>NW_009259586.1:1678959-1714864 GCF_000687185.1 Egretta garzetta
TGAAAAGGTTGTCAGATGAAAATGGATCATGTTTTCAGCTGGTAATGGTTTGTATAGCTACATAGACGAACCCCAAATATCTGTGTCTTAGAAACATAACTGAGCAGATGAGCGCACTGTTCAACCTCATTGAAGCTGCTCTGTGTTTTTTTGTTTGCTTGAACGTGCCTTGAGCGAAGACAAAGAGTGGACTTATGCAGGCACCCCATTATTATTTCAAATAGTTTATCTGAATTTTCAGGTGGATGAAGCTGATTATTTATTGTTGACAGAAGGACTGTGTAGGGAGCTTGTCCTAACAAGCAGTAATTGTGTCATTAGGAGAGTTTAATGAAGAAAAGGAATTCTAATGCATTCATAGTATTTGGTTTGTTGACAGTTAATGTCATTTTCATTGAGTGAAATCTATCAGTGGCGCTTATATTTTCAAGCTATTTGGAAGTGCTGGTATTCTGAAGCCCTATTGTTTACATCTAAGACCAGAGTTAAAACCTGTAGAAATCAGAAAATGTTCTTAAAAAAACCTGGAAAACTAGTTATATTTATCCTTGTTCCAACAGCTACTCAAGGCTTTTTTTTTTTTATGATGTGCTCTGTATTAATTGCAGTTGTATTAATCTGGAGTAGTTTAAGTTTGAAAGTGATAAAGACATATTTGCCACTTTTGGTTAGGAGTGGTGTAAGATCAAATGCTGGTTTTCTGCCCTAATACTGTGCTTTGTGTTCGTTGTGGGTTTGCTTCCAGACTTATTAGCTGACCTACAAGTGTATGGGAGACATTTTTTGTGTGTTTTATTTTGAAACAGGAAGGATGGCAAACACCTGAACTGATGTGTAATTTTCCTGAGGGATCAGGAGGTTTTTCTGGTGTGATATGAAGAAACAGACAGGTTCAAAAATGCCTCAAAATACTGACAGCATCTGCTGATAGTATGGTGTGTATATAGGAGGAGAGTTTCTGCTAACAAAGAGGGGGTACAAGGTCCTGGCTTTTCAAATGGCTTAACTTCTATTGACTTCTTCAGGGGAGACTGATCTTCGTTGCAGTTCCTCCAATGAAAACAGAGAAGTAGATGCCATTAGAAAGTGAATCAAGAATACAAATTACTCACTTTGGACAACAGATTTCTAATGTTTCAGCCTGTTTATTAGAAATAAAACTTCAGTGGATGTCTGCTTTCTGTCATTCTGATTATTCTACTAATGGAAGGCGGTGATCTCTGTGAGCAGTTTCCATGTGCACATTTTCAGAGGTGAGCTCCAAGTGTAGAGATCTGAAAAAGTACCTGGTCAAAGGAGTATCTGTGAGGCTGCAAGATAAAATGTTCCCGCACCTTAAATCCTTCTCGAGTACTCAGCTGAGTTAGCAGAGGTTTCACAGACTTTGCTGAGTAGAGGCTTAGCGCTCTGCTCACTTTTGGGGCTCTCCTTACTTTTCTAAAAATCCCCCACTTTTTTTCCTACCTTTTGTTTTGGTTGGTTGTTTGAGTCTTCCTTCTCTTTTCTTTGAGTAGGGGCACTTTTGAAAGCCAGAAAGTTATAAACTGGGTCTTTCTTCTCAGGGAAAAGATAGGCTGTCTTACTAGACACTGAAATTTCAAGCCAAGGACTCACCAAGAGGGGGGGAAAAAGAGGTGACTGAGAGGGGAAAAAAAAGTCAATTAAGTGTAGACGTGAATGTCTCAGAAATTCAGATACTTTGTAGTATGATTCAAGTGTAGAATTATATAAACTCTCTTGCTGAGAATTAATTTGCATTTGGAAAAGGGCATTTTTGACAGTTCCATAGTTAATGAATGAAACTTGACAGCAGTGATTTTTTTTACAATATAACAAATATAACTTGGTTTATTCATGTGTTACTTTTTTCTGCTTTGGAGAGAACTGTGCAAGGCCCCAGAAATCTTCTGTTGTTTTGGAAGGGAACAATACAAAATAATGTTGGTAATATACAACATTTCCCTCCCAAAAAAAAGTTTAAGAGAAAAATTGAGGTTGCTTGAAGCTTAAAACTACTAAGGTAAGTATTCTAGATTTCATAAGGAAAAAAATAAAAGTCTACTAAAATATGGATGTAACCAATGCAGACCTGGTTAGTAGTCCAGTATCTTTACAATTTGTATGTTTATAGCTGTTTGAGGCCATTCTTCTCATATTCAAAAATAATCTTCTGATCCAGATAATAAAATTATGAGTCTGTAATTGCCCTCTCTGCCTCCATATGGGTATGCATTAGCTAAAATCATTAATGAGGGTTTTTGGCTAGGGTCTGGTTTTTGGTCAGACATAGAAATTAACTGTCAAAATTGAGCGTTTTTGGTTTGACAGGAAATTATTTTTCTTATAGTGAAACATAATTTACGATATAAATACATGATGAATCAGGCATTGTAATGCAGATGACCCAGTGGCCCTATATGCTTTCTGAAGTTCAGAGTTGAATGCTGGTTCATAAAAGTTCCTATGTAAAAAAAGGGAGGGGAGAAAGGAGAACTGGGGAGAAATTCCCACAGCTCAAAATATTTCTAAAGCTGCCTAACAAAGCAGCTTTAACTCTCTCTATAAAGCTTTCTCTAAGCAACTTGGTGGGTCTGGCATAAGTATCAACTTTGAACAAGATTTTCATTTCTAATCTCTTTTCCTGTCTCAATACTGAATTATGTTCAGAGTTTTCAGATCATGCTTGCCACAGTGTGACACAGGGAAGCTGCCAAAGTCTACAGCCTACAGTCCTAACGCTGTATTGATTACTGAGGGAAGGCATACTTCTGACCCGCATGGAATTGCATTTGAACCATTCATGTCAGCGTTTCATAATAGAAGTAAAATGTTTACCTCATTTCTTGAAGTGATACTCCATTAAAGTATTCTAAGTCTCTTTTTAGGCCCTATTCTTGTATCACAAACTTTTGTCATAGCATTGGAAATATCTGGAGATGAATACACATCCTGCAAACAGAAAGTGTAATTTTGGAACATGAGGTACGCACTTTTATCATGGCCTTTTTCTGTCATCGGTGTATTCCTGAAGTGTTTATTATAAAATAAAAAAATAGGCACCTGTCTGACAGGCAGCAATACTGCTTGTAAGTGAAAATATTTACTCACGGGCGCTGGGTCTTTAGACTTAAAAGTCTTGTGGTGTCAGCTTGGAACAGAATTTCAGCAATTCTGGCTTGTTCCTGCAGGTGCGTTCTTACACAAACTCGTGCATCTTTATGTTTAGACTGACATTTCTAAAATGTGTCCGTTTTACTGTTGCATGTATGTTGTGTAATAAGGTTATATATGCAGAATAAGGTTATGTAGCCTTATGTGTTTTGTTTAGTAAATCAGGTGATTTGAAGGACAAAATTGAATTCTTCGCTGCAGGAGACTTCTTGTGCAATGTTTAAAAAGATTGGAGGAACTGTACCCTACTCCTGTAATATGGTCACATAAGACAAGTTTTTGCAGGGAAACTCTTCAAATAATGAAAACCAACATGCATCCAAAAATAAGAAGCTTTTGATTGTTTAAAGGAGAGATGTTTTAGTAACTTTGTGAGTCACGTTTTCTTTAAGGCTGTTGTGACTGTCTGGATTGCACCGGTGGTTATTTCCTCCACTTCATTCGGATTCCTAGCTGAGACTTCATTGATTTATTTCTGTAGTTAATTTAACAACCTGATTTACTTTATCCATAAGTTTGTCTTGTAAAGGAAAAAGAAGTACCCACATAAACAAGATTGTGGCTCTTGCTTCAGCTGGTTTTGCTTGGAAGCTTTTTACAAAACATATATGATTAAGCATGACTTATTAACATAAGTCATTAACGTAACTCATACCATTAACGTTTACTTTCTTAGAAGTGCAAGACAAGAAGCAATAGGGGCCTTTCTCCCCATCAGGATTTACTATCCATCTTTTCTGTATACCTCTGAAGTCATGTGCAAGTATCAACTCTTGAAAAGAGTTGAAAAAAAGCATAAGTATTGGAAATGTATTATAAAAACTGTCAGCTTTTCTGTGTGTCTTTTTTCAAAGCATTAGGTACTGATCTCTGGAAAAGCCTGGTTAATCTGTTGAGTGAGATCAAAAGGAAAAATAAGCTTCAGTTCAATTTAGTGTTGTCTGAGATTTATGGATCCTGTGCTGCTCATTTGGCTCGTGTCTGTTTTTTAACCTGTAATTCTAGAATTTGGCAGGCTATTTTCTCCACAGAGGTCTGCTTGCTGTCTGGTGAAACATAATTTGGGCAGCAATAAAGTAGATGGAGAAAGTACAAGTGCAATTTCCCTTTTTTAGTTTCTTTCCTATACAAAATGATAAAAATAGACACTTCCAGTAAATGAAGTATTAAAGGAAAAAAGGGATGTTTGAAGGCCACCTCAGATGGGGAGAAGCCTGAAATGTAGCGGGTGTCCTCTTTGCAGTGTTAATGAGCGTTGGGGTTTTTTCCTCCTGTGGAAAGACTACGGGCTCAATTACCCGTGGGCGTGTTTTGGGTTTAAGGCTCTTGTCACAGAAGATCATCTTCTTGCAGTAAGGGTCTGTGTTTTGGAGCCCAGCACAGCTGGGCTATATGAAATAATTGACAGTTCTATAGGCCAATTGTTACATTACTGTTTCCTGGAAGAGACAGATTGTGTTCACCAGCTTAATCCTCAAACATGTGGTCTATATTCAAATCTGAAATGAGGCGTAACTGTGAACAAGCTTTATGTTTGGTTGGATTTATTTTGGTATATGCCAAATATATGTTCCATGCAAGTGCATCCCCTGGGTTCTCTTTGTTACTTGCTACTGCAACCCTTTCTATCAGACCGGTATCTCAATTCCTCGTTAGGAATGTGGTGCATACTGGGCTAAACCTTAAACTTCAAGCAGATTCCACTGAGAGGCAATGTTTATGAAAAGACAAATAAAAGCTGTTTGACTGTTTTCCTTCCTCATCTGTTGTTTCTGCTTTCTGTGAATCATAAACTTTCAGAGAAAAAAGGAAATGTTTAGGGCAAGGAAATAATTTTTGATAATGATTGAAATTATTTTTGCCATGTGCGACATATCATATGAAATCTGTAACACGGGTTTCAATGATATATTCTAATAGCTTCTACAGCTAAGATAAGAGTGAGAAATTGTATTAAAATTAATTTACAGTTATCTATTTGATGTAAGGTGATTTAGGATGGATTTAGGAAGCTCATCAATAAAACTAAGTAGGTTGAATTAAAACCAAATCCACATGTTCTGGTGTGTAAATGCAGACATTTATAAAATAAATTGGTATATCACGTTACTTTTGTTTTTCTTTAAGATGACTTCATGTGAATTAAGAGTCAGCTGTGGAGTTACGAGATGTGTTGGAACATGTTGAAAGGTATTAGCCTTATACACAACATCACCTCTTCTGACTTGAGTCGATAGGCAGACTTTGGGGTCCTGTGAGTTGTTTCTGTTATAGGATAAACTGATGAAAGCAGCAGATATTTCTTGTCATAGTCTAGTTTCTTTATCCATGCAAAATCGGATTTTTTTCCTGAATAAAGGAAGTGAAGGGTAAGCAATTTCTTTACTCACTGTTCCAAGCCTTGTAGATTTTTCTACAAGTTCTTGCAGTCTTATCTGCAGACCCCCTGCCCAGGGGCCTTCCTCTGGGTGCTTTTATTTCCATCACCCCACCCCACCCCCATTTCTCTCCTTCTCTCTCCTCCTGTTGCTTCAGTTACCTGTTCTATGCTGAAACTTGAATATAGTTTGGTTTTGCTGCAGACGGGTCAGGTACTATAATTGTCATCTTGAGAGAGATTTCAGCAGTCTGTACCTGAACACAGCCTGGGTGTTTTTAGCGTGGAATGTCTGCACAGGAGGCTGACAGCACATCTGCAGAGCTGAGTTTTAATCTTCCTTTATCTTTGAATCGTTCTTTCAGAATTCTACTTGTGGTTATTTTTCTTTTTTCCCCAGAGGACAATGATGTTTTACCTTTTCAAACACAAAAAGAAAAGTTTATAGTCTTGTTTCCTAGTGACGCTCTCTGATCAGAAGACTGTGTTAACAATTTCTTTTTTATTTTGAGACCAAGAGAGAAGTGCCCAAGGGTGACATAAATCATCTATGTGTTCCAAGAGCATTTCTTTTAACTAAAGAATTTTCTCCTTACAGGATTGAAACTTGTGATCTGTCATCAGATCTTGAGTTACTGATTTGAGATTTTAGCACTGTGTTCTGCCTTTTGCTGAATTTAGGGGAAGCTATTTACTCCCTTTAACTGAGGGTTAAATACGCAGCCAAGCTTTTAATTTTTAGATAAGCATTTAAAAACCTCATGGTTTTGCTCACTGGTAGCAACTACTAACAAAATAACTTCAAATATTTGCAGTGGCTTAAGGAGACTGCTTGATTTTACTGACAGCCTGCACAAGCCCTTTTTCAAAAACTTTTTCGAAGTACAAGGTGTATTGGGTCTGGCGGGGGTGGACTTAACTTCCCCACAGCAGCCCAGATAGGGCTGTGCTTTGTGTTTGGAGCTCTGGAAGGGTGTTGATAACACACCGGTGCTTCGGCTGCTGCTGAGCAGGGATCCCACAGCATCAGGGCGCTCTGCAGCCGCCCAGCCCAGCAGGCTGGGGGTGGGCAAGAGGTTGGGAGGGGATGCAGCCAGGACAGCCGACCTCAGCTGACCGATGGGATGTTGCTGCAGTATGATGGCATGCGCAGCAATAAAAGCTGAGAAAGGAAGGGGCATTTGTATTAAGGTGTTTGTCTTCCGAAGTAGCCACTATGCTTACTGAGACATCGCTTCCCAGGGGGCGGCTGGACATTGCCTGTTGATGGGAAGTAGAGGGGAAAAAAAAAAAAAAAAGATTTATTTAAATTTGCTTCTATGTGCAGCCTCTGCCTTTTTTCCATTAAACTGCCTTTATCTTGACCCATGAGTTTTTCATCTTATTTTCTCCCCCTGTCCTGCTGTGGAGGAAGGGGAGAGAGCGGCTTGGTGGGCACCTGGCAGCCAGCCCAGCATAGCCCACCACACAAGGTCTGGACTGCCTTGGAGTTGTAGGACACAGGCCAATGTGTTGCAGGACAATTTATCTTGCTTATGAAAAGCAGCAACAATGGCAAAGTAATATGCTGTAAAAATCTCATACTTTGCTCCAACTGTGGAAAATGAATTACAGTACAGGCCCACATAATAGCATATAATGCATTTCTGTGTTTCTGCAATTACTTTAGAGCTGCAGGGTTCATTTGCAGTCCAAGGGCTCATTTAGGAGCAATGCAGCAGTGACTGGATTGATTGAAACTCGTTTTGAAACTGCTCAGGAAGAGCTTCAAATATAAAGCATAAAAGTTCTTAGTTTTCTCTTGCATGAGAAAAACCCCTTGCTTTCACATTTTTGTCAAGAGAATGGTTTATTTTGACTAAATGGAAATATTTAGAACATAAAGTGGATTGTGGATTTTGACTTCTGCTATTTTAAATATTGACGTTTAAAATCGTTGTTGGATTTGTGAAGCAGCTGCAGTGCTAAGGATATCTTCTGATTATAGCTGGCTAATGAGAAATTATGTTTCTTCAAACAGCTTGTTTGAAAATACCAATTACCTTATTATTCTCAGTAAGTTAAGAAAAGAAATTATGTTCAGAAGAATTCAGAATTACAAGACTGTTACGGCAACAGGTGATAATACTGAAGGAATTAGTGAAACACTAAGATGCTGTCTAAACTATGCGTAGTTTGATTTAAACAAAAAGAACATTGACCCAAACCTTTTTTCTTAAAGGGAAGGAAGGAAATGCATGAAATTATGCTTAAAAAGCAAACCTTTATATCGGTGTTCATCACTGAAAAAACTTCACTTGATTTTAAAAGTTGCCACCCTGGGAAAATAAACATCTGTTAAAACACAGCAATCCAAGAGGAACATCTTCCCATGTATCCATTCTTCATAGTACTTCTGACTTCTAATATTTAGTTTAGTACAGTAAACATTGAGATTAATTTTTAGTAAATGACTACTGAAGCTGGAGTAATTTGCAATTTCTATAAAGTGTCATCATTAAGAAATGCATGGTTTGTAGGAAGAAAGCATGGTGGTTTTTAACTTGAATAAGTTGATTTGGATCAATGATAGCTTTCCTTGTAATCTTTTGTGTAGCTCAGAAGATAAGCTACGCCCTCGAGGTACCTATCTTTTTGTTTGAAATAAAAATTTGTTAACTAATTCCATAACATTATAGTTTGTGTTAGTATGGTTCTGCCAAAAATACGTAGATCATAAGTACACTCTTTTCTTTGAGCTACAATGAACATTTTGTTATCAAAAGATATAATTAGCAAAAGAAAGGATGAGGTTTGAATCATTTGTTATGGCATTGATCTTAAAAGTTTCCATTTATTTATTTCAGTTCATGTGGAGAGGTGATAGGTCTCATGTTGCAGCAGAAATGAGATAATCCAGGTCTGGTGGTTGTTGTACAGCATACGTATTATGTTATTTTGAGCTGTTTGACTGTTAGACTGAAAAATATTTAAACAGAATGCAGGGACTAGAACAGCTGTGACGGTATAGGAAGTTTCAAGTTTTCTCCTTTTTTTTCTTACTGGTTTTTTTTTTTTCCTTTTCTTGAAGGCCTTGTTATTTTCCTATCCTTTTCCTTCAAAGGACAGCTTGTTTGTGTTCCCTAAAGTAAAACTGGAAGACACACCCTTCCTTCATTTAATGAAAGTTTCAAATATAAGAAGGAATACTTGAATTTGAGCGTAACATGAAAGACAAGCTGCTGTCTGCTGCCATTCCGTTGGTAATCCCACTGTGGGCTTGGTGTAGGAGCAGGCACGTTGGAGAAGACGATGGGCTGGGGTGGCCAGTGGGGCTCAGTGGAATTAGTGGGGCAAATGGTAAGGGGAGGGGTGTGCAGGAATTTATCTGGACTGATAGCTTGGAAGTTGGAAACTCTGCAACTTGGAAATTGAGAATAAGACCAGCCTGTCACAGAAATATCAAAAGTAATGTGATAAGGCTGAATAAAACTTGTCCAGTCATCTTGTGGTGGTGATAAAATAAAACTGTCTGTTAGTTTGTTCTCTGTGTGTGAAAATGGGAGGTTTTTTAATTGCAGCTATGCTTTAAAATACTTACACTTTCTTAAAGTCTTTCAGGTACACTCTTGATGTCCAAATGACCTGTTGTTTGGACAAGCCATTTCAGAAGGCCTCATAAATCGGCAGAAGTGCCTTCTGTTCTGGGTATGTTGATGCATTCTTCTGAATACAGAAGGTGAGGAGGTTTATCCCAGTTTTATCCCATTCAAAAATGAATTAGTTTTGCCTACTCATTGATCTAATTGGAAGCTGTGTGTCCAGGCTTGGCATGGCACTACACCTGGACTAACACACCTCCTCTCTCTGAGAGAGCTTATGTCTGCCTGCAAAGGATCTTGTAGATATGTCAGAAATGTATTATGGATTGGAAGGCATAATCATTACATCCAGTTATGCGCTGGATGCAGTAATTCTACTGAAGTCAGTGAAGGTAGTCTGTATTTTCACTGATATAAGTGGAAAGAGAAACATCTTCCATTTAACTTAAAACACTGTACAGCAGCTTCGTGTAATTTTTTAACTTTACATTTTGCAGATACTATATATAAACCTGGTTTGTGTTTCTTCTAAGTGGCAGTTGGTATAAATATCGTATCATTGCATAGAATGAAACATGTGAGAAGCTCCCCTTGGAAATGAAGGGAAGAGGTTATTAGAAACTACCTAATTTAAATTAAAGTGCCTGAAGTGTCACAATCGCTTCAATGCTAAAAAGTTGGCACACCAGGTGCATGGAAGTGGCTAAAGCATGCGTATGGGTTAAAGTAAGTGTACCTCCCTGATTTCCTCTGGTACTTCTATTAAAGGGGGATTTTTCTCATCCTGGAGGATATTTTCTTTCCTCATCTTCCATGGCAGTTGTACAGTAATAGTAGCAGCAAGAACATGTAGCACCATATTCTCTACTTTTTCTTAGAATTAAGATTTCTCACATTTCAGCGAAGTAGAAAAATAAATTGAAATTTTAACTGAACAGGACATCTTTTCACGTTCCACGAGCTTTAAAGAGCTGATGTTGTCTTCTCATTTTCATTAGCAATCTTGGAAGACTTGCCAGTCAGTATTTTTTGCGTATTTACAAATGATGTTGCTGAGTTTAAAGGTTTGGGTCCAGAGAACTGCTGTTGGAGTTTCCTCTTGTGTGGCTGGTACCTCGGTGACCAGTTACTGCACTAACACAGGCTATATTTCATAAGTCCAGCATTGCTCTCATTTTTCACAGCGTGTTGGTAGAAGTATCCCAGAATAACAAGTCCTGAAGGTATTATACTTCATTAGTTTTATGGTCTTTTGGCAGTATTTGAAGTTGGTTTGGTTTTTTTTTTTGAAGAGGAAGAATGTGTTTATTATCATGAAACTGCGTGCATGGCTAAAATGCTTCAGCTGGTTTTGGAAGATCAAAACTTGTAGTTCTTTCACTGAATTCAAATTAGAAAGGAAGACTTGTTGCTAGTAGACAAGATGTGAGTAACCTTTGCAACATAAATGTAGCTTTTATAGATGGATTGGCATGTTTTTCAAGATCCATTTTCTCTTTAAGAAGCTGCCTTTTTCTCCTAACCTCCAAAGAATTTTGCTGGGGCAGAATAACACGTGCATGTGTGAAAAATTGCTCTTCACAAGTGTCTCCACCTAGCTAAATATTTAAACATATGCAGCTTGCCTATGTATATGCTACTAAAGCAATGGTTTCCTGAATCAGGATTTAACAGATTATTTCTGAGGTTATGCTGGTTTTGGAATAGACACTGTTACTGCAATATGTGGATCCTTCTGATCTATAATTTATTTTTACACAGGATTTCCCTGTGAAGTGGTGCAGTTTTGAAAAGGGCAGAGAACCCCACTTCCAAAAAGAGGTTATAGTGCTTATGTTGAATATTACTTAACCAAACACAGGAGTTAGATTTGCTGAGTTTCTTATGCAAGGCAGAGAAGGCTGTAGGTTTTTCTGAACTGGATTCCGAACAGCCAGAATTGCCTGCGCTGGCCCAGAGGAACTCTTAACTGAATGTGTTCAGAGGTGCCTTAATTCTAGAAATGTGCTTTTTTTGGATCTTGCATAGGGACTCAGAACTTCAGGTTTAGAAATCACATATGTTGTTAATTAGAAGCTTAATTTCTCACAGATTTCAGTGGATGTCTAGAGTCAAAGTAGTAGTTAGAAGTCATATCGTCTTAAAGCAATAAATATGAAGAATAGTAAATATTCTATAAGAAATAGGAATAAGTATTGTTGATATATTGTTTGTGCTTAATACAAAGCTAAGTTAGATAAAGCCTTAATGGGACACCTGATTTTTTTTTCTTTTACTCTTTTTAACTTTTTGTTATGCTGGCATTGTACTTGAGCTTCACAGTTATGGTTGGTTGTCACCATGACTTGTTTGTTGCAGTGAAACTCCCCATTTGCTTAGTTTGTAACACTGAACGCTCCGTCCGTGTGGCAGAGAGGTTTGCTGTTCCCTATAGGAATGGCCAAACTGGTGTCTTCCCTTCCTATAGAAAAGATTGGGCCAACCTTCATAATAATTTGCATCAATGATTATTAGAAAAAAATGTAGAGAAAACTTTGCCGAAAGTTCCTCTTGAATTGCTGTGGTTTATCTTACTTTGTTTTTTTACAAGTAGCATGTGCAAAGTTACCAATTTCTTGGAGTTTTGGGAAAATTATCAAAGATTTTTATGTAAGTTTTACAAACACAATATTTCTAAGATACATTGTTTACTGTGCTTTTGTGTTTTACACTACCTTTTTTTTCCAGAATTTGTAACTGAGATTTGAAACCTCATTTAAATCTTAATGATTTTTAGCAGGATGTGTGTAACAACCAAAAGTGTTTATGTTGAGTGACCCATGAAACTTTCAAAGATATAAATCACGAGAGCTGCTTTGCAGATCCTTCCCAGCTGGTGCTACAACCGTATTTGGTTTTCCATATAGCCAAAATTGCTGTTCTATTTTCAAATTTTAAATTACATTAAGTACAATTCTAGCATCTGTTTCTTCCACTGATTTTCAGCTTTTTTTGGCAGCTGAAAAATCAACGTTTTCTTTTCTGATTTGGCTGGCTTCCTTTAGATAGTTATTAATATTTTTTCTGTGAAATTATAGCAAGACCCTTTTTGCTGCCATGTTTCTAAGATGCCATTACCATTTACTAATGACACATGCTGAGTGCCAGATAGTATATCTACTATCCTTTCAGGTGTCAATACTTCTGCAGGACAGGATAAGAAAAAGGTATTAAAAAAGAATGTAAAAAAAATTTTTTTATATGTGTAGCAGAATTTACTTCCTCTTAATTCTTTGTATGTTTTAGCTGAACTTTGCTTATTATCAGATTCACATAGCATACTGAAGCAGTTTTTTGGAGACAATTTCTTATTACAGAAATTAATTTAATCAATTGGAGAATAATTATAACAGTCTGGTTATAGGAATGTATGGATAAATGAGGCTTAGGTGGCTATTCACCCATTTAAAGGTGCTTACCTGAACTAGTGAATTTAGAACCTCATCCTCCAAGAGCTCCACTGTATTCATTAGAGATGGCAGCAAATCTTAGATGAGTTGAGTTGCTCTCTATGTTAGGGAGGACCCGCATTGCCTTGACCTCTTGCTTATACATCTCTGGTTTAGGCTGAATCCGGGCCCTTGCTCCTTATTGTTGATTTGTATTGTTCTAACTGGAGCATAGGTGCCCCGAAGCTAATCCATACCAGCCTGCACTTGGAACATCTTAAGCTATTTATGACCTTCTTTCTTATAATTGAATTCTTGAGACTTTGAAAATATTTTAATATGCTGGATAGATTGAATGACTGACTGTCTGAATAGTAACTAATTCAAACCAGTGATGAGGAACGCCAAGTTCAGACAGAGCTGAACGTTGGAATAAATGTCAGGAGCGATGCATATTTAGAGCCCAATTTCAGAGATATGATATGACCTTCAAACTACCCATGCTGTGAGAGTTTTGGTTATAGCATAGGCAGTCACAAATGAAAGGAAATGTTGATCAGCTTGTTGGCTAGGAGGCAGTGAAAGAACCTACAAAATCAAATCCCACATATAAACCCATCAACAAGTTATTAGGGAGGCTGAAACAAGAGAATGCAGATAGGAGGGAAAAGCTTTGTAGTGCTCTCAGCTCTGTTTTTTCTCAGACTTTTACAGATTGATGGGCACTTAATTTTTATTTCAGAGTATTCTCAGGATTGGTTGAGGTCTTTCCAGTTTTGTTTTCTGCACTGTTGAAAAACAAATGGTTGTAACAAATCACTGTGTTCTTGACATGTATTAGGTTCCTTTCATTATCAAAAATGTATGTGTATGTAAAAACTTTTGCTGAAGTACTGTTTTGTTTTTTTTTTTTTTTCCCATCAGTATATATCATTATGAGAAAGTGTATTGTGGGGTAAAAGATCTGAAACACTGTGCAGGAGGGTAGTATTAGGCCATTTATATATATAAAAAAAAAAATCTCTGAGAAGAGTTTAATTTCTCCCCCTGTGAAATATGTTGCCTTATTGATTCTTGCATTAGCAGTGAAATTTATTTTTCTAAAATAATTAAAAAACTTATTTTTATCTTCTGTCTTTTCTTTGTTCTCCCATTCACAATTTTGAAGTGATACAGAATGCAAATTAAACACTCTCGGGGCACTGGAATGCATTTGGTACTTTGATACCCCCCAAAGACTTGTGATATGATGGAAGACATGAGGGTGAGATTTAGGGTAAAGTTCTCTTTTGTATCCTAAATAAAACACTCTACTATTGTGGTTGTTAATCAACTAATCAGAATTTGTAGTCTAAGATCTGATCTAATTTTTCTCTTTTTACCTCCTTTAAATGTTAATAGCCTATAAGGGGAAAAAAAACACATACAAAAGAAATACCATAAATACAGCAAGTTTGCATGAATATTTAATATTTCTCCTGTGGATCTTTTGCGTGTACATTAGCACACAGCTCAAGTTTTCAAATTCAAAATTGATCGCTGTGCCTACAAGTCTATGCTTGTTTAGAAGATGCTTGTATTTCTTTCTTTTAACTGAGGTTTGTATGCCCCCCCAGTTCCAAGTTGCTTACAACTTTTATAACATCAACATTCATTGAAAAGGAGAATCAGTGAACATTAGTAGGTAGGATATGTTATGCTTTTGGATAAACCTGAACACTCAAAAATATTTCATGTTTCTCTCTCAAAATATCTGCATTTTAAAATTCACCAAAATCGAGATTTGCCAGAAGGTTTATTCACATATCAATTGAACGTTAATTTTAGAAGGTGGTATGTGGAAAAGTTTTGTGTGTTCCTTTTCACGTGTATTTGTTTTCCTGTTTACTAGCAAGTTTTAAAGAAGCAAGCAACTGACTGCTTTGTTAATTGTGGGCATAGTATCATCCACTTTAAAAGGCAGGATAGTCTTTGGGGTTTTTTTGCTATGCACCATATAGGGAGATGGAATTGGAGGAGAAGTTTTCAGGAAAATGGATGGGAAAGGAAAAGATTAGTAAAATGCTCAGCCAACAGCAGCGTATACTTACCTGGAGCTGGCACTCTTTAGCACTGAAGCAGAGATGTTCCTTGGAGATAACAATGTGAATCCAAAGAAAAGAGGATTTTCCAGACCGTTGCAGGGCTTGCACGATTATCTTCATGCTGTATATGTGGTTATCTATTAAATATGATTTGATAAGTTACAAAAGTAGCTGATGTTTTTATAGACAGAAAAGGACTAATACTTACTTTAAAATAACCTTCTGAACACTACAGTGTTATAAAATTAACTCTTTGTAAAAGTAGAACTGCCCTATCATTGCAAAAAGGACATTCGTTGTCTTTTGTTTTTCATAGATATTTGAGGTGAAAATCATTGTGTAAATATATATTTTGTTGTAATAACTTAGAATATTTCAGTTATGTTACCTTCATTTGGGTACTGTCTCAAAAACTAAAAGACCTATTAAGTCCTCCTCTTGTAAAAATTCTGAAGGACATGTCCAAAAGTCAAATGGAAAGATCATTTTTAAGACTTATTACATGAGTACTGGTCGGTGTTACTTCTTAGCAGATTTCTTGTTTGTTCTAACCACAATTTGATATCTGCTAATAAGACTTTAAGCATATTGTTTTCTTTCTTTCGTGGTAAAAGCTCAGTGTAAACAGCAAGCCACGTAGACAACCTCTTGGTACAGAATGCTTCATTTTACTGGACGGAGTAATTCTTCCATTGTAAATACTTGACTCTTTAAATACTGGAAACTCTCCAAGAATTAGAGAGACTTGTAAAGGCATGGATGTTACAAAGACCACTTTTAGCAGCTTATAGACAAGAAAAAAAGATGTAAGACATGCTAAAATCATACAGGCTATTCCCTTTGCATGCATCTATTCTTTTGGTTTCAGCAGTAGGTTAATTCATCGTCATTAGTAGATAAAAGCTCTGAAAAAGACGAGAAGAATGGTGCTTGCTATTGAGTTTTACTAGGAGCATTCAACTACAAAAAAAGAGACATTCAGTGGTATAGTCAGCTCTCAATTATCCAGCACAATGAGGCTGGCATGGTCTAGCTCACATAAAGCAAAAACATAGCTAATTCAATGCATATGTATTAGACTATAAAACCATAGTTAATATATTTACCTTTGGAAAATTTGTAAACACATTTCCTTTCAGCAGCAGATTTAAAAAAAAGAAAAAAAAAAAAGTCAGTAGAGTGCAGCCTGATACAAGAAGTCTTTACCCCACATTTCATTTTTTTCGGTGCTCTGTTGTAGCCAGAGATGTCAGGAGGAGGTGATGCCGTGTTAACGCACACCCTCTTACTCATTTCAGATGGTGGTTTCACATCCAGCAGCGTAGAGACTTGATAGGAAATTTTTATTTAATGTAGGGAATACTATTTGTATAGATTGTTATGTTTTGATATAATGGTCAAACAGCTATAAAAAGGGTTATCATGTTTTCCTTAAAGTGAATGGCCTCGTGAAAAGCGCTAAGACTGTAATAAACTGTGAGGGACAAGGGAGTTTGTTACAGCAGTTCAAACAAATTCAACTTTTGTCTCCCAGCTTTCCTCTCATTGCTACCCTCTGCTTACGTCGTGAGAACTGGAACTGTTGGGATGTAGGGAATTGGGAAGCAGGGATTTGTATAAGATTCATGCATTATGTCCCTTGACATTTAAGTATGCTTTAGACAGAATTTAAATACACCATAAATGTTTCAATGAACATTTTTTCTTTTCAATCTGCATAAAAAGATACAAGAAGCAAACATCAGCTTTTTATGTAGTAACATCTATGTCTCGGTTAACCTTCTAGGCTTTCAGGCTAACAGCCTATGCATGAAAATGCACACTTCCAAGTGTTACTATTTAGAACTAGGGTTCTAATAACTTCAAATGCAGATTTTTTTTTTTTAACATTCATGTATATTCCTGGTACTCCATAAATCATGTAGTACTTAGTTACATAGGTATTCTATACTATGTTGTGGACTGGCTGCACCTTTGAATAGGCTTAAGGCTTTTTACTTACATTTTAGAAAAGTTAACTGTCAGTCATACAGTGGCTGTGTAGGTAAAAGTATCGCGCATAAATTATGATTATTACTGCAGCTTGTACACAGATTTGATCGTTGGACTGTATTTGTATGGAAGATTGACCAAATAGAGAGGCAGACATCGCTTAACTTTTATAACCCTTTTATAACATTTCCTTTTTCTTTTTTAATAGTATCTTAATTTGAATCTCAATTCTGTTTTGAAACACTGGAAGGGATTGTACTCAGAGGTGTAAGAACAGCTCTGCAGTGCAGTACGCCTACTCTCCAGCTATATACTGAAAAGGGAACCAGCTGTATAATCTAGTTAGTTGTTACAGAAAATAAACAATATAGGTTCCTTCTACCAGTGGTAGGAAACACGAGATAGAAAAACAGATACAGCAACTGCGAAAGCATCATCTTACAGCTGCTCTCGTTGGTTCCATTCTTGCAGAGTGTGTTTCCTGCAAACTGTGAAACTTTTCAGCCTTCATTAAGGCTTCAAATCCTGAGGAAATCATGGGGAGCTGTAGGTCATAATTTTTCCACAAGCAAGGCTGGAATACCTTCTCAGAGGTGCTGAATGCTCTCTGCTTTCACTGGCATTAGCAATTCTCAGGACTCTTGAATTTTTTTTCATTAGTTTTGTTACTAAGTAGAGTTTGGAATTGTAAAGGTTAAGTAAAGCTGATTTTTAGTCAAGCCTGTACCAGAATTACTATGTATATATCAACCTTTCAGTATGGAGAGTTATGGCATGTTTTATTTCTGAAATGGATTTTTGTTGTGCCAGATCCCAGCTTCTTTAGAGCAGGGATTTTCAGCTCATGTCGAAGCATGCAATGATTAGGTGATACAGGCAATTATTTATATAGGCATAGGAAAGGGTTAAACAGTTCAGTACAATATAAACTAACTGAATGTAATCCATACCAGATTGGGTGTTTAGGTTCCTTTAAAGCTCAGTAAAGTTTGTTGTGATTTTTTTTTTTTTTTTTAAATCTTACTTGCCTAAGACTTTTTTGAAGTAGGATAAGGAGCCTTTTCTTCTCTACCTTGCACACCTCTTCTGTCGCACTAATACGCACACCTGATTCTGGATGTAAACCTGGTAATCTTTAGTAATGAGGTCCTGGTACATTCACTGCTGAATTAATGCACCAGTATCTTATCACATAATTTTTTCTAAGTCAGGAGCGAGGTCCTTTAGCCTATGGTCTGCCTACAGTTCCCAAAAAGATTGTGGCCCTCCGCCATGTGATTTTTTTGTTTTGGTTTGTTTTCTTTTTCACCTTCTAATGTGTTAGTGTATGACCCTGAGTATTGGAAAGCTTCATTTATCATCACATAGCTGATTGCTTCTAATCCCTGATCTGTATGGATATAATTTTCATAAAGCTATAGCATAAGTAGAATTAAATGTGTAGCGTATTTTGGGGAATTAGCTTTTTTTTTTTTTACATTAGAAAGCAGTCTGGGCCCTTGATTAAATATGTTGCTGTTGTGAACTGCCTGGGTTCCCCTCTGTATTCTGCATGACATAATGTAATAAGGTTGTTTCACCATCTGCATGTATTCTTTTGGCACATTGCTGTTAGATTCTGGTTTGCTGGTTCAGGAAATAGAGCTTCCCTTGAAGATTTACTATAAACACATGAATGGCGTTCTCAATATTGGAACTTAAATTTTGTATTGAATGCTGACATGATCTGAAGTGAACATCAGTGGGGACCAGAATTACGTGTGCTGTTGACAGCTTTGAAACACAACAAAAGAAAGTCACGTTATCAACTCTTTATATTCTTTAGATTTATTTTCAGAGAATCTCTGTAATAGTTGAGTGTAATTTGATAGCCAAACAGTTAGCAAGAACAAACAAGAGTAAATCAGTTTCAATTGCTTGCTACTTGATCCTTGGAATAAAATCAGATGACAAGAAAAGTTCTAAATAATTTAACAAATATGGTGCTGAAATAGCAGCCAGTCTCCGTCACCTGGAAACCAATGAAGATGGATTCCAGTTTGGTTATGACAACACTGGGTTCTTCAGGAATTCTAAATCTGAGCAGATTTATACCTTCATCTACAACCTCTCTAGTTTTTAACAAGTTGATTTCATTCAACGAGATTATGTTTAGATAATTTATATTAGATAAACTGTTTTCCAGTATACTGAATTAGCTCCTTGAGGAGTACTGAAAAACCACAGAGGTTCCAAGGTGATGCAGGATATTTGTTGGGCAGAGCTGGAGAATGTTTCCAAGAAAGCTAAACATATCAGTTATGGAGCTGCATCATAATTCAAATTCTGCTTTTGACAGATTTCCAGAATAAGGCTAGCATGTGCTCTTTGTTTCTCTTGTTCCAGTCCACGCAATATAAAACATTTATGGATAAAATCTTGAGTAGCAGTCTCACGAAGTGAGAAGTTACAATTTTTATCACAGTCAGCCAGTTTGACCATTTTTTAACACCTTGGCAAGTGTGTATGACAAGAGTAGGCAAACAAGAAATCCATAGGAGACTTTCCCAAATGACTAAAGCAAGCTGAAATCTAGAATTTCCAAACCGAAGAAGGTTGAGGGTTTTGGTTTTTTGGTTGTTTTTTTTTTTTTACTTGAAGATGAAGTTTCAAATTCTCTTGAAGGTAGCTTTCAAAAGTTTGGCAGATGCTGCAGTGTTTCAATACAGTTGTTAGGAGCTTTTCCTGAGCCAGTTCTCCTCCCATCACTGTAAGTATTCAGTCAGAGGGTGCAGTTTTATATTACAGCTGGGCTGATTAACTGTGGGCAGTGACCAAAAAGGGAGGTCTTGTTTTCTTCTCCAAAGCTTGTTCCTTCCCCCTCCAGTATGTCAGCAGTATTGCTAGTCTGACCCCACAGTGAACCCATTCAGAGAACTAAGGCTATAGAAAACTAACACTAAAAAAAAGAAAATAACAGCTTCGTTACTGATGTAGTGCTCTGCTGTAGCTGAGCACGGGGTCAGGTGAGTGCCAGTGCTGTTGTAAGTGACTGGGATTCATAGCCAGAGCCAGGAGGAGTGGGAGAGCTCTTAAATTAATATAGATTTACTGTAAATCTGGACTTTGAGCATACAGTTCCTCCTACCAGGTTAAAGATTATTTATGGATTATCTATACTGCTGCTGAAAAGAATGGTCTTGCTGTCCTCTCTGTGTTTGGTGCCCTGTTTTCCTCCATCCTCCTTTGGGGAAACACCCGTGTTTTGTGGTTAGTTGGATCAGGGAGCAAATCCAGCTGAAAACTAAGCTAACAAAAAAAAAAAAAAAAAAGAAAAAAGAATTTCTGCTAGGCAAATGTTATTGTTAGTACAGCAAGGGACAAGGTAGCACGAATTTGCCCATTGTGGCAGCAGCACAAATTTAGATTTCCTAAAGTTTATTTTGATGTCACATTACAAGTACTCATCTAGAAAAAGCTTTTTTACCAATTCGTTGATTCTTAGCTGGTGTACTGTTCCAGGTTCAAAGACTTTTTTGAAGGGTAAGACTCTGAAATATCTTTATTAAAATCTTCAAGATTAAGTGCATTTATGTTCCCTGATGAACCTGGCTGCGCTGAGGAAATGGCATTCTAGCCTCTCCAAACACATTTCACTTATTCCAATAGGCCCAGGACTTTCTTTTGAAGATTTTCTTTCATTCAGCAATGAGATTCAATGCAATACATTCTAGCCTAGCTTTTCTCCCTACTGTTGTTTTCTTTTGGGATTACTGTTTGGTCATTGTTTGGTTCAGGCCATACTCAATTGCCCTTGTAATTAGTGTGGAGCTAATAACCATGTACCGACTAATCATGTCTGCTCTGGTTTTCTGGGATTGTTTTGACTCTTTCAGCTCCCACTGACTTTTGGGGGGAGTTTTTGACATTTAGCACCTCTGAAGCTAATGTATTTCAGTTATGAACAAGCTGCTAAAGTGTTAAGTCATAGCCATTAAGTGATAGGATTATTCTGACGAAATATGACTGCCTAAAATGTAAGTGTCTATATTGAGATGAGTCCCCCTAGGGCCCCTTTGCGGGCAGTGAAGTTCCGTCATTACGTTCCTGGAGTTGGCGTGCCGTGTTTCACCCGAAGGTGGGTGCCTGTGTTTGGTCAGATGATTCGTGCCATAAGAAAAGTGGGAGTAGATCACGTGTTGAATTTTGATTAGATTTGTAATCTAATTTGCTTGGAGAGTTGGTCTAAGTGTCTGTATAGAATTGAGTGTGTAAAATTTGGGCTTTAAATCCCTGTTTATCTGTGGAAATTGAAGTTGCCAGACATAAGAGCTTAAGGAGCTCCATCACAGGTTGAAATCAAGACGAACACTTTTAAAATGTAAATGCTTTGATGCACGTGATAAAAATTGCATTCATGCACTGTTGTTTAAAAATTTCAACTATAGAGGAATGTTAACATTAACATGCTATGAAAGCATCTGCTTGTAAGATCAGCGGTTTCACTTGTGTTTGAAGACTGGCAGTAACTGTGAGGTTTCTTTCTCCAGCCCTTGGAAACCCGGCTGTACTCTTTATTTCCTATGTAGTTCTTGGAAGCAGGGACAGTCTCCTGTCTTAACTTTGCACATTCTGTTTGACAAGCTCAGTCTCTGGTTTGGCTAGATACTTCTTCTTCTAATAAAAGAAAAAAACCAGTTTACCTTCTGTAATCCTGATTCTGGTTTATTTCATAGTTGTGTTTACAACACGCTTGTTTAATGCTGCAAAGAACCATTTGTATGGGTCTGGGCTGTCGCTAGTCAAGAGGGTGAAATTAATAGCCACTCCCTTTTCAGTCCCTAAAGCATTTTCTTTCCAACAACCTTTTAAGGTAGGTACCACTGGCTAGCAAATCCATAGTGCTCTGGGAATGTTTGGAAAAAACCCAGTATCTTACTTGTCCAAGCTTGATTAAGATTTAAGTGTCTTTGGCAGAAATAAAAGATCAATGGAAGTTCCTCCTTAATGTATGTGTAAGGAATATAAAATGGAAAATCAACATACAATTGTAGGGTTAAGTTTAAGAACTTCAACTTTTAAAGATTCTTCTCTATTCATTCACTTCAATATCAACATCATCATTATTAATAGAACTGTCATTTCCAATATACTTCTCTAAATTTGAAATAAAGTTTGAAGTACTCTGCATGCATTGCAACTTATGGTAGCAGAGAAGGTTATGGAATGTGAAGTGGAAAGCAGATTCATCTGTTGGGCTGTGACACCTGGTGTGCTGGTATACGCTGCATTTTAAACACTGAACACATGCTAAATTTTCAATGCTTGCATTTCTTGGTGCTTAAAATTGCTGAAGGTTAAGTATAGGCATAAGTATTTGCAGGATTTCAGCTGAATGCGTAAGGTCTACTTTGTTCCCCAGCAGATGCTGGTTTTGACACGCTATTGATTAAGACTGGCTTTTTTCACCTTTTCCTAGGTGTTTACCTCCCATGGACCTACTGTGATCATGCCAACCTGGTTCTGTTCTCGAGAATGGTTTTTTCACGTGGGAAAATTTGATGAGGGTGGAAAGGTGAGTGCTATGGCTGACAGGTAGTCCAGGAACCATCTCTCTGTCTCTGAAAGTCCTAAACCTTTTGTTAAGAAACACTGGACAAAGGGATAGATAAAAACTGAGGTCTAAAAAAATATGGGTCATACTGTATACCTGTTTTTTTTAAAACCAAGTACAGTTGTTCTGGGGTATCTCTGGTGATTGAAGGACATAACTGAGATGGAGTTTGTAGATAAATCTAACACATTTGTTAGATATGTCAGAATACCTGCAAAACTTAAAAAAGGGTTCAGACATTCAAGCTCCTCTTCAGTCCCTGAAATAGATGCAGCAGATCTGAAAGCTAAACAAAAGTCAGCTCATAGTTTCATTATGAACCATCTCTGAAAGGTAAGATAGATTTGGTGCAAGAGATTGGAAGGAAGAAAAGTGCAGGATGGCAGAAATGGTAGTATGTTCCCCTAAGGGGAAAGATTTCTATCCCTAAGATGAAGAAGGGAAGAGGGGAGGTCACAGCATGCCATAAAACTATTATCATTAAATCCCATTTATCCACTTCTCTCATATCCACTTGTCAACCTTAGTTCTCAGGCTTGTCCTTGGAAGATGTTAAGATGTCAAGGATCAGGACTGAGAGGTTACGAATTAAACGACTGTTACCTGAGAAGTGCTCTTCTACTGACAGTTAGGTGTTCTTTTTCTTTGTAGATTTCCCACGAGTTCAGTTTGGTTGCTTTAGGCTCATCAGCATGTTTATGGAATAAAATCCAGGGATGTCTGTTGGCAGTATTTATTGTGGTAGGAGTAGAAATATGATGGCAAATAGATCTAATTCAGACACATTTGGCTCCATTCTGTGTGTTTTGGACCTGAGGGGTTTTGCTTCCAGTGGTTTTGCTGAGATTTTAGAGCTAGAATGGGTGGTTCTGAATTTTTCTTGGAAAGCCTTCATTTAATAGTACTTTGAAAAAAGTCTGTTAAGGATATTTCCCATCTTACTATTTATACTACAACATATTATGAATATTATTCTTTTTATAGCCTTTAAATGGAGTCCTCCTGTGCCATGCAGTGTGTATATATACATATATATAGGCATACACACGCATATGTATGTATGAAGATATACAAATATTATTCTTTGGGCTGCCAGCAAAATTATAATTTAAGGAGACAGAGGACAGAGAACAGAATTGTTTAGAGCGGTGAAAAGATTCGCCCTTAATTACATGGCGGGTGAGTGGAAGTGCTGGGAATGGTGCCTGGCTCCCAATACAATGTGCATTCACTGACCCATGCTCTTGATTTCTTTTTTATTATTATTCCTTATCATTGTATTTTCATTCTCTGAAGAATGTTTGATTTAACTTCTTGAGCACTGTTAGTAAGCTCAAAAAGGAAAGCAAGCAAGCTAAAACATAACAACAACAATAGAACAGCAAGCCTAATGATAAAGTTCAAGAGGTTAAGTTAAACAGACTATTGTTCTGTGCTTTTTGCTTTTAGTTTTGGTTTGGTTTTCTTTCTCTTTGTTCTGTTTTTGGGGTTTTTTTTTTGGTTTTGCTTTATATACATAATTATGTAAGAACTATGCCACTGGTTAATCAGATGTAATACGCTGACAATCTTAATCCTAATGATTTTTCAGCCACAATGCATGATATGTCCTTCTAGTTTTAAAAATTATCAGTGATAAGTTAAACTTTTTGTTTGTCCCTATTGTGAAGTGTCCAACGTCAAAACTCAAATTCTGGCTGATACAGAGGACCTTCAAAAAATACCCTACGAACAAGGGTGATGACATATCTGAACAAAGCAATGAACATAAGCAATGAAGCCAAACCTTTGCCCTATGTGGGTTTAGAGGACACAAAATCAAGTCCTAAATCTTTTTAGTATTTAGCACTGTAAAGTATTTAGCATTGACCTAACTCATTCATTTTCATTTGAAAAGAATTCCTTTGAGGCAAAGAAAGATTTTCTCTGTGTATCAAATAGAGCTGTTATAAATTCTTACTGAGTACTCTTAAGGATCTTACCTACATGTGTCGTATGCTCTGACCTGACCCATGATCTGACTGTGTTAATTTAATGACTTCCATCTCCATTTTGGGGTTAGTATTTAACAGTGCGACCTGTAAGTGTCATATTGCTGCAAGTAAACACAGAAACAGGCCAACAAATCTCCACATTTCAGCCTTCTCCATTTGCTAAGCTGTTTCCCTGCCAAAAAGCTGCATTTCTCATTTGGAATTAAATCCAAACACCTGTTCTTCATATTTCAGTTCTTAGAACAAATGGAAGATAATTCTTCCATGGAAGAAATTGCGATTTGATGTTTATGTTAATAGTATGGGTGGACTGATAGAATATAAATGTATAAGTTACGATGTAATCATTTTATTATTGTTGTTATTATTATTATAGGTAGGCATTGCACGTGAAAGGTAGGCTTTATGTGAAACATTTCTTAAAATATTTACAAAATGTTTTTAGAAATAAATATTTCTTTCTGGTCAAGATCTGCAATTGCTGGAAATTTATTCCTCTTATGTAATCAATGCAGCATGTCCAAGCAAAATCCTAAATAATATCTTCATAATTGGTGGCTAAGAACCTGACAGGTTTGCTTTATGCACTAATTAACTAAAATGATAGAGGTGTTATTTATGCAACCTCTGATATATGAGAATTAAAGCAGAAATACTTAAAAGTAGTTGATTTTAGCAAGCTGTAATGGTGTGCTGAGACTAAGATAATATAACAGAAATGGTCACAAGCCTATAAGGTAATATTTTAAATAGTATCCGCTGCGAGGAGGAGAGTCACGTGAACCATATTTCTGACTTAATTTTTTAGGACACTAAAGGGAAATAATCTTCCTGTTATCCAACAGATTCGGACAAAGAGTGCAGTACTTTGTTATTGAAAGAAGTGGCGGGACTTTACTAAACAATGCAGAACTCTCACTTGAAAATTAGTGTGTGATGTTATCCACATGATTGGTTTTTTGCTCCTATACTTTTTGATGTCTTCTAACAGCCAGCATCAGTGTTTAAAAGTCATAACTGTCTCCAAAAGCATCACAAAAAATTATGCTCAGGAAAAAAAGTACATCGTCTTGTATAATACAAAAAGCAGATTTCAAAGCTATGTCATCTTAAAGTAGGGAACTTAGTCATGCACAGTGGTAGATGTGGTGCCTGTTATTAGCTAAGTAAAGTTATTGCTTCCTATGTTTGACAGTGCACTTCAATTTGCATACAAACCCAACATTTTGCAATAGTATCTGACTGGCCTTGTGTCCTTCTACCAAAATGATTCTTCAGGTGGACAACAGGCTCTGTTTGCTGTTAACGTCCAAGTGGAGATCACTGGGAAGGCGCATCATTTGTCTCTCTCTGCATGATGCCCTTTTGTTCTAGTCACTTGTGTGTAATGGCACTAAGCTAAAACAACTAGCTGCTTGTTTTAGATAAATGCTCTAAGAAATCTTGAGTGCATTAAGAACAGTATAGATGAACATTGCAATGGCAAATCTTATAGTCTTGGCTTTATTCAAGCACCATTATTCTTGACATCACAACTTTAATACGCCACACTTGTTTCTTTCTCTAGAGTTTTACCACAACTTGGTCCCAAATTTCCTGTCACCTCTGTATTTAACCTTACTTTTTAAGTGTATGAAAACTAAAAATGGAATGGCAGCCTTGAAGTTCTAAACTAATCTCAAAGTGCAAACAGGGGGAAATTATTCTTAATGAGCCCCAGGTGGAATAGCATAGCATAAGCCACTGGTGTTTCTGATTACAAACTGGCTCCAAACAAAGTGTCTGGAGCTCAGTTTTGATCTATTTTTGTGATAAAAGGTCACAAAAACCACGAATTGAGGAGGTGTCAAAATATCCTTTGGTGCACAGGAGACTGTAGCACATGCTGCAAAGCTCTAAGGTAACTTTGTAGGCTATTAGGCACTAACTAATGCATTTTTCCATTCTTCTCTGCCAGAGCACACAAATGTCATTCCCTTCAGAAAGGCAAACAGTTATGATAACGCCTGAAAGGTAAAAGGCTAAGTAGGAACTTGGGTATTCTTTGGAACATAAATTAAACTATGGTCAGCCTGTCAAATAACGTATCAAGGTGCTCTGGGAGAAAAATTGGATAAAACATGGTCACTAATATTTTTGGCTTCGTATAGTTAAGGCTGAACAGAGATCAGTATTTGATATAAAAAAGAAGGAAAAAGTGGTGGAGGCAATGATTAATCACACTTCATAAGCTATTCGAAAATTCACCCTGTACCCCATGTCTAATGACAATGTGATAGGCTGATATTAAATATCATTTAGAATTTACCACCTCCCTTCCATTTGACTTCCCCATCGTCTTTGTTTAACTGAATTGCTCTGTGCCAACACATTTGGATGAAAGCAATTGTTTGGAGTTTCCTCTAACATGTTGTTTTGCAAACAATGAAGTAAATATTACAGGCTTCAGAACTTCTAATCAAGTCAAAATGATGTAAAGGCATGGTTTGGATGGGAGCCAAAAAATGAAATGACAGATCTGCAGAAAGAGAGAATTAAGAATATCTTGGATAATCCTGAAGAGAAGCTATTAATAGCTATTTAATATGGAGTTAGCTTGTGGTTAGCCTGCTTGCACACCTCTGTTGACTATCCTAAAGGAAGTTAAACTAAGGAGTATTTTCAATGAATGATAATTTGTCCTTGAAATAAGTAATTTCAATGAGAACTTGTTCATTACAAGAGAAAAATACAATTGACATTTAACACAAAACTTGTCTTGAGGGAAAGACCGAAGGATGGATAATTCTTGTTAAATTACTTTAGTTCCTCATTTTTTTTCCCCTTTACATTTAAATTGTAGAGGAGCTGCAATTTCTTATTTGGTTTTAGCTTCCAGCAGCTTAGTAGCTGTGACCTGTTAGCAGCACGCTTTGAACAGCATTTGTTGGTGAGAATATTGCTTAATGCCTGGCACAACAGCATTTGATTCTGAGGCAGGAGACCCTCCTTTAATATAGGGTGTCTTTTGTGTTCACTTCCATGCAACCAACCTCTCTGTATGTGTTATTTCTGTAAGTCCAAGACTTAGCTCAAGGCTTTGAGGAAATGCTGCTGGGCAGCTGTTGGCATACGTATTTTAAAAGAAAAAAAAGTACTTTGATCTTTTGCTCAACATCTCTGCTTTGTCGCTAAATGAGTCTGAGTTTAGAATTTTTTTTCCTGTTTAATCTCAGGTGTTGTAATATACACCATTTGATCTGCTTTTTATGCAACTCTAGTGTAATATTAATACTGAAATGTTTTTCTTTTTTAATGAATGTTCTAAAAAGTGCAATATGAAATGGGTCCAAAAAATACCAATGAAACAAGCTCTTTCCAAAGCCCTGTATGAAACACATTAGTATGGAATCAAAAGTTACTTCCTTTTTGATTCATTCTTTCCATTCACCAATTTTAGGCTCCTCTGAGGAATTAAAGCAATTTGGCTTATTCTGTCCAACAGTTACCCTGATGTTGCTGTCTGGTTTGCAAAAAGTGTACCAAGTTATAGCCCAATTTTCCTTGATGCCTCTGATCAAGAGGAAGAGCTAAGCTTTCCCAAACCTGAAGGGTTTTTTCATATGTGGATAGATTTACTTCCCTTGTCTTGTTTGTCACCACTTTTTGTTACAAATGCATGTGTTCTTGAAATATAAAACATTCAGTGTTAGCTTTCCAGTTTACACTAGCTAGACTGCTCTTCGTGGGCTGAATCTCCACTGGTTCTGCTTGCAAGGATCTGCCACTCTCACCAGAGTGCCTGTCACCTGGAAGAGGACAGGGGAAGCATACATGTCAAAGATGATTGAGAGAAGGCTGAATGGGGGGAAAAGAGATGGATGAGAAAGTTGGGACAGGTTGATTCCGTAGCAGAATCAATCGCCTGTGTTAGGTTTAGCAGTAAAAGGCAGCTCTCATATTGTGTTTATGCCTGTACAACCTAATAATGGTAAATTCTGTCCAAGTGAGCAAAAAAAAGGTTTGTCAGCCTGAAGTTCTGCAGTAGTTAGTGTTGGTCATCCCAGAGCTACAGCATGATCTCTCACCAGGTGTTACTAGTTACAGCGTCACACAGAGGGCCACTCTTTCATTAAAAGTCCTCCAAAAATTGCTGATCAGTACCTTCATCCCTACTGATGCTCCTCACCATTATTGATGGTGGAGCTGCAAAAATGGTAGCCAGAATTGCTTGTTGTAGTGGTAGGTGGCTTGCACCTTTACAAATAGATCTGTTGAGGACACTGTAGCTGGAATACTGTTTTGCCTACAGTGATCTGCTAGGAGTGAGAAACAGTGAGCAATGAGGAGATGACAAGAGAAGAATCGTGGAATATTTAGTTTGGTCCCTAAACAAGGAATTACTTTAATTCATGTTAGGTTCTGCTTGACATCCCATCATGTATACAAAATGAATTTCCTCATACTGTACAGCCAACCATCAGCACAGCAAGTGATACCTGCCCAAAATACTGGGTAAACACAAATCCTTCACCTGTTTAGTAGTAATATGTTAAAGGGAACGATGATTTTGCATATGGCTTGTGCACACTGGTTAGAACAGAGCAGGTGCAGGCTGTGGTCTTCACTAGGAACGGTAACCAGCAGCTGATGAGCACAGCCTTGGGTCAGGCAGGCCAGTGAGTTTACCCCTTAGTGCAGCAGAGCATATAGGGTTGGGTTTTGCCTATAATGTGGAAAACTCGGTATATAGGCCAGTAACAGGTAAACTATGCAATTTAAGTGCACTTATTAATGCTGAAAACTATTTATGTGGTAGCCTATTGCTGAAATGCTGGATTGTTAATTGGTGCTCTTAGCTATGGATATTAATTTCCCAAAAATACATTAAAATATCCCTTTAGTGGTTAAACAGCTTTTTCTTTGAAAGTTGCGTTGTTTGACAAAGATTCCTGGTGTTTAAAATGCCATCTGGATCTAATGATATGTCTCAATTGGGAAGAAACTCTTGTATTGCAACAAACTTACACGCTCGAGAGCCATAGGAAGTCCCAGCCCTGCAGGATCTGTAACATGGTCAACATCTTTCCTCCCCTGAAAAATGCATGGCAGTGCTGCTCCTTTGTAATGTGAGAGGCCACTGCTGAGCAATACAAGGCACCTGCTCATTCCTAGGGGTGAGTGTACTTTATTTCAAAGTATTTCTGTTAAAAGAAAGCAAAAGAGCACTCTGGAACCTAACAGCATTTTGAAAGATCCTTTTACTTTTGTAGTAACTCTCTTTTTAATATACGTGTTAATGGTTATCTTGAAGAATGTAAATGCTTATCTAAAAGAAAATGAATTGCAGATATGTATGCGATGTAATCATGTATCTAAATCAAAATATGACTTCTGCAGGAAGCTGATATGTGCTATGCAGTTTGTGCCCTGCCTGATGCAGCCTACTGTGTGACTGGAAAAGAGAAAAGGTTTAAACTTTGTTCTGACTCTCAGTATTTCCATTAAAGTCCAGAATAAGAAAAAGATAGAGAGGGCTAAAAGATAAATGGAAAGAATTTGTGTTTTTCTTGTATTCTTAATGACTGTGGTTGCTGTCTGCTACTCCAACTTCCCCAGATTTCTTCTGTGGCTTTCAAAGTAGGTTCATATAAAGCATAAATTGTATTAAGTTCTCTAAAAGTTTTCTTCTACATCGGAGCTCTTAAACTAGGAGTCAGACAAGTATCTATGAAGACAAACAGTAACTACAGATAAGCTGCCCTTAGCAAGCAATCAGATCAGAATCCATTTTATTCAGAATCTGGGAGTGTGGCCCAATCCAGTGTCTTAAATCAGTCTATTATATAGTGAAGTCTGGAGCTGTGAAGTACAGAGCTTGACTTGGTTCTGATTTCTCCCAAGATACATATGTTCAGTTGAGTGTTTTGGATTTGTTTTCCAGGGTTCAAAGCTTTTTTTGTCTCATTTCTCTCCCTCCCACAACCTGCCTTGGCTGCTCGGTCCAGACCATGCCTGACATGATCACTCAGTGTGGTGGGTATGAGAAACAGTCACTGAGCTGTACTGCTCTTGTAACTAGAAGGCCACAAGAAACCACAGAGGGATTTTGTGTCCAGCATTTTAATTAGAGAATCTCATTTTCTTAATTATGGAAGAAACTCAGAAGCTGTGGTAACGGGGAAAAAAAGTTAATTTTTTTTTTTAAACTTGTGCTCTTATTATTCTTCTGTGTTGAAATAGAATACCTAAAGTTGAGGTTTATGCCCCTGTTACTCATGTATGTGATATTGCCTACAGAAAGAAATGTATTTCAATATCTTTGCCTTCTTTTCCTTCACAACTTTGTCATGTTACCTTTCAGCTTTTTATTGATGCTACACCTAAATATTTTATTTGAGCCACCTGGTTTTATATGTCAGATTTTTGGCCTGATAAAATCATGTGCCCTTTTAAACACTGGGTTGGAGGAAAGAAAAATCTGTATAGGAAAAGTGAATGCTCTAGCCATATTTCAAGAAGTTGCACCACTGCAAAACAGAAATAGATGCTACTTTTTGTACTTTCAGTGTAGGGCTATATCTTTAAAGGTGGGTTTATGCTTTTGTATGCTGACATGTAATTGAATACTGTGTGCCATAAGATTGCCCTTCTGACACTGTATCTCTGGCTTGAAGATTTTCTGATTTTTAGGTGGGAAATGTTGCATATTATTTATGAAATCTCTGATCTTCCCTAGAGCCTGATAGATTCACAATTCTAGGAGATTTTTTCTTTCAGTGTTTCAGCACTACTGCTTGCAATCCTATTGGGAAGAATGTACCATGGAAATAAGTTGCAAGAAAAAAAGTTGTGTTTTCAGACATTGCCTCATTCTGAGGTTGTTTTTATTAAAGTTTTTGTTAAGGTCTTTTATTATGGGGCCCGATTCATCTTTCCTAAGTAGAGACCAGTATATGTATGGCAACCAAAGAACGAACAATAATTCTAGTAAAACGAAAAACCACTCTTCTGAAGTCACGGATCCCTTTCAGTGAACTATTTGGTTACTTGGCACTTTAGGCTTCATGAACTGTTCAGCAGCTGGGTTCCTCTCTTTTGGGACTAACCTGTACCAAGCTTTATATCTCTGTCAAAATGAGGTGATGTTTATTTTTCCACCTCTGTCCTTGTGGTCAGCTGCACTTCATTTTTAAATAAGACTGCTTGCTTTTTTAATAGCTTTATCTTTTCTACAGGTATGTTTATTTAATGACCCATTAGGTAACTTCATGCATACATACACATACAGAAAGAATATGAATAAATTTATGTTAAACCTTATTCATTTGGCAGAAAAATAAAATGTGTCTTCAGATGTAACTATGAATGCTGGTCACTACCCAGTTTGAAATAACTGCTTCTCTTCCAGGGTGTCCCAGAAGATTTGTTGTTTTTTTATAAACATCTCCAAAAGGGTGGTGAAGTCTTTCGAGTAAACCATTGCCTCCTCCTGTACCGTTACCATCCACAGGCTGCAACTCATTCCGTCCTAGAGTAAGTTGCATTTTTTTGGTAGAAAATTAGCTTCATCTTGGATGATTGGCAGCAAAGATGCTTAATCTCTTTGAGACATTGCACAGCAAAATAATTACCTGGTTATGTTTAAATGTTTTGTTTTTCTAAAAAAAAAAAGGCTAAAAAGCAAGCATAACATGTTGGTAGTATCCTCTTTTGATGGTGGAAGGCTTTCTGTTCATCCTTGCTATAATTTGCTTTTGAGTAACATACTGTCATGCTGGAATTGAAATTATGAAATGAAAACTTTGGTTCGGATATGGTTGCTCATGCACTATCGGTGTAACCTGTGTTAATGATTTAGTGAGGCAAGGATGGTGCGAGGATGCTTTAACATTTGACAAATACTCGAAGAAATTGTTTTCTCTTTGCAGCTGTTCTTGAAATAATTTCACAATAGGTATTGTAAGAGCAATGAAGCATATTGGGGACTGCGTTACAGCAGTACTGTTTCCTCAACTTCGAGTTACCATTCCTTCAGCTGAGACTGTAACTGATCACGCGAGAGCTCATAACCTGCCCAAATAACCTCTCTGGTTACTTAAAGCATCTGAGTTTCATAGAATTATAGAATGTTTTGGGTTGGAAGGGACCCCTAGAGGTCATATAGTCCACTCCCCTTGCAGTGAGCAGGGACACCGCTAACTAGATCAGGTTGCTCAGAGCCCCATCCAACCCAGTCTTGAATGTTTCCAGGGATGGAGCCTCCACTACCTCTCTGGGCAGCCCGTCACAGTGTTTCACCACCTTCACTGTAAAGAATTTCTTCCTTGTATCCAGTCTAAACCTACCCTGTTTTAGTTTAAAACCATCACCCCTTGTCCTGTCACAGCTGCCCCTACTAAAAAGATTTTCCCCATCTTTCCTATGGGCCCCCTTTAGGTACTGAAAGGCTGCAATCAGGTCTCCCCGCAGCCTTCTCTTAACAACCCCAACTCTCAGCCTGTCCTCAAAGGAGAGGTGCTTCAGCCCTTGGATTTCTTACCCTCAAAGCAGATTAAGACTACTTTGTAAGATTATGTATCTCAAACGTGGCAAAAGCAAGCAGGGAAGCGGTAACTTTTTCAATACTTTGAGTACAATTGCAAGAACGTGTTTGAAATCTATCCTGGTGGTGAAATTTTATTTGCATTATTAATTAGGATTTTTAATATGTGAGGGTTTGATTCTCATACTTTTTTCCACGTGAACCATAATGTGAAAAAAGTACTTTTTTTTTATTGTAAAGCTTAATTTCAAAATGAGCTGTCTCAATTTTAAAAAAGTAAACAGAAACTTGTAATGCCAACAAAAACCTTCTTTTGGAAAAAAAAAAAACCACCACCACCTAAGCCTTTCCATCTGATAATGTGCTGCATTTACATGTATTATTTTCCTATTTTAAAAGGTCTAAATGATCTAAATCAGATAATGAGGTTTGAAAATACCTGAGGATGTTTAGGAGTAATTATCTCAGCTGCTTCCTTGTAAGCTGTTGCCTACTGTGCTGATCTACCCTTAAAGGAAATGTTAAATTGTTGATTGCTAATTCCTCCACATGCTCATTTTACCCATCAGTGGGGTTCTTCACAATCAGAAGTCCTGCAAGCTGAGCCAAAGTCATTTCTTATGTGTTGACATTAATGAAAAAATTATGTGAGTTTTACTGTCCTTCAGGAGTCCCACACCAGAATCACAGTGGTAATTAAGTAAACTACCTTCTTACTGATTAATGATAGAAATACATTATTCAGTCAGTCCTATTTGTATGGCTTTGTAGAACTGACTAGTAAAACTAAACATTTTTATGTGCATTTTAGTTGTATATCACTATATTATTGCATGACTGTAAATACTACAGTATGCTAGCATAATTACCATGCTTATGGATAATGTCACTATAGACCTTTATAAATACATATATATATGTATGCATGTGTATATAAAATCATTTAACTCTGAAACCATCATTCCAAGCAAATAGAAAATATTCTTTGGATTTTGAAAACAAGTATAAGGTAAATTATTTTCCTTTTTATTGGTGTTTAAATATAATGTTTTTTTCTTTTTTAGTGTGTGATCATTTTGGCAGTTCGTTACAAACTTTTCAGCCATGCATCATGGGATGCTAAAACTCTTGGAAGCCTGTTGCTTATATCTGTGGGAAAACATCTTATTCTTGGAAATGAGTTTGTTTTGAATTTACTGCAAGCTGTTGCTTATTCAGATCTAGGAGGTTGTGTGGCACAAGCACCCTGAATTACAACATGCTGTGAGAATGTGGAAATACTGTAAGCTGTTTCAGATGTGCTGTTTGCATGTCCAAATTGGCGCCTTTCTCGTCTCATTCGAAGAAGTCAGGCTAGCCATTCTTCCTGTTGGCTTTTGCTGGTGCTACTGTTAATAATATTTTGTGCAAACTTTCAAACATGAGGTTGTGTAACAACTTTTCTTATTGGCTTGTTCCCCTGTTTGTTGCCTAAGTTGTGAAGGGTTGGCCAGCATTTGTTTCTAAAGACTGAGGTGCGCATTGAGCAAGAAGAGGTTAATGGGCTCATCACAAAGGTTTAAATGTATACTTCAAATTGAGTCTTTCCTAATTTGCCTTTTGGTCACCCCACCTTTAATCTGTGTTCTACCTTTTCTAGAAGTGTCTCTCTCTTTTTTCTTGGGGGTGTTTTTTTTTTTTTTGGCTTTTTTTTTTTTTTTAATGGTGTGTTTTGTTTGAGCAGTTTTCTGTGGCATTTTGCCATTCGCCATTGGCCTGTCTTGTCTTTGAATTTTCTGAGTTAGCCTAGACCTAGATTTGGAAATAGTAACTCACCGACCAGATCAATATCTTGTCTGAGATCAAAATGATGTTTGTAGGAAAGCTGATATTTTTTTTTTTTTTTTTTAACAGCTTATGCCAAGCTTCAGTCTTAAAAATAGAGCTGGTTAATAGGACTTGATTATATAAAGGTGTGTGATTCAGTCTTTTCAGCAAAGACAACAGTCGCTCATAGCGACTTCAGTTTATATGAGTGTCTCTCATTACCATTCAGGGGAAAAAATGCCTGATTTTGCTTTTTCAGACTTCCTAAAATATATATATAAAACTACTTGGCAAGCGACATTTAGTTCTTTTTTTTTAGTATGTATAATTGTAAACAATAATGATTTCTAGGTCATTTCCTATGATTAGTATCCTTCTGGAACAAATATCTAGAGGTGAAAGTATCTGCGAAGCAGGAAACAAAAACTTATTTGCATTCTCCCTTTCCCTGGAGGTATCAGGCTGCGTTATTAAATGTTTTGGGTGTATGACAGAATCTGAATGAAGTACAGTCTATATTTAGTTTTCATTAGGTGCATACAGAAATATAAATGTTCTCATTGTAATTTCATCTGAAGTCTGTGATGGATAACTGCTAAATGTGAATGAGCCATGCAAGTTTTGAGAAACTTCTCTTCTGCCAGGAATTTACAGCACCAAATCCCATGTATTGTATCACTTCGATCTAAATCATTTTAGCTCAAATTACAGCTTCTGTCCTAGGGCTCTGTGTACTTTGTGCGACATAGCTACATTGTACTGATTTGATATAATATCAGAGCTGGCTTTGTAGTGAGAAGTCCTGTAGTAAGAAAGTGTAGTGTATAATAAAAACATTGTAAAATTAATAGGTTTTTTTATCTTGCCAAAAGGGAGAAAAGAGAAGTGTATATAAAACAATGTACCTCACTGCAAGATAAAAGTCAGCGTGGAACAAGATGAGCAATAAAACTTTGTACTTGTCTTTAGGTAGTGTTGCTCGTGAAGATGAGTTGTTGGGGCAGGTAGCTAATCTTTGTAACAAAAGTTTACAAGCTTTTGGTCAAGGGAAATTTAATACACACAGAAAATAAGGTTTGTACCTTCCCTCTGAAATTCAGGCAATTCCCTTTTACTCAGAAAATGCGAAGCGTACTTGCAAGGCTTACAGTAATTTCATATGCCGTGAATTCAGAATGAGTATAATATTGTAAGAGCTTGTTCTGCAGAAATAACCCAAATTACGTAATCTATTGAAACCATCTGGTTTCAGGCACTAGAAGCTTCCAGTGTCATCTAAGCGAAGGGAACAGGCACTTAGTCTGAAACACACATTTGGTTGTTTTAGAGGTAATCTGAGGCATGGGTCTCGTATC
>NW_009259586.1:1714909-1728239 GCF_000687185.1 Egretta garzetta
AAAAATAGGCAGGAGAGAGGAATAGCGTAACATATTCCTGTACAACTGAAATAAAGATGAGGTCAACTGCATTTTTATCTTCCATGCTTGCATTTGGCACTTCAATTAAACATGGAAACTAATGACCTCATTAGATTCTTGAAAAGTAAATGGCATTAACATTGATAGTCTCTGTCTTTCTTAATAAGCCTTTCATGAAAAACAGGCCACAATGCAAACCATGCCTCAGTTAATGACCCACGACCTGAAGATGAACTCAGACATTAATAGAACCTATTAACAGCGTAAATGTAATAACTCAGTGGGACGATATAGTCCAGCAATTAATAAGTTCACATGAAGTTCAACAGAACAACAACGATAAAAAAACTGGTTTATTCACCAGTATGGTCAAGGTTCAAATAAGATTCATTTCTGAATTTCCTGTGGATTGTAAGGACCTTGAATTCTGTGTGCAAAACTAGCTATAAAGAATCTGTTCTTTCAGGTCTCACTGTGATCGAAAAGTTCTCTGTTCTTCCATCTCTGGATTATCTATCAGGTGAGATTCACCTATAATATAAAACTATTATCCCGCCATGAATGAAAAACCACTGGAAGAGGCACTTGAACAGATCCTCTTCCTGCCTGGTGTTACCTGAGCAGCATGTGGGACCAACACGTATAGAAAAGGTCAGATTTATAGATTTATAGTATTACTGTGGATGGTAATCAATACCTAAAATTCCAGTACTGTTTAGGATATTGGCCTTGTATTTGTGCATTTCTCAAGTACTTGTACATCTGTCTGCTCTGTTGATTCACTTATGTAGCCTCACTGGGGGAAGGAGGGGAAAGGCAGTCAAACAATATGGCGAGGTTTAACTGAGCTCAGACATTAAATCATATAGCTTTTATTGTCACATTATCTTTCATTTCAAAATAGGAGTAGAGCAGATGTTTCTTGACTCCTGTATTCAGTCAGTAGGTCACCACACATTTTAACAGAGCTCCATTGTTATATTACTTGGGTGGATGGTATGGTAATAACTACTTGGGACTGCAGAACACACTTCGTAGTCATTCTCACCCACTGCATGAATACCCTCATTTCGCTCCTGCAGAATTTTGGCTCCTCTTCTTGCTTCTAGACTACATAACCGATGAGTATTGAGGGCTCATGGCAAGTGAGATGTTAGGAAAATTGTGTGTCTAGAATGATTTTTCCAAATAGAAAAATGTATACTTCTTACAGAGGAAAAAAAAATTACTTCACGAATTTGGCTCAAAGAGGAGGAGTGTTAGGCTGTGGGAACCACCTTCTACAATCAGAAGAATTTGTATCCCACCTTCTGGCTGAGGAAAATCTTGTGAACACAGGCTAGGAAATCATACTAAAGGCTACTGGGAAAGTGCTTACTTTATTCCTTTCTGACATGGGTAGGAAAAGCAGCCTTGATTTGGGATGATGCAGAGTAATAATACCTCCTAGTTTTTGCTGGTGGCTATGAATATGTAATAATGCAAAACTGGAAAATAGCTGTGAGAATTGTCTCTTCAGTAGTGGTTTGTACAACTTCTAGATCGTTTCGGGCATTTTCTTTAATCATCCTTTGCACGTTGCTACAGTTCCCATCTATTGCACCTGCACTGGCTCTTAAAGGATGGGAAAATGGCGTTCCCTGATCCCTCAAGGCAGGAATCCCAGTTATCCCTTCTGGAAACATCAAAAAATGTGGCAAATTAGGTGAACCAGAAACCTGAAGGGGATAACTGATACTCTCTCTTTTAACACTGTAAGCTACCTTTTGCTTCAACATGTGAAATACATTGTTTCTGCAGATCATCACGAACGTGAAGCCTGTGGTGGTCACTCTAGAGCTCAGTCACAAATTCTTCCCTCAGTTCTGTATTTATCTGATGATCTCAGCTTGCACTGTTAAAAGTATTCCAAGGTTAGCTCAGGACTGCAAAGTGTTCACTATAACTTCAAATTTTCATTAAAAAGGGCACACACAACACAGGGATGTGATTTTTAAATACTTTTCTGTAAGCATTTTCACAAAAAATCATAGAGATGCAAGCAAAAAATCACAAGTGCTGAGTATATTGGCTTCATTTTCACAATAGGTATTTAAGAAAGCCATTTATTGGTGTTTAAATGAAGCTAGATGACAATATTCTTGTATTTGAACAGTGATCTAATTAATTTGGAGTTTAATGAGTTTCATACCCTTTTATTTCTGAGTGTAATTCCCTCAAATACTTTCTGTGCTTGCATTTCTCAATATAATATTCAGAGAAAGATTGGGTCAATAAATCTGCTTCAATCTGAAATCTTTGTGGGTGATTACCAACAACAAGATTTGGTCTGCTTGAATTTCACCTCTATAGGGACTCCTGTGGGATATAGGCACCCAGCGCCTAGACAGCAAATGCTTACTGTCTCGAAGCAACCAATACTAAACATACTGGGACACTTCCACGACTAGTAGAAACATTTTCTGTGTGCCTGGATGTAGATTCCAGTGTTTGCCCTGCACCCAGAAGTTAGTTGGTAATTCTTCTTATGCCTCATAAGGTTGCCTAATTTTTCCCTAGCTTTCTTAGCTCTGCAAACTCAAGTGGAAAAAGAAACTTGCCTTTGTCACTCAAGTCAACAGAACAGATTCTGAAGTACCTCTGGAATGTAATAAAGTGTTATCCTTTTGAAGTCACATTTCAAAGTAAAATCCGCTTTTAAACATTCCCATTTACGTGTAAAGCAATAATCTTCCTTTATAAGAAGCTAGCAGAAACTCTAAAATTTCCAGTAAAGTGATACTGGAAAAATACTTGACCTTCATATTTCTTTCCTTTAACTTTTCTTCTGGGAATATAGTATGCTCTAATGAACATGGAAAAAGGCAAGTGTCAAAGGATGCCAGCAGCAGCTAAAAAAAATGCAGTTTGTGGTTGCATTAGAAGAGATTTGCAGTCAAATCCAAGATTTTTTTTTTTTTTTTTTCCATTAGTTGAAGTGCTGGTGCTCAGCCGGTGCAGAAATTTTATATGGAGTAACTGTTCTTCTTGGGTACGTTTATTTGTATGTGAAGTCCCTCCCAAGTTATTCACACCACAATCAATGATGAAGTGCTAAGCAGGATTTGGCTGTGCTCAAAAATCGCATGGTAAAGTGCAGTGGGCTCTCTGGAGCTAACTAATAATCCCAGCAAGAATCCGTATGTCTTAGTGCTCTGGGGGTTTCAGGTTTTTCAAACCATAACTCAGGGATGTGAAGGAACAACACAAAATTCCTATCAGTAAAATATTAGAAAAGTTTGCTAACAAACTTTTGGGAATAAATTAGGTTACCTATTAACCTCAGTAACCTCAAATGTTATACTTGTACCTTAGAGGTATACTTCATAAAAATAATTTGGAACAATAAATTTGGCTTTGTGACATTTGATAATCCATTACAAAAAGGAAAAATTTGAAACTGTTTCATACAAGTCAGATGTGACTGTAATGCCAGATCATCAGACACATCTAGTGATCATTATGTATTTACCGTTTTGTAAGAGAACCAAGATTGGCGTAATGCATACAGCATTATGGATAATCAGAACTGCGACTAGGATGGAGCAGTCTGATTCATTGATGAGAACAAGAACAGAATTGACAGCGTAGCTGTACCAGCTCCTGTTCCTGACTCTACCCACCTGGACAATTTAGATTCTTAACGTCAAGGAAGCTTGAATGGATTTTGACTTTTCTGTAAAATGGCAAGCTGCACTTGCAGACCAGAAGTAGCTTGCTGCAGCTGCCCCGTGATAACCTTTGCCTTATTTGAAATAGAAGAAATAATATATTCTTTGAGTATTTTGGTGTTTAGATTCCATACCAACTTGCTATACTCAGAAGACTGTGGGGCTCAAAGTCGAACTGTGAAGGTATATTGGTAGGAAAAAATACGTGCTTCCCAAGACAAAGAAAACTATAGACAGCGTTAAGATCTCACAGGCAAATTACTAGGGGTTTTCCATTAATGCTTTAACTAATTTAGTTAGGAAAGACAATTAGGTGCTTATCAGAATTTCCTATGAAAGAAACGTTCAGCTTGAGGTGCCTTGTTCAAGAGATGTAGATTAGGAAGCTTTGTCCGTCAAGTCATAAATTAAGGAGATCAATTTATTGTATCTGGAAAACTGTTTATTAAGTATGAGGTAGGTTTCTAGTGAATGAATATTAAATGAACCCTGGACATAAAACAGATGCTCTTAACAGCAGGCAGTTTTCTTGAAATCATTGTAAATGATGTAGTCTTAAATACTACATTATAGGTTGGGAATTGCTGTTTTAAAAGCATACCTGATTCAAAGTGATAGGAAACATGTGTACACATGTATGTGTACACACACACACACACGAAAAAAAGTTGTAGTTGTCAAAGCAAATTGCTGGGAGGAATGGTCCATGAACAAAATGCTTTCCTTGAAGTTGTCTTCTCTTTCCAACAACCTATCTTGAACTTGTTGAAGATCTCAGTAGGTCTTCAGTGTTTAAAGATGGTTGGTGTTCCCTTGTTACTGGTTCCAAAGCCATGTGGCTCATTATTTAGTATTAGTCTCACAGTTGTTTGCCTCAACCACTTGGCTTAAATTATATTGTGGAACTTATTACAAACATGAAGACATAAAGGTGTAATTGGACACAGACATCCACCAGCTTCCTTTTTTCCTAAAGCATATTTTAAGAAGTTTTATGAGATGTACCACTTCTTCCAAAAAAAAAAAAAAAAAAAAATTTCCACTGGTCATTGTTTCTAGAAATGCTATTTCTTGTAAAAGTCGTCTTCAAATAAAGGCACAGTCACGTTCGTTGGAACCTTTAAAATTAAATCGCTCTTATTTGGTCTAAAGTGTGTGTGTGCACGTTCATGTGAATGGTGTGTAACAGCGGTAGCTCCAGTGTTGCGTGTGACTTTGCAGTTCAGTGAGTATTTGTTGCTCTATTGGTGTCTGCTGATTCAGAGCTTTGAAAACTGACTTGGGGAAGACTTGAGCCGAATACCACAATGAAAATGGACCTTCACTGTAGCATTGGGCTGTACATTTGTGTCGATTGAGTATTGAATTCATGAGATTTCAACTTTGCGTTGACATAGGAGAATAAATGCATGGGCAGATGGAGCATGAAGAGCTCATCTTGGATTTCAGCAACCATTTGCCCTGCACACACTGCAGAGTTATAGAGCAGTTAGTGTGGTGAGTACAGGTGCGCAGTTGGGATTGTCGCTGTTGAATTTGATTACTATAGCCACAGTTTTTCCTCTTGTGATCTTCTGTTACGGTTCTTGAAAATAATAGCGGTTTAGCTACAGCTTCAACTCTGTCCTAATGATTTTTGTCTGAGAACTTCCATAGAATTTCTTTTTTTTTCTAGCAACAGTTTACATTTTCCTTGGAAATTTCTAGTATAATGTTTTGGTGTGATTTTTTTTTTTTTGTATTGTGTGAATCGGTTTGGTCAGGTTTATGTATATGTGAGTATGTACATATACATATATGTATATAATAATGCTAAAAGTTTTAGGGGTAAAAATCCACCCTTTTTCTAACTCTCCAGGGGAACCATCTGGAATCACCGAGTCAGGTTTCTTGAAGACAGAGTCCTGAGCTCCTGGACATCATTCACCATTTGGAATGCTGGCAAGCAAGGCAAGAAGCTCTACAGAAGCTTGTCACCAGCCAATCGGAAAAAGGTGAGCTGGTAAGAGTGGGTCACATCTGTACAAAACCACTTTCTTTTTCATCTGCTTCCTTGTTTCTTCTAACAGAATGTAGCAAAATTCTCATAAGATACTGTGTCCCCAAAGTACTAGCTGATGATTAATATAAATTGGGGAAACTATCAATATTCTGCATAATGTATTTCTTCTTTTAAAATGCTATATTACTTTATTTAGAGCATATGGTGTGTATGTAAGCACCCATGTTCCTGCTTGAGATTGACTAAGGATAATAGTAGGTTAGACATGCTATATAACTGCTTATGGCCTGCTGCTGTGTAACCATGTAGTAGCCAGGTACCCAAGGTGAGTAGAACTCTTTATTTGGATGGTATAATACTAAACTACCTTGTCCAGGATTAGTTGTACATGTATATTTGCCCAGTTCCTAAGTGGATGCTGGACAGGTCCCTCTCAGATGCTGATCAGCCTGGTTTGTGTTATGAGGAGTAGTTGTACTGTAACTCCCTTTTGAAAAGCATGATTGTTTAAAAATCAGGGTGGAATGTGGGGTGAACAGGCGAGTAGAAACTGTGGTACATGACTATCTAATTCAATTTGCAACCAGTTGAAAATGTGGAGGTTACTTATGTTTGGCAACGGCAGATAGTTCTCAGGAGAGATTTGTCTGAGAGTTTAAATACCTTACTTTTATAGCATTGTCTTTTGTGTAATAACTTTTTGTTAGATAAAGGCTTTAGGGCTAATGTCAAATGACTGTTTCTTATAAAGAGCCACAGAACATTCATTTTATTACTGAATGTGTTTTCTTTTCTTAAAAATATGGATGGGAAGACAAAATGACAAATATATATATAAACATGATTAATGTTTTGGCCCTCAGACCACACACACATAAGAAAAACCCAGAAGAAATTTGTATACCCGTAGTTGAAATTACTGAATAGACGTGGGAGACACTCATACAGTAAATATACAACACGGGAATTGAACCTGAATTTCCTGCTTGATATTCCAATGCCATCCCTCTTTCATTGCCATCACGTGGCAGTGGGTGAACTGTATGAAGAAAGAAAATTAAATGCTATGTGTCTCCAATCGGTTACTTCATTCAAAGAGGACAGAACTGTCCATTAAATGTATTGAGTTATCTTGGTCATGCAGCGCAGTGTGCACGTCACTGTGGGGGGGGTGTGTGTGTGTGTTATGAAAATGTTCTCTTTTGTTAGTATTTTGCAGAGCACTTTGTGAACTCTACTAACTTACTAGGAACCACTGCACTTTTCTGTCTGCGAAATAATGGGAACTAGAAAATAAGTTCCAAGGGGAAGAGGTGGCAGCTTCTCTGGTAGATTTTTGAGATGGTATGGAAAAAAATAGACTCTGTTGTTTTTGTAGCGGTGTCTCACCATCTTAGGTGTTGGGTTTTTTGGGGTTTGTTTTGTTTTCTAGCTTTTTTTGTACCAAGCCAAAATGGAGATTAAGCTAGAACACAGAAATGTTAAGATGGAACACCTCTCTAGCTTTGGGTACATGTGCCACCTACTTCTATAGGTGACTCATTCAGGTCTTCACATCCTGTTCAGCAAAGGCAATGATAATTTGAAGACGTCACTACAGAGATGATAAAAAGGACAAGAGAAAAATAATACTGGTGGGGTTCTTGCTGGTTTTGTGCCAAAGAACCAAAGCTTACCTCTTCTTCAGCAAGGAATAACCGTCATTCGCCAGTCTGCTAGCACTGACAGTGTGGTTCTAATTAACTGGATCTTGACGTTCTTTCCACCTGACCTTTACATAACGTTTGCTTTGGCAGTGTTGCAGGCCATGATACTATTTTGCTTCTGTCAAGGTTACAATTGCACATATTCCAGAATCCTTTAGTTTGATCCTGAAATATTGCATTGAGCGTTAACCCATTAATTACTGGACACTAGACCAGACACACTTAGCAAGCTTACATGCCAGATACAATTGCACATGCCAAGTATGACTCATTTTGCAAACATACCGCAGAAAGCTACTGCTAAAATGCAGTCACAGCCTGATCCTTAATACCTTATATAGAGTAATCAGACTTTATCCACAAAGTCTGACATGCTGTCTGAAGTATTCAGAGGTTTTCTCAATAACCAACGGAGATAAATAGCTTCAGAAAGTGACTTGTGTCATCCTAAGTATAGGGGCCTAGCTTTTAGAAAGTTAATTTCTGATGAAATTGGTGTTGTCTGTGGTGATTAAAGCACTAGTTTTATAAAGTTGTTCAAGCTCATTATGATTGCCATTGTAACTTCCTAGATTTTCCAGGTGAGATCCCAAGTCTACCCATCTCAGAACTGAAGCTTAAATGATATCGTAATCTTTCACAGTAAGTCATTGGCAAAAGGCTGTAGAAGGAGTTAAAACACCTCACTTCTCCAAGTGCTAATCAAAGGATTATGTTGCTGGAGTTTCAGGAAATAAATTCATAAAATTTGCAGTAGGTAACTCATGGCGGTTTTAATTTTATTCTAAATTAATAACAGTAAAAGGAGGCTCATTATAATGTAAGGTGTTACACTTTTCCTCAAAATCCTTCAGGTATTTTGTGACTAATCTTCAACTTTTGCCAAAGACTCTAAAATCCGACATGAACAAAGGTTGTACATAGTTGTTGCTTCATCCTTTCCAACGCTAAAACCAATGAAATATTTTTCCTGTCTCATCCTTTAAAGACTACCTTTACAAGATTTAAGCTTTCATGTATTCTGTTAATTATGAGAACACTAGAGATTCAGTATCATCAGTATCTACAAGTAGAATCTAGTGTTGCCTTGTAAATGCAGGCCCTGGGATATGAATTCATCGATTATGTAAAATAGGCACCTTTAAAATACAATTCAAAAAGCCCCTTAAGACAAAATATGATGTATTGCATTGATACAATTTCTGTTCTCTCCTCTGAAGGTCCAGCTGTGTGAAACAGTGTGATCTTAAAAGGTCTAATACTCTTTGAAATGCAGGTAAAATTGCCAAAATAAGCTGTATAATTTAACTAAGCCGTAAAATTTAACTGTCTAAATTTAATTTCAATTGTTTTTATACTTTACGTCAGTTTAAACTCTTGAAAAATTAACCTACGCTCTGTTTTGCTGTTGCTGCATCTTTTTATTGAATTTCATTAGATGTCATGAGACTGATTTCAGTTGCAATGTGGAGTCACAGCAGGATTTTTTTCAAAGCTGGCACTAAGTACCTGTAGAAAATTTGGGACATACATTCCTAGAATAAATAATAACCCCCCTAAAACCTATTACAGTATTATTTTGTAATTGTGAAAAAAACTAAACTCTTACTAAGTCTTCAGGAAAAGGATAAATCAGTTTGAATTGCCAAGCTTAGGGCATGTAAAACCCCATCTTTTTAAAAGAAGAGTGTTTCTAGTATTTTTAGAACCTGATAAACACAGCAATTGTATTTCTTATACTGACTAGGTTTCTGTGGGATGTTTGAAAAGTATAAATATGTTGCGTGCCAAACAGCATTGCTTCTTAGAAAACAAAATTTTGGTAATTTCCAGGAAGCAGCAGCCTGTGTATGTTCATATTCACTAACAAATTATTACTTTAGTCTGTTAGGAAAACAGTCTGAATTTTAATTATGGCTCTGTTAAAAGAGAAAAGGACACCTAAGCAATATTCTCTCTTTTCCTTCAGACATCTGTATGGTGAATATTAAAATAATGCTTTGTCTCCAAAGAGTTCAGGCAAAAATCCAAGGCTCAGTATTTTTGCTAAACAGTAACACAAGAAAAAAAATTATTCAACTAGTAGGTTTTTTATGAATTAATTACCAGGATCTCGGTATTCTTAGGGAAATTCTGTTTCCTGGCTGTCCCCTTTTTGATTCACCCAGTTGACAGTGGTTCAGTATTAGCATTTCTGCAAGAATGAAGTCGAACAGACCTTTTTTGTTTAAAAGACATCCGTCTTGTCTATAATTTGCAGCTGAAGATGGAAACCAAATGTTTTTGGGATGCTACATGTGCCTGGAGGGTTTCTGAGCTGTCTTGTCTGCTCTTTTATTCTTCATCAAACTTTAGCTAAAAGGAGAACTTCAGCATTAATGTTTTGTGTCATTTCCGATAGCTGAAAATAGTGCTCGAGCAGCTAACAGAAAAGGAGGGGGAAAGGACGAAATAAGCATTAGCTAATTAGTGGCATGGAAACAGTACTAGTACACAGCCAGCCCATGAAGTTTTTGCTGTTGCAGCCCTATGTGCTGGTGGCAAACTTGCAAGCTCCAAGAAAATATTTTGTACGCCCTTTTCCCTAGCTTGTTAACCATTTAAAATCAGCTGGTAGTGTGTCTTCACCTTTTTCTAAAAGTAGCATCACTAAACCATGTACTTCAAGTGTGACCCTTCAGCTCACTCACAAAAGCAAGCAATGTTTAAGTTTTGGAGCATTTTAACTGCTCTAAAGTATATGAATGGCAGCACAAGAGACTGAAGCGGGGACACGACAAAGCAAAGAAACATAAATAAAGGGAGGCATATTACACCTGCCTTGACTGTAGGGCGAAAGATAGAATGACTACATGAAAGCAAGTTAAAAGAGAGCCTGCAGAACAAGGAGAGAGAGATGGAATTTGAAAGCTTCCGTTAAATCCAGGTATAAAGCATCTTAAAATGACATGGGGGGGTGGTCATTTTGGACTATAGCGAATACTTCATGCTGAAATATGGCAGGGAAATCTCCCTGCTGCTCCCATTTGGGAAGATGTGCTTTTTGCAATGTCCGTTCCGTCAGTACAGAGGCACGCACAATTGAAAAGTTCCTGGCGTAACTAATGCAGTTATCTGTTCTGGAGAAATGAGCCGCTCGCAGCTAGTTCCCACGCTGTTACGTAGAAAGGCAGTTGTACATTGTACGTAATAAGGGAAATTTTGTATATTTGCATGTTGGATTCTGGTATTAAAATTCTCTTGAGCAACTTTGTGATGTATATGTGCAAAGAGGGAAGATGCTGCTATCTTTAACGGAATAGCATCTTTAAGTGGATTCATGAAATGCATGCTTGGAATTTAAAGCTACCCACAGCTTCTGTCGTGGCTGCAGTGCTAAAGAGGTGAAATAAAAGCAGCACCCTGATACAGAAAATCACTCAGATTGTGGCAGGGAGTCGCTTGCTAGTTTTGTGGTTCCACTTGTGGCATCCTGGAAGATGTTTTTGCCTCTGTGTCTCTCTTGTTCTGTTTGTCATTAACTGTATCTATTTAAAGTTGCATTATAATGCTTTCAGTTACTTTGTTTTGACATGAATGGCCAAAACTGATTTAAGTTTTGCAGAGATGTATATTAACGTGCTTCCGAGGCTTTATGTAAGTTTGAATGAAAGAATTATAAATAGAAGAATCAACAGGGTCACTAGAAGTTTAAAATGGATGAAGGATTGCATGAGATGTAGGGGGAATGCAATAGGGAAGATCTGCTCATGCAGGATTTTGTAGAGAGTTTGCAGATTGTTGTCTTTAAAGGTAAATTTTATGAGACCAGTTGATGTAATGAGGAGGGAGAGGAGGCAGTGTGCAGGTGAGCATTTATCAAAAGGCTTGTCCATTTTTTATGTCATGCTTTGCTAAGTTATTCACTCTCCCTTGTAAAACTTCCCCTTGTATCCTCCCAGCTAGAACAGATCTGGAGAATTTGCTGTGATTGCATTTTGTTGCTTTCTGTGAATGATCATTACAGACCTAAAGCAGACCACAGGTGAAAATAAGATGAGGGAATGAAATCCTGTGAAGACCACCATAAAAGGACATTATTCAGCTGAAGAAATCTTTCAGTTTTTCCATTAGGAAATCTGAGTGGAATGGGAAGTGTAAGGAAACATCCTCTGCAGTAGCCAATGAGGCAGTAAACAAGTCAAGTATGAAATGAACTATTAATTCTTGTGTAATAGTAGCACAGCTCAAACAGCTAGATAATTACAGTTGCACCCCAAGCCCACTCTTACTGACTTCTTGGGTTGTACATTTGGAGGAGGATTAATCTGCTGCCCATTCATCTCCTCCTACCACAGGGAGGTCTGATAGTCCCAGCCTGTGTGTCCCTTCACACAGCTGCTGTTTATTAAAAAGAACCAGCCAGAGAAGTGCTTTTATCTTCCTCAAATGCATCTTCCCCTAGCAGAGATTTTTTCTGAGTAAATATCTTATCTTTTGAGCCATATACAATTTCTCTTATGACAGAGAAAACGATTTCTTCTTTTCTCCCTTACACTGCTGTTAATGTATGCTGCAATCCATACTTATAAAATTACTTATGGTAATTGTGTAGCTTGTATATAAGTTATCTAGCTGTCTCTCCCAATTTTTAGCTGAGAGAAATAGCAGCCTTTTTTGTTTCAGAATTGTGCAGATTTTCATATGACAGATGTTCAAAACAAAAATATGTAATCATTTATATATTATCTTAAAACTGAAGTGTGATCTGAGGACTCTGTAAGCTTCAATGGTGTCATATTGTCAGAGGCATTGCAAAAGAGCCATTTGGCTAGAAGGAGGGGAATAAAACCAACTTGAGACTGCTTTATAGCTTTACGCTTCATAGTTCCTCCCTGGGAGACAGCGGTTCTTGTGTTGATAGATGTTCTTTATAAAAGATACAAAATGCCTATTATGCAGGAAAATAAATAGGTGACTCTGGGTTTATCTGAATATTATCAAGTAAGTAGCTCATATAAGCCTGGTGCCTTGAGTTCTCCTTATAGGACAAACAACTGTGCATAAGTCCTGTATTTAGACTCCAGCCATAGATTTTTTTTTAACTGGAAAATAAATAGTGTCTGTCAGAAAAACAGTTGACTTTCATTTTGGCCACCCACGTGCTGTACAGTCTGGCAGAAAAACTGCCCATTCAAGTCTGACCTGTTTTATAATACTGTAAATATCAGATTTAAGCTGGCTGAATCCATTGAAAATTATAGGTGGCGATACTGTAGTGGTAACTCAGAAAAAGGTGAGAGACATTTCCACCTTCTGAGGGAAATTTGTTGCAGACTTACCAAGTTTTTCACACAGCTGCTGTTACCAGGAGTTTCGTGTGCTGGATTTCTGGGGGCTGGGTGGTTAGCATGGCAAAGGCGGTCTGCGGAAGCTTCTACACGTGGTAGCATGAGTTATGGCACAGAATGAGAGGAATGCTGGCCACAAGCGGTGTTCCCCAGGGCTCAGTGTTGGGGCCGGTTCTGTTTAACATCTTTATCATCAATGACCTGGACGAGGGGATAGAGGGCACCCTCAGCAAGTTTGCAGATGACACCAAATTGGGTGGCAGTGTTGATCTGCTGGAGGGGAGGAGGGACCTGGCCAGGCTGGATCCATGGGCCCAGGCCAATTGGGTGAGGTTCAACAAGGCCAAGGGCCGGGTCCTGCACTGGGGTCACAACAACCCCACACAGCACTACAGGCGTGGGGAAGAGTGGCTGGAAAGCTGCCCGGCAGAAAAGGACCTGGGGGTGTTGGTCGACAGCCAGCTGAATATGAACCTGCAGTGTGCCCAGGTGGCCAAGAGGGCCAACAGCATCCTGGCTTGTATCAGGACTGGTGTGGCCAGCAGGAGCAGGGCCGTGACC
>NW_009259586.1:1728443-1760905 GCF_000687185.1 Egretta garzetta
GCCCAGGGCAGGGGTTGAGTCCCCATCCCTGGGGGGATTTAAAAGCCAGACAGATGAGGTGCTTAGGGCCAGGGTTTAGTAGTGGGATGGCAGGGTTAGGGGAACGGTTGGGCTTGGTGAGCTTAAAGGTCTTTTCTAACCATGATGAAGTATGGTGATTATCTAATGATACAAGAACTATCTTTGGTTCTCTAACACCACTCATGTTAAGGAAGGAATCTATGCACCCGTCAGGGGTTTCTCTTACCTGTATTACAACATGCTGAAGGTGAAGAGCGTGATACTTGCCAGCACAGATCTTACAGCTGAATTCTGTTACTGACATTAAAGTGTAGATAGAATTTCACTTTACCTTATGTCAAAAGTTTTGGTGTTTTGTTTTGCTTTTTAAAAGCTGTAGGAGTATAAGCAGCTGAAAAAATAGCTTTAATTATTGGAAGATAAGTCAAGGTATTGGACTGTATTTATTCCCAGAACTCTGTTGGGTTGACAGTGAAGACATACCCTGCTAAATTTTGTTTATAATGATCACAGTTTCCAGGACAGTAAGGCATAAGTGGTGGAACTGAGATTTGCAGAATACTGGAGAATTGTAAAGGTGGTTAACACAGAATGAAAAGTGTACAACTACGTGACCTCTCTTTCCACTGCAGCTTCTACTTGCTTCTCTTCATATATATATATATATATATATGTGTATTTATATATGTCTGTGTGTATGTACACATATAAATAAGGCGGGTAGAGGAAATCCTGGGATGTAGTTTACTGTGCTCAGTCCACACCATCTGATTTTTAAACTACACTAAAGCATGACAGCGGTCATGGAAGTAGGGCCAGGGCTGTAACATGTATTAACTTGTGTTTAAGGGGAAAAAAGCCGAAGAAAGATCCTGGTTGTTATCTTTGTGCTAGACGGAGTTGCTTGTGTTTGCTACTGTCTAACCCAGCCTGCAGCAGGCACAAAGGCTGCGTACGCTTCCAGGAGCTTCCTAGTTCTGCCCTGAATTCCCTTGTTTCTTTCTATTTCCATTGTAACGCCTGAAACAAGGAAGCGTCCCTAGTGCAAGCCCTGCATCGGGATCGTCCAAAGCAAAAGTCTGGATCTGCTGGCCTGTAATGTGATTCCTTCAGTCATACAGCCCCAAAGTGAAATTCTAATGTTCCTTTGTGTTCTGTTCTTTATTTCTTTTGGTGCCTGTTTTCAAGCAACCTGTTTTCCAGGTATGAACGTCCACCTCTCAGGGGTTCCAAGGATTATCCCTGCCCACTCCCCAGTTTATTACCTGTATTTTCCACATGGACTTTGCATGGTGGTGCTGTTTAGCCCTATTTGTAGTCCCTTGATATTTTTGTTTGTGCTCTTTTTCCACTGATTTTTAATGGAAGAACTGATATTATGGTATTTAAGGATCTGGGTAGAAAACAGTTCCTTTGGATAGTGGAAACATCTGCAAAGTATTTTTGATGTAGAAACACCTTTTGTGTTGCAAGAGAATGCAGCTCTGTCTGGCCACTGCCCGAAAACACATGTAACATAGTTCTGTTCCTCTGCAGTTTTGCCCTTGGGCTGTAAAGGCAGCACGCTGCGTCGGGAGCGAAGGAGCAATGAAGAATGCAAAAGTTCAGCATTATGACACCAACCTCTTGTGTCAGTATTTTCCTCTGCACAAACAGAATGAGGTCACTTTAGGTAAAATAAAACTATCTTAATCATGGGAGGAGAATGTGTGAGAGAGATTGGTAGACACAGAAAGCAAGACAGCCTTTTGCAGCCTTCTCTAACTTAATAAATTAATAAACAGCTGTTTGGCTTTTCAAATTTCCTCAGCAGTAAGTGTTGTTAATCAATTTTTAATGCCACAATTAAAAAGATAGGAAAACTGTTATCCAACTTTCACCAGAATAATTGATTTCTGCAAGACCTTAACTATCTTAACTGTTCTGCTTCAGTGTAAGAGTTCTGTGTAGATAATATGGATAGATCCAATGGCAGGCAGAGGAAACCATAGCTATGTTTATTTTAAAAAGTCTTCCCAAATGTTACTGGCAACATAATGGTTCAAAAATGAGGGCACTGTGTATTTTGGATTGCAGGCATTTAATCCGCCTGCATATTTATGAGGAATGCAAATAAAAAGCCATCTGAAATATTGGGTGAGTAGGGCTGCAAATAGTGCTTCCATAACTACAGCAAGAATAACCAAAATGAAGCAGTAATTAATTATATGTGTTTAAACACCAAATCTGCTGAATGTTTCAGTTGAAAAACACAAAGTCCAAAACCATAGGAATTCCCAAGCTTAGTATGTTGTGACCTAGAATTGAGGCTGGTATTACCAGAGCATCCAAAGCAACAGTGCAGCACTCAAATAGTGAGGCATCCAGGGGTAGATGATACGCTTGGGGTGGGCCCAAAGAGGAAGGGTTGTGTTGTCTCACCTTAGCTGTTCAGTGGAAGTGCCAAAATGAGGGGGCTAGTCTCTGGTTTTAGTTTCCTTAGCATATCGCTGAGGATGAAGTTGAGGATCTCCTAGATGTTTTCTCTTACGCAGTCAGTAGCTTAGATCATCTGTTCTCATGTTTGTACAAACGTAACGTTGCTCATAGACAACTGCAAAATTTGCCCATCTCCTTAAGGTGCAACTCCATAGGAGGACCAGGGTGCATTCCCTATTCCTGGGATCATTCACATGCCTATAGTGTGACTTACACAGATACGCTACACATGAAATACCTGCTGGTTGGTAAGAATGGAATTGAAATGCTCTGCTTCTGTTTTGCCAGGTAACTGCATTTTGTGACGTTGATGAAAAGAAAATAACAAAAGGATTCTACACTTATGAAGAATCTGAGGTTAGTTACAAGTACTTTTTCATTCGTTACTGGATCTGGACGTGTTCTGGGAAACGTGGTGGAAGAATACATAACTGATTTTAAATATTGTGTAGCAACTCATTTTGGTAAGGAGGCCGTGACAGAAGACTTGATAGCTGGGGATTGATAACGGAGTGTGAACTGTGGAGGCAGAACTATGGACCTCGCGCTCACTGAAGTCAGTTTAGAAAAACAAAAATACACGTACTCCGAGAGGATTCTGATGATGGGGTAAAACGTTGCCTTTACTGACGTTTTTTTCTTTTAAGTAGGAGTAGAATTTGGCTTATGATGGATAAAAGTCAAATATCTATTAAAATGAAGAAAGCTTCTGTGATTAATTGTAACCTACCTGTATATTACGGTTATATGGGAGCCTAAAATTGTAGGGAGCAACATTTTATTCCCTAGACAAGGAAGCATGGTATTTAGATGGCAATAAACAAACCCTATAGAAAAAAAATGTTGTCTTGTTCCAGCATTAATTTCATGACAGCAATTAGCTCAAGACCTGGAGTAAAGTTGCATCCAGATTCAGTCCCTACAAGAAGACAGTTCTTAGTTTCGGTGGACATTGGATCGGATCCTGCGAGCGCAGTCTTCCAAGAGTGCAGTTTGACATCATGGCTTAGCCAGTCTCGCTGCAGGGGTGGTCTGACTTCGCTCGCTGGCCTCAGCCACACACTCCCACTGCTTTGTTTATAATGGGTCTAGCAATCCTGTGGCTAGAGGATGACTTGATTCAGTTAGCTGATCTGGCAGGAAAGGAACCCTCAAAAGAAAAAGTTTTCCAGCAAGTTATCTTGTGAATCAAATTACCCTGAGGCTGTGTGACCCTTCTATCTGATGGGAGTAGGACTGAGGGGAGGGGTAGAGGGAGAGGAGGGGCACCTCCTCAGATACAGCTTGTGGTTAGACTAGCGAAACTGTAAAATCAAGTTCTATACTGGGAAGCTCATGATGCTTTCAGCTGCATGAAAGCAAACAATTCAGGATTTTGACCTGGAATACTGAGGACTCACCAAGTACCAGCGCAGTAATACTGTCAGCATAACTGCTACAGATCCTGTGCATTTGTCTCCCTAAGACATACCCATCCTCTCAGACCAGTTGTGAAGAAGATTGTACTGCAACCTGTCATGAATCCTTTCAGAATTTTGCAGCTCGGATCCATGGTGTGGTCCCAGCTGGGTGTAAGCCATTTAACAACTCCCACTGATTCTCCTTTGTATCCACTGTGGTGCCTGCTCTGAGGCTTCTCTGATGGCACAGTAAGCTGATGCAGCTCGCTGAAGTGGCAGAAAATTAACCAGCCAAAAAAAGAGCGAACATATTTTTAATGGGGTAGGCTATTAAAGCAGCATACCTTGCAATCAGATCAAAGAGGGAATTGTTTGGGAAAGGGCTAAAAGCAGAGCTTGGAGGTGAGGAAGAAGCAGTGGAGGAGAGGAGTGAGATCTTCTCCTTTTAACAGCAGAAAGCTCTTAATTCAGATCTGCTGTAATGTGTAACTTCGTTCAAAGAAACACAATTGCATTGAAAGATTATGGTAAGAAAATAAGGGGGACCTGAAATGACTGGCAAAATAATGAGTGGGCTTTTTCTTGCAGGAGAGACCAAAACCAAAAATTCCTATATGTCACTTCAGAGAGGCAACTCCACCTTTCATTCTCTGCGTGAAGCTGGTGAGTACCACCGTTAGCCTCAGCTTTGTGTGCAGAATCAGTATTTGCTCCTTAGGAAAATGAATTTCTATGTGCTCTAAGTAGCTTTTACTATGCATTTGAATGGTCTTTTTTATCAAATGGATTGTGCAGGGCATTTCAGGGATTTAGAACAGCAGTGTTAAGTAAAGTAGTATTAAGAATCATAAAAGGTTCGACTTCTGTAAGGGAGCTTGGATCTGTTTTACTTTCTTGCCCCAAACCATCATATGCTCATTTGTGTATGTACATGTTGGCCACCTGGCCTCCTTCCTTCCTAATATTTTGCAGCCCTATGTATGGCAAAGGCTTTGTTTTTTAAATCAGACCTTAAAAGCCATTTTGTTTGGTACTGCCAACTCTGAAGCCTCTTCTGTGCCTTACTGTGGTAACTTTATTTCAACTGGTTAATTGACCTAATAACATAACTAGAAGACAATAAGCAGCAGTTATTTTGCAGTTACATTTAAGATAGCAAAGCAGAGTGTATGGAGTAGCACACAAGTTTTAGGGCAGAATAGTAAATACACTCTAGTTGCAAACATGAGTAAAAAAGTCTCCAACAGTAACTAAAACCTGTAGCTACACATAAACACCAAGAGTCTAACGCTGTACCAGATCTGTTCAAAGTCTGATTCGCTGAATCTCATCTCATCTGGTACAGTCTGCTTTTAACTTAGCACTTCCAACATCACCATCAACTCTGAGATCACGAGTTGTAAAGCCAGACTGAACGTACCTTAGGGCATTACTATGGCCCGTCGGTTGATAAACTCTTGGATAAGATAGAAATATTACAACTAATTTAATTTTTCATACTACATATAATGGTGGGTGGAATTCCCTAGACAAAACATCTGTGCAACCTGTTATGAAGCACATTTAATTTCTGAAGCTCTTACAATGAGACTATTATACAACATCTTGCCTGAAAACTCTGGTCCATGACTTCAGTTGTGATTTCAGTGTATTTTTCCACTCGTGGCCACTGAGCGTTTTCGACTTGCCGATCACAGAATGCTATAGGCCATAGTATCATTTAATTAATACGCAGTATTTTCGTTGGAAATACAATTTTACCTATTTGAAACCATTTCAGAGTTTTAAAGTTGCTTCTAAAATCTGTGTTTGAAGCTGCTCACTTCAGGAGAATTTAAGAAAGCCAATAGCCGTTTGTATGGAGCCACATCTCTAGAAACTGCAGGCAAGTTCTCTCCTTACCCCTCTCACTTCATGGCTGTATTACACAGTTGGTCACTGTGAAAGCTGGCATTCTAAGAGCTGCTGATGAAACCACCTTAGTGCAGAGGTGAAGAAAGATCAATGTGTGTGGAGTTCCAGCAGCATTAGACACTGGGAAAACAAAATAGTGGCCAAACAGGCAAGAACAATGCTGACAATAAACTTGCCTAACAGAGTGAGAGTCCATAATGGAGCTTACCTTTCTACAGATTTTAAACATCCTTATACCTGTTCATAATGTGAACCTCACAGTACACCTATGTCCTTATACCATATTATTACTTTAATATTAATGAAGACAGAGAATCAGGTTGTTAGAAAAACAAATTTGTAATAAAGAACCGAAACCAAATTTTTCTGTTAGCGGTGCCTAATATCCTGTTATCACCTGAGAAACCACAGACAATGTAAAAAAGAAATAAAACCCATAAATATATCTGTACTAAAGTATAGGAAATAGGGAGAGTGAAGGAATCAGAGGGTCTCGGGGCAGCAAGCAGCAGTGCTCAGCGTCCCACTCCAGAACCAAGTAGTCTGGACCTTCCTTTTCTCTACCATTGGGTTTCGCAGCTGATCTTAAGGAATAGTTTTTAGCAACCTCTTTCAGCTGTGGTCACACTTGCTGCATTTTATTACTGTTAGGAGTCTTCAAGGAGGCTGTCAGAATCCCAGCCTTAACTACTTGCGAGGTTATGGGTAGGCTGAAATGGCCGCAGTTTTCAGTAGCAGTTTTGTCACGGAAAGTAGTCTGCTACCAAAATAAAACGATAAATTTCTGTGGTGAAAAATACTCAGGTATCCTGCCTACAGCAGCTTTCAAGCTCTTAGACCTGACCACTAAAGGAAATGGTTTCTAAATGGGTTGAGAAGAGCAGAATATTGAACTTTTTCATTCATCTGTGTTGATGTTGGGCAGGCCAAGCACAAAGCCGAGGGTTAGGCCTTGCTATATCTGTAGGCTGAGCATGCCTTGCTGTGCGCAGCCCACATCTGAAGGAACAGCTAAAAACAAAACTTCCCACTTGCTTTTCTTTAATCACCTTTTCTACACTTCTTCTTCCAACATGCTTTTTGAAAGCGGGGGATAGGAAAAAGTAGGATAGGGGACAAGTACATCAAATATTGACTGCATCAAATGAAAAACGTCTTTTTTGTGGTAGCTATTGCTGCCTCTCTGATGCTATTCACCCAGATTTATCAAATCAAACTGAGCAAAAAATGTTGCTTTTACAAGTTAAAGTCCCAGGCTGATGTGAGACATAAAATTCCTCTGCAAAAGGGGTGCTATCCTTGTGCACACTGGGGGGGCAAACCCAGAACTCCCATGTTTGAGCGGTTATAAATGACTGGTATTTTCAGACTTTTTAGGGCAGGTAGCTTTACCCAGCTCCGTGTTTCAGGTCACGCAGCAAGCAAACATACAGCCGCCCCAGCGAACGCACGGGCATTTCTTGCGTAGGCAGCTGTCAGTGCAGCGACGGCAACCTGGCTCCATGTGGTGTGGAACTGTTGGAGGTTTATGTAAGGCAGAATTAGCTGCAGATCCTCTTAGCTGATTTCCTAAACAAAAGTCCCAGACTTCCAAATTTAGTTTTATTATTTACCAACATAAGTTCATCACCATCCTTCTGAAGAAGAAAGTGTCATGGGGCCTTATTGTCTTTTATTTTGCTGTCTGTGGTAGAGGATTATTTTTAGTTTGCGTACAGACAGAACCTGCGTGTTTATATGCAGCTCTAAGAGGGTCGTTTTGAAGATTAGATATGTTTATGAAGTGGGTTGTTTGCAAGAAACGGCTCTGCTGGCCATGTACTTGGAGCAGTGTTTGCTTATTTATTTTTTCAGGCAGCTGCTCCCTTGCTAGCATTGGCATTGCTTTGTTGCCATATAAAATCATTTTTTGAAAAAGCAGTCATCCTATGTGATCTCTGCTCAGTTTGTGTTTTAAAATGGCTTCACAAAGGGCTGTAGCTGAAATTCTGCTCTGCGTGGTTTTGTTGAAGAGAATCAAATTGTGGCTTTTTTAGCTCGTCCAAATTGCATAGCAGCCTGCAGTACCACTTCACCCAAGGGGTTCACTGTGTATTTTCTCTTGCTTTGAGGTAAAAGCAAAACGCTTAGAAATGGTGTATTGTGCCCTGGTTTGGCATGGATCCCAAGTGCTTGAAATGGAAGGGATTTTTATTTTTTTTGTCTCAGTAATTAAACTAGTTTGATTGTAGAAAGTTTTCAGTAAATTTACTGTTAGACCAGTTATTGTAAACCCTGCCTTGTTCTGCCACCTTGGTCTTGTGCTCTGGGAATGAAAGGTTTGTTTTGAATTCTCCCGCTTAATTTAGCATCTGGGCTCTTTTTTACAGATATAAACTTTTTTTTTTACCCCTTCTGCAGAGCAGGTTAATTTTTCAGCAAGCTAAAAGCAACTGTATCGTACCCGACACCCTAACTTGGGAAATCTTGGGTTTATGAAAGCATGAGTGGAAGCTAAAAGTTGTAATCAAGGCCTACAGTTCTGAGTAGAACTCCCTGTTGACGTGAGCGTAAGGTTTGCAGATGTACTGGTGACAGTTTGGGACCTTAACTGCATTGTGAAACTAGGACCCAGACCTTCTAAGTATTAAATACCATCAAGTATTCTTGATTTCAAGAAAAAAATCCAACTACTCAACATCTTTCACAGTCGGGGCCTTATCACTCAAGATAAGAAATTGGTTACCTTGGGTAAGTGGAGCCCTTGCTTAAAAAGCCTATTGCCACGGGCCCATTCCTGCCCTTCTCCAAATTACTCATTAGCTACTCTTAGGTTTTTTTATGGTTAGAAACATTGGAGCTCAGTTATGACTTTTCTGGCTGGTGGTTATGGTTTTTGTTGATGTTCTGGATCAGATGGTGTCATCTTTGCATTTTTTGGCATGACTAGTGAAAATAGAAGAACATGGCAGGCCAAGGAGAGTCGTACAGGAGAAAGGAGAGTTGATCTGTGATCTTGAGGCAGAGCGTGCTGGTTTGGGCAACAGGGTTGAAACGTACACGTGCAGCGTTGCCTCTCCTGTGTAAATTCAGGCAGCAGAAACAATGCAGGGGTTTGGAGGAGACAGGTCAGCTTGTGCCGCTATTGGACTCCCTGTTGCTTGAGATGGCAGCGTTCCTTGAGTGGGAGGCTCCCAGGCAACCCCCAAACGCTGTGAGCGAGTTTATAGGCAATTCAGCTGCTGTGGCCACGGGAAGCTGGATGTACAGTCCTCCACGTGAGGCAGAAACCTTAGCTACTGAACTCAGGTTCATTAAAGATCCTGGAGCAATTTTTTAAATCCAGTTATTGTAGCCAAATTCCAGCGTTTTGCCTCCTTTATTCCATAGTTTGTTGGACGCCTGTGTTTGCAGGCTTGCAGTTCTGCTGTGCGTTGTTAAAACTTCAGCATTGCTGCTCTGTGCCAACCAAAAGAACACTTGCGACCTCTTTACCTCCCTCCTATGGTACCATGGGCTTTAATTCATGATTTCTTTTGGTGACATTCCTGAGGATCTGTAGATTTAAGGACTCCGGGAATGCTCAGAAACGCAGAAGTTGGCGTGTTTTCTTAATGACATCGCTGCCTTGCAAGATTGCTCACAGAGCAAGCCTACCAGGTTCCTGTTCAGATAAGGTAACAGGCTCAGAAGGAAACACCTTTAACTATGCAAAATAGTTCAGTTGCTTGACGAAAGGTTTGTTTCATCAGACAAGCTAATCATTGTTCAAAATCTGCAAAAATCGCTTTTGTCAAACTCATTCCCTCGGTCTGTTCTCTGGAAACGTCCCCAGCAGAGCACAGAAGGTGCAGCGCGCTGGCTGCAGAGCTGTGCTCCGCGTAGCCCTCCTGTTCCACCTAGCAGCACGAGCGTGAGGTGGCTGATATCCTGCCCTCCCCCTGCCAACCAAATTAATTTGAGCACTAAGTTTTCAACATACACTTAGTGTTTGAAGGGAAACATTGCTGAGCCTTGGTTTATTTATGTTTAGTTCTGCAAATGGGACTTTCTCCTGTGGTCTAAAGAACCAAATTACCAAAACCTGTTACAACCTGACGTGGCTTTGTCTGGTTCATCTAATTCTCTTTTTTTTTTTTTTCCCCTCACAGGATTTGACAGGTGGAGCATTTGAAACAAACCTGCACACGCTGAACTTGAAGGAAGGGACGGATTATTACCACTTTAACTAAGAACCGAGGTAAGGCAGTGGCACTGCAGCGGGGTTACCCTCTATGTGCTGTGTGGGGGAAGACCAAAGTGTTCTGAGGTTTAGAATTTTTTGGTAATTTGTGCTTCATTAATTTAATCTTTGTGCTGAGTAACCCCTTGCTAAGGGAGGTCCTAGTTACACCACGGATAATGCTCTTTGCTTATTCTACTATTGCGCATCACTTGTTCAGCAAACTCAGTTTGTTGAATTGTATTTCTAATTTAAATAACCACCAAATACAGGCCATAAGATTACAAGGGGACTGTCACCATAGGGAAGCCTTACAAACGCATCAAGCAAAGCCCATAACCGCTGGGCGCGCGGGGAGAGGGGCCTGTCGCCCTCAGCCATTCCCCGCCACGGGGAGCAGCAGTGCTTGCCGCGGCATTGCTCCGCACGGGGCGAGCACTGAGATTGCAGCGTGGTGCCCTCTGATGTGGGGCTGCGTGCGCGGTGCAGTTGGGTCTGTAACATCATCTGCCCGCCAGATGATGCTACATACGGACACTCACAATTTTTGCTGGACCTTCTCAGGTGTTTTGGAATAAGCAGGCTTTGCCAACACAGCTCGTGTTTTTCTTGCAGCAGGGACCTATAGGTGCAACTTCTCACAACCAAGATCTTTCAAGACCATTTTACTCCCATTTTACTGACAGTGTAACAAGGTAGGCTGAGGGTTCAGGAGTGTTCCTTCTGCAGCGGTGCCTGTAAGCAGCCCCTGTGGTGCGTGTGGCCGCCTCGGTCTGTGGCACAGGCTGTGAATTGAGCACTGTTTGCTTAATTGTTACTTGGTGATTAACACTGATCGATACTGACTTTCATCTGCCAGTCCAGGTTGCAAGTACACTTACAGAGTATTGAATAATGCGATTTATAGGAATCTTCTTAAAAAGGAAGATGACTTCTAGAGTGAGACAGGTTGTAGTTTTGGAAATGCACACCTGCAGTAGAAGCTTGCTGCAGTTTGCATCAGGTACTTCACAGAGAAACTGGCTCATTCTTAGCTCCTCTGCCTGAACTTTTCCTTCCTTTCAAATTTTCATAGATGTGTGTATATATAATATACACACACACACACACATATAGAGCCACTGTTCTACTTGAAGTGCTGGGATAGCGGGGTTTAATTAGAACCATCAAATAACACAGTGTAATTAGACTATCATGTTGCTTCTGCATTTGTCCTCCCATCACATTAGTCTCACTAAAGGTAAATGTTATAGCCATTTCATTTTCTAGTCACCAAGAAATGGTCTGAATTCCTAGCACTTGCTTGAAGTACTGAGTCACCTCTGTACTCTTCAAGCGAAAAAATAGCACTTCAGTCCTTAAAGGCAGTTTACCACAAAAACATTTGCTTGAATTAGTTACATAATGAGCTATTGAGAGAGGCTCTGACTTCAGCTCATCTATTATGATATGAGATATTTTATGTTCAGGAAGATTTCATTATCACTAAGCGTTGCCATTCTTAAACTCTGAAAAACAATTCTTTGAAGAGACTAATGCAGCAAGTCAGGTTTAATACCTCATGTGTGTACAGCAAGCACAGGCTGAATGGCTCCATTCAGAGTTGTAGAAATATAAATCATTGATGCAAAAAAAACCCCCAGGTCAGTTGTGACAGACATGTGAAGAGAAACCGCCATCTCGTGGCTACAGACGATGACCTTAAAAACTGAAAACATAATGAATCTTTGCTGCCTTTGTATGGCATAATCTGCACAATGCTTTAAAACAAAATCTCTGCCTCTTATTTTGTTAAACAGGGCACTTTGCAGCACATGCTGAGAATCCAGCTGGTCAGGAGGCGGCAGCACAAACTCTTCCAGTCCTAACAGCACCTGAACCAAGAGCTTCAGTTTGCAAACCAGCAGCCAGTGCCTGCAACTTCATTACGCTGAACTCTACAAGAGAGAAAGAAAAAAAAAGAGCTCCCGTGGAGTAGCATGTATCACTATTTTAACAGTATCCAATCACGTAATTAAGTAAACTCAATGGAGAAGAAGATACAGGTGTACAAAGCTGTAAGATTGAAAGTCCTTTTTAACTATCCTTTAGCAAATTTTATTTGTACAAGTTTTAAAGCAATGATAAGTGTGGATTTCATATTAAATTAACTTCATTCGCCTTTTCATGTTGTGCTTGGCTTCCTCTATTGTTTCTCTTCTGTCCTCAGGATCCTGAGCTCCTGAAGCAGAGTGGAGTGTGAGCACCCTTGTGTGAGCACAACCTGGCTGCTAGTAAGGATGTCTGGACAGCTGGGAAAAGTCCTTCAAGGCTGCGAGTATCACGCTCAGAGTGAACTCCAACAGTTCTCAGGGCAAGTGCAGGCTTAACTGTTTGCTAAAAGTTAGTCTATTTGCTTCTGTTAAAAGAGGAAGAAAAGGTGAAGTTCCAAATTTAGCCATGTAACTTCCAGGTTTCACATGATACTGTTTGTAACAGCTCCACCTGAAATACCTGTATGTAAATCTGGCTATTTCTTACTCTCTTGTTTGTATCAGGCACCGTTTTCTCCTAACTAACTTGTTAGGCTTCTCTCAGCCTCCAGTAACTGAGGAGTTGAAATAAGTGTTTTTGAGATCAGTGAACTCATCTTGTAACATCTTAATTTTGAATGTAACATTTCTATTAGTTGATTAGAAAACCCTGAAACAGCTCAGGTCAGCTTTTGCTCTAAAAACAAGGCCGTGCATGGGTGAGAAGTTCAGATTCTTGTTTTCCAAAATCACAGTTTCTTAAAATTGTACTAGAAGCAGAAAGCTGTAGACATGTCTTGGTAAGAGCAGGAAGATGAGCAGAGAAGACTGCTGAGGGGACAGCAGGATGTCTTCGAGGGTTATTCCATAGATGTCTTCAGTATTACTCTTCTCACTGATTTTTTTAAATACACTTTTTTTAAAAAAACCCCAACTTTTATATCAATGACCACTCAAAATATAGCAAAACATAGGCTCTACTTACATCTTCAGCATAAAGGATTATCAAAATATTACCCAGGAAGAACTGGCTGACCTCAAAGACTTAGGTAATGCAATACCACAAAGGGCCAGGTCAACAGGCTCTCGGCAAACGCCATTAGCTAAGATCACCTCTAGATGCTCAGGAGGAGAAGAGCCTCAGTGACTTTCAGCCACAGATGCTGCAGCTGTGAAAAAGGCTAACGCAGTTCTGAAATGGAACTGTGCTTTGCACGGTTCTAGTCATGAAAAAAACCTTAATGGTGTTCAGGTATTTTAATGAGAAAATGAAGATCCACTTTATTAGGAAAAACCTAGGGAAGATGACTGCACGTGTGATGTTTCTGAATTCTAAAATAATTACAAAGGACAAAGCTCTCTAGAACTAAGAAAATAGAACAATAAAAATTACAAAGGCCAAGAATAAATTGATGTGCCACTATTTTTAAGCTTCATCAGATTACAGAACAGATCATGTGCTGTGGCTACCTGTGATACCAGGGAAGTAGCCTTGGGTCATCAAATGTTTTCACCTTGTCTTGTATTACTCAAAGTAAAAGTAATTTTTCTTTGTAGATTATCACGTTAACCCATGTTCTCTACACCAGTAATAATTCAGCCTCCTCATCTCTGGACAGAGAGGAGAGGAACCTCTCGGAAACTCTTCACGAAGCAGAAAATTCTGTATTTCTGAAATACTGAGCAGATGGGCAATTCCAAACTATCTATCTGCATTAAAATGAACTGGGACCTACATAAGGATAGATTGTCTGCCTTCTTAGGACTGTATTAACTTTTAGATTACATTCTTCTGCTTAGGCAGAGTTAGAATTCTGTGGCTTGCACAACCATGTTATAATTTTGTTGTTGAAATTGACTGGGAAGTTTTTATCCTTTTTCTTTCCCCAGAAAGGGCAGACAAGCAGTTTTTGAAACATCTGTACTGTATTATTTCATTCTTGTGTTTTGTCCAAGTAAGATGTCACACTACAAGTCTGGAATGTTTTCAAGAAACAAGACTGGAAGAGCTTAAGACAACAGTCTTCAGCAATTCCATATATTCTGCAGTAAGCTGTGAGGACATTCCTCCTGGTGCACATCGATGTAGGGGAACCAGGGAAGAACCGCATCTGGGCAGAGAAGTACACAGTGGATTGGGTGCAACAATTGCTCATCACTACGTTGCTTTAACCCCCCCCCCTCGGAAGGAGATTTCCGTACTTTACCTTGGATACCAGCTGCGGTTTGGGCACTTTCATGAGGTCACAGAGATGGTTGCGTTTCTCTCTTACAGTAGGCAACTCAGCTTCCCTGCATGAGGAGGTATTTTCCAGTTAATTAAAAAATTAAACCCGAGGCTGGCTACACACGCACAATTGAAGCTGTTCTGTTACTGTATTACTGTGTATGCATCTCTACTTGCACGTACATTTCAAATCGCAGAAGTTAGTGTTGTGTCATATGTTAAGAATAATGCAACACTTTTGTACCATCTTAAGCCAGATAAACCATAAATACACAGCAGATCTTCCAGAAGTGACAGTTACCAGTAAAATGGCCAAGACTACACTGCTAGGTTTTAGTATGCAAAAAACCCCCCGCATATTCCTACAACCCTTTTGACTAGCAGTTCACTATTTTATTGTCTAAACTTATAGCGCCTTTTTGCTTTAGAAAACTTCACATCAAGAGTTTAAATAAGTGTCACTGGATTTGGAGAACATTCTCTGATCTATAGAAGCTTTCTCCTGAAATAGAAAACCAGACCTGAAACTTGTGGTCTTTTTAAAAGCTTCTGAACTAGCGTGATGTCCACGAGGTCATTTCCTCAAGAGCTGTCAGTTACAAAAAGCCCCCAAATGCCCAAGATTCAGACAGACAACAGACAGTCTTTTCCATGCTGTAAAAATCTACGGCTCTAACTGGAATGCTGTGAGACTGTTAGAATTACTCACCAATTCGGTTTTCTTAACAACTGTAAATAGGCTATTAAAAAATTAACTCTTAGCACATAAACAGAGTCCAAAACTACAGAGAAAAAGCATGAAGGGCAAGTTAGAAATAACCTGAACTTTTTTTTTTCCTTTTTCGACACCTTGAACAATTGGTCATACTGGAAATTCCTGTAGCTAAACAAAAGTTATTATTTATAGAGTAATTAATTTAAACTCTGAATTACACAGCTGTATGATAAAGTCTCTGTAGTTCCAACGAGGAACAAATAAGCGCATGCCAGTAATTATCATCTTCCCCAAATACCAATTCTCATATGGCCTCCTGATGTCAATGCTTATTGTAATTCAGAATTTACTGTGCTTGGTTAGCACTGAGAGCACTTGAGAATAACAAGCAGCTCGCCCTGACACTCAGCAATGACTTCAAATATCTTCTGTTGTAAACAGTTCGAATCTACCATGATAAAACAATTAACTTTTAAGTAAACTGGCTCTTCGTCTTTAATTTTAGCGCAATGGATTGCTGCAACGGGGAACTTAGCGCAAGCCCTGAACCAAGACAGAATAAAACAGGCAGCCAGTCATATCTTAAAAACGACAAGGTGAAAGCAGAATATTTAGTTTTCTGAAGTGTTTTTTTGAAAGCCTTTTGCTTTGTTTTAGTATCCCATTTACGAGCAGAACTGTGCTACCACTGCTTGTGCTGCAGCAATTTGGGGTGTACCACTTTCTAATTTTGCTCTTGCAAACATCCCTTTGTGACAGCACTAAGCTAATCCTACTCAAGTGTTTCTGTTAACAAATTCTTTCGGTAACTTCTGAGCAAGCCTGCTCTTAAATTCAGATTTCATAAGCGAGCACTGAATCACACTAAAAACAACACTAAACTTCTATTTGGAGTTAAGCAAGTCATTCTGGCAATAGGCAGGACGTTCTCATAACCAGTTCTTCAAATCTGAGACCGTTACTCTCATTTTGTACTGGAAAATTCAGAAAAATAGCAGCAGTCGCCCTTAACAATGACAAACTTTGTTTTCCTTTCCCAAATATAAAGTTATTTAAGCTCAAGCACAGAAATAAAACAAATTCAATAAAAGTTCAATAATGCAAGCATGCAGTCTGAAAATATCTAAACCATAACCTTAAGGTGCATTTGTTCTTTGACCATGCCCAGGTTCATTTTATTTCCATGAAATGTCAATGAAGACAAAGAGCCATTTAATATAATGACTAAATAAATGATGTGTTTTTAGGTCAGTCTATTCTCACGCGTGACCTGTGACTGCTGTTTGAGGCAGGGTGTTGGGCTCGTGGCCCATGACCCAAGAGAGTCGTCTGTAACAAGGAAAAATGTTTAACATGGCAGCAAAATTAATAAACTAATTAGTACCTTAAAACTCAATATTTCCTCAAATATCTGAGGCATGTGGTCTTTTCTAAACTTTTCCAGGTGACCATAATGCACAATGCTAAAATTTGCAGAAAAGGAAAAAACAGTGCCAAAATTGTGGTGAGTATTCCCTCCTCCTGCCACATCAAAGGTGCTGACAGAACAAGTTCCTCCTGCCCCAAAAGACACTTTGCTGCTTTGGTAAGTCTCGCTCATGAAGAACGAGACCCTGTTCCCCTGCGATTGGAAGAAGCTAACGTTACAGGTAACAGGAGGTTAAAAAAAAATAAATATATATTTTAGGTAAAAGTGGTTGTTTAAGTCATGCAATCGTATGCTTGGGAAACATCTAAACTGTTGCAATTCAAACTATTTGCTTGAATACGACGTTTGTAGCATTTTGAGCAGTTACATTTCATGGGAGATTTGAGTTGTTCTGCTAATTCTGTTGTTTTCCAGCTTGCAGAGATCCTTCCTTTCCCAAAATCCTGCCAGTGCTCATAAATGCCAAGAAACTGTCCGCGCAGTTGAAGTTTGGCTGTTTGCACAGCCCAGCCTCGCTCTGTTTCATGGAGAAGTTCCAAGATCTCCTCCCTTTTCATGTTGTTAGAACAATACTGATACTTTACTTTATCTAGTGGTGATTTTATACGTGCCACTTCCAGTGGGACAATATACCAGACAGTTCCTTAGAACAGAATTCTTTTCAGCAACGCTTTTCTGGCCTAGAAGCAATAAAAAGCTAAAACTACGGTAGCGTTTCTTACAACTTCCTTGCCATCAGCTTTCAAAGGCACGGACTTTTTTTTAACTTCAGTGGAACAAAAATTATTTCAACTCTTATAACCAATTCACTTACCAGTTGGTATCGCTGAGTATGGTCATAACCTCATCCATAATGGCAGGATCAGCTACATCACTGTAGGTTATCAACATTTCGTACACTTGGCTGGCTGTCGTTTTCCGTATCTATGGGGAAGAGGCAGAGGAAGCTTTAGTAAAGTATCCGGAATCCTGTAAGGAAGAGCCCAGTGCCACTACTGGTTCCTCACAGTGACAATCATTTTACGGTGGGCACTTGGTAATACTCAGAACTACAGCCTATCCTGGCCTCTGATAGCGGTTTGCTGCAGGAAGGGACTTCATTTCTGCACCTCAAGGGAAGTCATGCTGCCGCCATCGGTGTATTTTCACTGATCAGTTGCAGGATTTCAGATTAAGATCTGTCCCCCCCACAGGGAATGAATTCAGATGTTTGAGAATGGCCCAACTGGCGCATTTATTTTCTTGAGGTGACTCACGGAGACAAAGTCTGTAGGCCCACAAAACAGCCAGGTTTCCCAGTCTGGAGATTGTAAGTGACAGAAAAACTCTTTAAAAGATTGTTGGGAGATAGATGATCATGTGAGTAACATCATTAGCTTTTTGCACTCCAGTTTCCTAAGCAGTCACTTTGCAAGTATTTTTTGCAGAGCGCTGTTCAGCAGTGATGTTGGTGTGCACACCAGCGAGGCTGGTTTCTGAAGTACAGTGCATAGAAAGAGAGCAAAATTGCAACAAAACCAAATTATTTTTTCTTTAAGAAAGCCTGATGATAACCAAAGGAAGGCAAAGAAATTATAGGGTTATTTCTGGAGGAGGAGTAGTGCCAAATCAAATTGACCCATCTGTAAAAACAAAACACATTTATGATGTAAAATACCAACAAAACATGAAATTCAAATGATCTCTCTTCAGTTCTTACATTGTGCCTTTCCTGCAAAGGATTCTTCACGTAGCAAGTACACAGCACATGGAAATAGTTGGAATAAAAATCTCGAGTATCAAATTTTGCCGAGTACCATATGATTTCAACCTTATCAAAAAGTAATCGGCAATAGTAATCCCCGTTAGAATAAACAACGTTGGTTTGCATTGGCCAGGCACCAGGCTCTTCAATGTGTTCTCAAACCACTTTAAGGCCTCAGGGGTTTTCACGTTCTTTTTCCGTGCCCTTGCAATTATTTCTGAGCACCTTTGTTCCTCCTACACCTCTCGACTACAGATGCAGCTCAAGGCAGCCTGTAGCAGTGGTGCCAGCCCTCACTTGCTAGCAGGTGAGACCCTCGGATTGAACACCGAAGCCACCAAGAGCTGGTGTGCATGTTTGGTTGCCACAGCAGAAGAAGTCAGGGCTCCCAGGCTGCGTACAGCGAATGTAGCCCCGCTCTCAAAAACCTAAGGCACAAAGATCTTAAAGGACTGAGATAATATTACCCCACAGACGATCTTCTCTTACACACACTGAGTAGTAACTCAGGTTTCAGTTAGTTATATGAGAAAGGTAAGCTGATCAATGCTCCTGCGTGGCGCAAGCTCTCATGACACCTGACAATAGAACAAATAGATTTTTTCTTGAACAGAACTACCACTGCGTGGCTAATGTCAGCAATATTGCAAAACCAACAGTAATTGATCTGACTGGAGCTTTCAGGCACTAAAAGGTGAAGAGATCTTCAGGCTGCTGGGTGCCGTGTAAAAGAAACAAATGACTTGGGCACCTCAATTGCTTCTAACTTAAACCAGTAGGACAGAAGGTGGAAAAGCAGCGTGTGGAACAGCCAGGTATGCTGCAAGGATCCAGCAGTCTGTTTCAGGTGGTGGCACTGCAGATAGCAGACCCTTAAGGAATGAAACCTATTATATACATTAATATCTGTTAAATAGAATGCTGCTTTAATATACTTTAAATTATTTTTTACTTGTATTTTAAATAAAACATTTGATAAAACACGTCTTCAATACTTACTATAGGAAATGGATGGCAAAGGAGGAGAAACAATTGAAATAAAACTTTCTCCCTCATGTCTCCTTGAAACTGAATCAGGCCACAAAACCTAGAAAATGTAAGAAAAAAATAATATCCTCTGTGATATTTGTGTTATAACTGCAAAAGTACATTTTGAGGATCAGAATGAAGATGTGTATCAGAGAAAAGGGTGGGAGGGGAAGCTTTGCTGCTCCCAGGAACTCTCAGGTGATGTTACAAGTGCTGTGGGAAAGCAAACACTGAGGGCAAGTACCGAAATCCTGAAGGGCGACCGAGACGCTGCACATCTTCGCCAAGCGCCAACGCCCGTGCGCTAAAACCCACGTGTGAATCGAGCCCTCGCACGGACGTCAAAAGGACAGGGTAGGCGCGCGTATGACGCAGTTAAGTGAAAGACAAATTAGAAACATGGGCAACTTCTTCCCATTTTCTTGCACTCTTACCAATAAAGAAATGAAATCAAAGTCAATAAAATCATTGCCTGACACCGTTATTTTGCCAAGTTTCTGCCAATGAGTCTTTGTTCAGCTTTGTCTTTTCTCCCTCTCCTCACCCAGTATTGTCTTTCCTGACTGGTGCATTTTTGTTTTGACTCCTCTGCTGTCTGAACTGAGGGCTTTTACCCTAAAGTCAGATAACAATTCTGCAGGTGTTTTCAGCTCTTTCTAGTGCATGTGTAAGATCTAATCAAATATATATATATTTTGCATTGGCACCAAGTCAAGCTCTCTACAAGCAATAAGCAAATGATTCACTGCACTTTATGAATATCAACAACATTTTGGAAGTAGTTAAGTTTTTATCAGATCCTCCATATATTTTCACCCCAACCACCCAGAAATTCGTGAAACTCTCACAACCTTCTATTACATGGATTGGTGTGCGTTTGTCATTTAAATTTCACATGGAATACACCTGGCTGTTACATCTGGTATGTACGGGGCTTAAATTTTCTTCACTTGTTATGAGCAGAGAAAAGATGATTTTATTTCATCAACTCACACTCCTATGCTAGAGCGAAGCTTCCGGATGTCTTTGGATCTTTTGATCTCTTCTTTACAAAGGGTGAGTAACTTCACTGAGAAGGGATGGCTGAAAATGGGAAAGAAAAAGATGATGAGAAATAGAGTTCAGTAGAATTTCAAACACATTTAATGTCTGTAAAGATGCCAGCTTAACGTTCAAAGGAGAGGGAAGACACAACACAGAGCAGTACGTGCTTCTTCCCCAACAGCACGCCCTGCTTTAGGTGGGCCTTTGGTAAAGACAGGGGTGAGTTTGGCCACCACATTACTGGGCTTTTTGTTTTTTTACAGGGAAGGGAAGAGATTAGTATTAATTATTTACATTGCTACTACCTGTATGCTGAGGCGTGAACTACATTTATCCAGACGGATTCAGTATATGCATGATAATCAGCAAGCCATGGCTTGTGTTTACAACAAAGCGTCAGGAATTAAAATATTCCATAGCCGCATAAAAATGTATTTAGTCTGTGTATCACTGCGGTGCTTGGTCAGTCCCCAAGGTCTTCAACCAATCTTTACATAAAAGGGGATGAATGTTGTTCTTAAATACTCTACCATTTCACAGCCCAAATTCCTCTAGTGATTCCAGACAACGTAATTAAACACAGGGCTTACAGTTCTGTTAAGTGTCTGAGTCATGAAGCCATCTTTAAATATATTTAGCAAATTCTTTTCTTTTTCCACAGTCTGGGAAACGTGATTCTCACAGCTCTTTCCCAGACACTCATACAAACACAAGTATTGTTAGTATATTCCAAGGATCTATTAAAGAGAAGAAAAGAGGGAATATTGCTTTTATTTCAGTACAAATTATTTAATCTTTTACTTGCTACACTCAAGGCTGAAGTGCCATAGATGCAAGAGAAACTATTTCATATTTGTCTAGTAAGCGCAATTACTTCTAGACCGCGTATTTTGGAAACCTCACTGTATTGTGTATGTAAAGCAGAAGCAAAAATCCTAACATTTCTTTTCTACTACCATGATTCAAAGCTATGCATAAAAATGACTCAAAAAAGCTGTGTAGTGTAATCTGTTGAAAAACAGAACATTCAAAACAAGAGGTTTACAGGAGTGACAAGACGTCTTGTTAAGCTAACGCACCTTGTTATATATAGTTTTCCAGACAAGAGTTAAGTGGGTTTTTTAATTACTTTAAAAAAAATTCCTAACAAAATACTGGCATAAACTGGCAAATATTGACTTGGTTAAAAAAACGCCTGAACACTAAACCATGGAACCATTAAGCTAAGAATGCTGGCTACGGCCATTCCAGCATTGTCCAGAAAACCACACTGAAAGAATAAATGAAATTGCCAGATTTTCAGTGTTGATCTTGAGGCTTCGTAAGACATTTTCAGAGCTGACAGTGGCTTTCAGTACTGAAGCGCCTGGGGAGGGCTGATTTAAAATACCTCCCTCAGATGCTGAAGGAGCAAGTTTCTGCCCATTGCCAGCAGTCACGGCAGCTCTGTTTCCATGCTGTACGGAGTACAACAGGCACGGAAAGCAGGCGGGGAGGAGACCCATGGTGAGAATGACATGAGTGAGGCGGGGCGAGTGCCTACGGACACTGATTTGTCTGGGTAGATGAGGGAAGAGCATCTCTGCTCTCTTAATCTCAAGAGGAGGCGTGGGTTTTTTACCTCGGTGAAATTTCTCCTCCTCCTACCTCCAATTACACAAAGACATTGCATAGACAACTAATCACAATACCTGCACTGCATGCCTGGCTTTCAGCACAGACTAACAGCAATATAGTGAATTAGGTGAGATTTAAATCAGTTGAACAACACGGACATTGCTGAGAAGTATAGCAACAGAGAGACCAATTGGAACAAGAGCATCTGGAATAAATGCAATACACGTAACCTTCGGTGCAGCCCTCTGTGTTTAAAACAGATGCACTTTCCTTTCTGTCATTTGCCAATTTCACATTTGTAATAACTAAACCTAACCTCTCTGTGATCTCAAATGACTCCAATAGCTTGGCCTCTTTAAAGGAAATTGAGAAAATTCCTTCTCCTGTGTGGGCACAGTGCCAGCGGAACCAGAGTCGGCATCTGGGGAAAAGGGATCAGTCTGGAGTCTTTCCATTATGTAAATTGGGCGCACGCACTACTGCGAAAAGGTGTGGGCTTTTTCCTCCTAGAGGTGACCTGAGTTTCAGCAGCTCAGCTGACATCACCTGGGGTGGCTGCAGAACCAAAGGACAGCCATCACCATGCTCTTCCTTTATGGTTTGTTATGCAATAGCAGCATAATTGCTTTAAAAAAATCCATAGGAGCAAGTGATACACAGAAACCATTATACAGAGATCAGTGGGGACGCACAGCATCTTGTAACACTGACAACCAGAAAAATATTATGCATACGCAGTGCATGAACGCTTCTGTGGAATATGTAAAATATATACACATAGGAAGGAGAAATGCCACTTCTACTAATGACTCCAGAAAGCATTAGATCCTGAATTGTCATTCAGAGGCTATTCTGTTCACGTGGTACTGAGTACGAGAATAACCTTACCGTACTTTCTAGGGAGCTAGCATTCTACCTGGGCTCTTGGCAGACGGAACATCTCTGGCGGTCAGATTTGCAAGTGGCTTCAGTTCACTCCTTTTTCCTCCCTTGTCCCGCTGCCAGCAGGGAGCTGACAGTTATCGCTGTCTTTTAAGGGTAGCCACCGGTGAGTTTAAAAAAGCCCAATAGGCTCTGGTTTATTTATGACAGCTCTGTTTCCAGCATGGTGCCCTTAGCCTCCAGCGGTCTCTCTAATCAATTAACGCTCCCTACATTATTATGAATACGGCTCCACAAATTCACAATGTACACTGAGATGGAATGACAAGGTTTCGGGTTGTGCTGCCACAGAGAAGAAATTACATTTCAACTGAAAACTACTGCCCTGTTTGGGGTGGGAGGGCCCAGGGCAGGGAGGAAATAGCAGGTGAATGAGACTGCAGTTTCACCAAGGCTGTAGGCCAGCGTACACCTGCACTGCTGCCAGAAGAAATGGTTTTCCCCTACTCCCCCACCCCCCCACTTCCCCCCTTATTTTGGCACAATTTGCAAGCACACAGCAGAACAGATTGAGGAACTCCCTCAAGCTGAACTTTACTGGAAGAAGGGTATTCTTAACTGGGAACAGTTCCCTAGTGCCACTTATCATCTAGCGCTACAAACCATTCCTGCCAGTTCAAGGGAGGGGGAAAACTCTCATGCTGGACATGCAAGTTCATGCCAGCTTCAGACAAGTAGGAAGTAACAGCCTGAAAAATGGCAGGCAGAGCTTTTCTTTTCATACTACAGATTCAAACTAGGCCAAGCACAACAAAGAAAAACTGCTTCTGATAGCCTTTTGAGTACCCCGGCGATACTACAGTTGATTCATTTCAAAGCCCACCCTACACTTCCCCGCTGGCAGGGTCAGCAGGGCCCTGGCAGAGAAATGACCCACGCACGACAAATGAATCTCACTTTAAACACGAGCCTTCACCATAGGGTAACGGAGGAGAAATACCCAGCGGTCCACTTGCCCCCTGCACAGAGATCCCAAGAGCAGCCATGCAGAGAGCTTCGCAAACGCTGAAATTCATCTACAGAAGCGTGCCAGAAATGTCAAGCTGCGTGCTCCAAACTTGATGAGCTACGCAGGATGAAGAGGCAGGAAAAGGCACGGCGGGTTACACCTCTGCGGGGCAGGACTGACCCCATGTGGCAATTTGCTTTAATAGCAGCACTGGGCTCCTAACAAGTGTCAAACTAATCCAGCCAACAGCTATTAATCCTTTTTAAACTGAGCAGTTAGGAAAAAAAGGTCCAGGATAGTGCACAAAATCCATCTGAAACTTCAAAATGCATTTGCAAATACCTTTTCATAATCTAACAGTCGGCTACTGATCGGCTGGCACAGGCATAATCCTGATGCCAGACATCCTACAACCTGAGTTGCTACAGCTCCAACTCAGCCCAGTGTGATAAAACACGTGGGAAGGAGATGAAATAGGAGCCAAACACCCCAAGGAATGCTAATGTTTCATTCCAAGCTTCTCCAAAAAGTTTTTTATTTGCTACATGACAAGCAAGAAGTTTGCAGCAGAACAGAAGCAACAGGAAAGTTGCTCACCAGCAGTAGGACCGTCTGTTTTCTAAACCCAACCATGTGCCTTGTCCCTCTTACTACAGGCATACTATATATAAAAGCATCTCAAACTGCATCCACATGTGGCCTTTTCATGCCACCAAGCAGAGCGTCTCAGTTTTCAGGCTCATTCTGGATGCATTTCTAGACTTCTACGGCATGCTGCTTTGAAAAGGGGGTAAATGGCCCCACTCAGGAAACCAGGCCCAAAATCACACTTTTCTTCTATGCAAAAAGCAGCAGGTGGCATCCAACAGTGCAGGCAGCCAGGCCTTGGGAGCCAGTATTGGTGTTTGTCCATCCCTAATACACCCAAATGACAAATGCCAAAGTAAGAAAATGCAAATGTTGCACTGAATATAATTTTGGGCTCACCCATCTACCACGTTCCGCTGACCCGCACACCGTCTCTCAGAGCACAGCAGAGCCCAGTATGTCAGGCTCTCCGTGAAGTACACATGGTAACTCGTTCACAATTACCTCTCGACCATATGGTGCCTGGATTACCAAAAAACTCATGTGCAGGAACAAAATTCCTTCTAGCTATCTCTAAGCTTTCTAGAGCTCTGGCCTGCCACAGCTTTCGTATGATAACGAGTTCTTGCATTTCATGCTGATATTTTGTTCCCTTGCTATGGAGAATGATCCATGGGGCTGTATAATTATTACTTTTCTTGTTTGGTTTAATCATCAAACTGGAAGCAAATCCATTTGGATCAGCTTCAAAATCTTTCCCTCTTCGCCCCATAATGCGTCTGGATTTTATTTCAGGCTGTTTATTGAATAAAGCATTACAATGGCACCACAGGTTTGAGTTTGAGTCTCACTTACACAGCCAATGCAGTGATGCTTTCTGTTTAGTGGCCCATGATGTGGGAGAAAGAGACTTCACCTGGGATTTCCACCCATAATCTATCATCTTTCCCAGCAGGGAAGACTGGAGCCTATACGGAAGTCCCAGATCACTGGCATTATCACCAAACCAAACATATAATATTCATTCCATCTGTGGGTATTTGACTCCTTTTAAATTCCCATTCAAAAAGGGACTGCCACATTCGATTTAAGAGAGATTACCTAAAAACGCACCTGAAAACAAGAGTAGACTCAATTAAAATTTTGAGTGATAAAAGCTTTTCAAATTTATCTGCTGTGAGCAATTCTTGAATCGACAGATTCCAAATCCAGTATACGTGCTCATAGGATTCACGCTGTACAATTCTGCAAATATCTGTACATGTGCCTGCGAGTGTTTGTGGAATATACTTTAATATTACTGAAATAAAAATCATTCTCTTCTGAAACATCTGCAAGAAGCCATGATTTCACATTGGGATATCTTACTCATGTTTATCCATTCCTGAGCTAAATACTTTCCAGAGGACTGAACTCAGCATGGAAAAGCTGGGACATGCCTTTTTTATTATTCGTATTAGAATCTTAATTAACTTCTTTGGAGATACTCACATTAACAAAAGCAGTGGGATTTTGGAAGCGATAGCTTGTAGGCACTGTATTTTGCAGCATCACAACAGGACACCGCCCTTGCTAAAGGCTCACAGTACAATGACGAACGCACTCCAGAAAGCTTGCATGTAGGAAGCTCGTAAAGCAAAGCAGCAAAATGGATCTGGTACTGGCCCAAGTCTGCCAGGTAAAACATGCAAATTGAATTTGATTCATGTGCTGGTTGTTAAACAATGAACCGGTAATCAACTTCTACACTGATATGAGCATCAAAGATTTTATCAAGACTCTCTCAAGGCTTATCTGGTCCAGAATTTATCACAGCTGCCCCACTTGGAAAATTAAAATAGTATATCCATATACGCACACAGTTAAGAGTTCTATGCACCCACATCTAGAGCAACATTCAGTAGCAGTCAGTGTAAGATTTAAGAGCCCTATTACACAGTGGAAAATAAACAAAAAAGACCTTCAGCAACTTACTTCTCTTGCATGGTAAATATATCAAAACAGCCGTTTGCCAGCATTTGGTCCAGCATTGTCAGGAGAGGTACAGACACCCTGGTGAAAGAAAATAATTTAACAATGTAAATACACTTCTTGGCATACATATATACACTGGGTTTAATTACAAGCAAAGAAAGAAACTTCCTATCTGCCTACACATATTTAAATTAGAACTTTAATTTACACAGAGGAGGGTTGCTCAGTAACTTCTGTGTGTTGGCTAAATCACCCTTGTTGGATGAGGGGGGGGACATTCCATCACAGCCAGAAGGAAAAAACCTACTTAACAACATGCCTGGTTTAAACTTGCAGGGTCCCAAAAACACAATTAACAGAAATAGAAAATATTAATTTGTTTTCTAGTATATTAAAAAAGCATTCCACAAAATGTATCAGAAGTTACACCACTTTCTCACTACAGGTAATTACCAAATGAACCAACACACAATGTGCGATCTGGAATAACGATGGTCACGTTTTCTATTTCAACAGCTGAGACAAGAGACAAAATAAAAATAAAATAAAAATAAAAATTCTATTATTAGTTGTGGGGGTTTTTCCCCTAGGGAATATTTTCTGTTTTGCACATATTTCATAAGCGAGGCTTAGAGAAATTAATCTCATTATGCAGAATGAGTCACCTTTAAAGAAAAATCTTCACAAGCCAATTATGCTTCAAGTATTCGTGAAAAAACACTACCTAAATGAAATGCAGACTGGACTACACTGAAAACTGTGCAGCAAACTACAATCCCTAATACTGCATTATATAGAAACTGGTGCTTATGATATTGTGTGCAGTATTAAACTATAGTAAATGCAAAATATTCTGCCTTTGTATACAAAATATTCTGTTCCTTTGTTACACATTTTATCAAAGGTACTGCTGTACCAAACAGCTGTATTAAAGCAAATTGACATGGCTCAGGCAAACTTCATCTGGGCATATTAAAAAAGATGTGCCATACATCTGACTTCAAATAGTCCTGCTGTTAAAGATAAAAAAGCAAAAGTAAAGCATTACCGGTCGTTCCGCAGGTTGTCCTCAAAGACCTTTAGCAACGTCTCACAAAAACTCTCCATAGCGCTGGAATCACTCTGGATTTTCTTCATGTAGTCAAAAAGGCTCTGGGCAGAGTATCTGAGCTACAATGGAAGGAACCTGACATGAAGGCTCAGGGAATGAAGCCCGCTGCAACACACAAACCACGACCGACTACACAGAATTACGCTTATCCCGCACTACCTGAGGCGTACACCTGCACTGTGAACACACTCCTCCAGCAGCAGCCAAGCGTATAAATTCAGTATCAACATTTGACAGGAAGATGGCTATTTTACTTTACTTCATTAATCCTTTTTCAAGGAAGGGTTTTTTTTTTCCCTTTTTGTTTTGCCATTGTAGGAAAAAAAGACCACATTAAAGGTTCATTATTTTCTTTCTCTCAAAATAAAACATCCCCAAACCGCTATGATTATCCTGCTTTACTTCAAATAATAATATTGTTATGGCTCTGAAAGTTAAAGAGTACACAAGAAGTTCAAGAGGTAATATTTATTAAACAAGCTGATGTAATTGAAAAATGCAGGCAAGCTCTTGGGCACATGTTGCAGGCCACACAAACCAGCAGTAAACTCGGGTTAAAAATTAAAAACAACTCTGAAATAATGACTCCTGGTTTAACTTCATTATGGTAATCAGCTAGTTTTGAAAGATGGCAGAAGGAAGATTTAGTGCTCAGTTCAAGGCTCAGCTGGAAGCAGTCACTGGGTCCCGCCAGCTGTTCAAGATCACAGGCTACAGCTTCCCGCTGTCGTGCTCTCAGCTCTCCAGGAGCCACTGCACTGGTGAGCACGAGCCAGGCCGGCTTCTCCTCTCCTGGCCCTGCTCAGGCTTCAGCCTGGAAACCCAGACCCACAGTGCAGGAGAGGGGAAGCCAGAGTCCCTGCGGGACCCCCCTTTCCTGTAGGATCCGTGCCCCCAAGCAGCTAACAGTACACCCTTGGACTGCAACAGGCTATACAAACCACTACTAATGCTAAGATTTCGTATTTCTGGAAGAGGTAGGAATTTTAGCTTCCAGGCTCATCTTTTAAAATATTGACTTCCCTTGAGGATGAGAAGAAAAACGTGGGGGATGTTGCAACAGAAGCTACCTCAAAGTAAAATATCTCATCAAGGATGAACATAAGGGTCATGTTGGGTTGATGGTTGGACTTGGATAATCTTGGATGTCTTTTCCAACCTTAATGATTCCATGATTCTATAATCAGGTTTCTGGATTTTCCTGACTGTGATGTGAAGGATTATCAGTCCTGCTGGGGCTTGGTCGAGTCTCTTAGGGAAGTGGGGTGGTGGTTAGGGGGTGTCCCCCTATAAGAAACTGGCTTACAACAAAGGGGGCTGTGGGAAGGGTAGGTGGGGCTGATCAGTTTTGAAGTAAGAACTTCTTTCAGTTTTGGTTGCAAGTGTTAAATAATTTTCTGTCTAGTCAGCAGGGAGCTGTAAGCAATAACTAAGCCTCTTCAGTCAATGGAGATTTTCTTTCTGAAGCTCATACACAGAGCATTTTGGTAGCTCATTCAAAGGTGCAATCAGTTCCCTCAGATAATTGACCCTTCTATCAAGAATAAAAACAAGTATTACATCAGTATGAGAAGTGTCACAAGTGTCTTTCTGAAAGCAAAAGAGAGGAATCTCTATTTAAACATTTTATCTAATCTGAATTTTAGATCAGTAACATTTACGGGTGTACCAGCACAGAAGAATAAGAAACATTTTAGCCTTGAATCAAAACTCTGAACTAGTTTTCAAAAGCTTTAGCCTGCTTGTAAAGCACACAGCACAGCAATACATACTACCTGGAAAGCAGCACAGTCTGCTATTTTAACAATTTTTTCTATAGTGAAACCTACTGGGCAACGCAGAAGCAGAAATATTTCTTTAAAAGGGTCAAGCAATTTAAAGACATTATTCAGTCATTCTGCATTTCAAAATGATTGTCAAATCTCAGTGAAAATTGTTTAAACATTTGTAAAAGCCAGCTCTACTAAACTAAAACGCTGAATTGAACTGAGTGTGATTCTTTCATACACCAAAAGTATATGTTTTTATGTTTCCCTGTATGCTGAGTATAAACTGTATCCTTACACTGAAAGGTCTTCAGAGGATATACAACTATAAGAAAGAGAGATTTCCTGAAAATTTAAAAAACGCTTAATTATTGTATATTACCCTTGAAAACAATCTGTGCAGTCAAGACCATTACTAATACAGAAAAAATATTTTATCTTACTACCTTCCACTAGCAGATGTCAATTATAAGCAGAAGAAACATTACATCCAAGACAAGTCTCAGGAAAAGATCTTAAAATGTTTATGGTTACCATGTTATTTTCTCTCCTCTCTCTTTTGTCTTTTAAACTACCTTGCAGATCTCACACCATTTTTTGACGAAAGCTTAATTACTCAACGCTTTTCCTGCAGATTCGAATGATTGAAAAGACAAGAACGGGCACAAAAGAAAAGAGCAAGGATAGCTACATGTAGGATGTTCCAAAGCTGCGCAAAACCAAGACAGAGTAGCAGGATAATCAGAATAACTGTATAATGAAGACAGCATTTCTTCATTAGCAAGTAACTAAACAATAGAAAAGTACAGGTGTGGATAAACCATCACATAACTGCTTCGGAAATTTAAAAATGGGACATTTTCCAAATAGTCAGCATAGACCATGCAAACTTTACTGGAAGAAATTCCAACATAACAAGATAACATTACATGAACAGGTTAAATCTGTATTTCCTCTTCAGGTGAACACTCCTTTTTTTCCCAGATGATCTATGAGGACAATACCTGAGCTACAACAGTAACTGCTCATGAGTATCTGCAGAGAAGGGCATTTCCAAATGTCTGCCTCATCTATGCAGAACATGGAATTCACACCGTATCAAATGTGTGACATTTACCTTTCCCTGGGGTTGCAAGAGGACTGAGAGAGGAAATGAGGAGGTTAATGGGTTGGAACTGGGACAACTTTGAATAAGAATTTAAGAGGAGGCCTGAGAATGACCTTGTTCTTATTAAACATAGTAAAAACAGGGTTTGCCAAGGCTTGACTCTGTCATCATTTAAGCCAATAGTAGATACACTTCAGTGATAGACAATACATGGTAAGGCAAACAGCGCTTCAAAGGGACCATTCATCTGATGATAAAATTAAAGTCCTAAGGATTTCACTTCCTGAACCAGGGAAAAAGTATGAGGAAGCTACAGCAAGGGGAGAAGGCAATTAACAGCTCTGGACAGGTGCGTGGCATATAAATAAGGTGTCTACACAAACCCTCAAGAAATCATTTCCTTGTCAGCTTGTTGCAAACTGAAGTACAATACATCTGAAGAGTCTTGAGGCATCAAGTGGGACTGATATGGCCAAACAGAAATTAGTTTAGGCATTGATGGATGAAAAGCTGGACATGAGCTGGCAATGTGCGCTGGCAGCCCAGAAGGCCAACCATACTCTGGGCTGCATCAAGAGAAGCATGGCCAGAAGGTCGAGGGAGGTGATTCTGCCCCTCTACTCTGCTCTGGTGAGACCTCACCTGGAGTACTGCGTCCAGCTCTGGAGCCCTCAGCACAAGAAGGACATGGAACTGTTGGGAGTGGGTCCAGAGGAGGGCCACTAAAATGATCCGAGGGCTGCAGCCCCTCTCCTACAGGAACAGGCTGAGGGAGTTGGGGTTGTTCAGCCTGGAGAAGAGAAGGCTGCGGGGAGACCTGATTGCGGCCTTTCAGTACTTAAAGGGGGCCTATAGGAAAGATAGGGAAAATCTTTTTAGTAGGCCCAGCTGTGACAGGACAAGGGGTGATGGTTTTAAACTAAAACAGGGTAGGTTTAGACTGGATCTAACGAAGAAATTTTTTACAATGAGGGTGGTGAAACACTGGAATGAGTTGCCCAGAGAGGTGGTGGAAGCCCCATCCCTGGAAACATTCAAGACCAGGTTGGACGGGGCTCTGAGCAACCTGATCTAGTTAGCAGTGTCCCTGCTCACTGCAGGGGGGTTGGACTAGATGATCTCTAGGGGTCCCTTCCAACCCAAAACATTTTATGATTCTATGATCCAGTTCTGTAACAGAGCATTCAGAATCTCAGCTACTCATTGGCTATAAAGATGCCAAATCCACCTAAGGGCTCCAATTCTTACTTTGCAGTTCTATCTTGGACAAACAAATAAAAAAGCCAGTAGGGCATAATGAGAAAGGAAGAGCCTGGTACTGAAGTTGTTCAGTAGATCAACATACCCTAATGATTGTCAGTCTCCCACCTAATCAGAGTCTTCTCAAGTATTGTAACAGGATTCAGTCTTCCTCACCTAACTGCACAAATGGAAGTCAAGTGAAAAACTACTGGAAAGGCCTGGACAAAATCAACATTTTTATATACAGGTAACTGGTAAAGGCTCCAGTTTTCATAGAACTGTTCTCACAGAGAACATTCCCGGAACACGTGCAGAAGAAACCATGCCATGCTCAATAAATAACACTGGGTTTGGATCATTTCTAATCCCGACAAATTTACAGCGCTGAAGTGGCAGTAGACTATTTTCCCAGTAACTTCAGAAAAAATTGCACATCATTTAAATTTTAGCATAAGTGAAACCATGTCTCCCTTGCTTTACTTGCAACTCTCCATTCAGTAAACCAAATTTTGGAGGCCAGTAACTCTAAGACTCAAGTCAGTGATGTTTTATGAGAAGTAGGAATACAGTAATTCACACTTTTTTTTCTTTAAGAGAAAGAAGGACAGAAATTATTCTCAAACATATTTTGCCCTAGAATTGTCAACCAAAAGAACTGGATTTGGGGCCTGTTCCTTCAACCCAAATATGCATTAATTTGCACACCATTCATTACAATGACCAGATGTTTTAGTACGTCATCTACAAACAGCCCAACATTTTCATTTCTAAGAACTAACACAGCTGTTCAAAGCCCAGTACATACAGTCATAAACACAACTGGGAAACAAGGAGTCCTTTTTGAGGGAAGTTAAACGTAAATTATATCATTTTGGGGCACATACATAATATTAACATCCATATGCCATAGATGGGCTTTAATTTTTGTCAGGTGCTTATATATATATATAT
>NW_009259586.1:1760930-1765939 GCF_000687185.1 Egretta garzetta
CGGATCGTTTTGGAGCTGGCTACTCCAATTCTTACAGGTCTTTGGCATCTCATGCTGAAATCCTGGTACTGGCCTGGGAGAAAACTTAATTTTCAAAATAGGCTGGGTTGTTTTGGGGTTTTTCTAAGGTTTTACTTAAAATTTCTGTACCATTTTAAAATGCAATTTTCACTCTTCCTGGGGGAAGGGGAACCACAGGACATTCTGTGCTTTAACAAAATTTTAAATGTAGCGTAGTTCAACAATAATGGAATTATATCAAAATTATATCCTGACCCCTGAAACTACAGGGTTTGTGAACTGGAGAAAGAACACCATTGTATAGTTCTGATCTCCATATACTGAGAGGATTTTTTATGCAGCCATAAGAAATATGCATCATTGTGGGCCAGATATATAATCAGAAGATTCTTTTACACAGAGAAAGTGCCCTTTGAACCAGGGCGGTGTTGCAGAATGCCAAATCCCAAAGGCAATGACATCTTCTGTTTTTCCAGATTACTTCAAAGGCTCAAGCTACAATTCTTTCAGCAACCACGCTGCCACCAAAATGTTTCTGAGATACCCCACACAGCTCATTTCAGAAAATCTCTTTAAAAAGCAAAACAAAGAACTACTCTTGCTAAATATACTGCAGAGCAATTTTAACTATGGAAAATAGCCACTGACCACTGAATTACAATGGAGCCTTTCTCCTACTAATTCCCCAAGATGATTTAAAGACAAACCGACATTTGAACTCAGATTATCTTGCTGTATACAAGAATCTTCTAACTTCTGTGTCCACGCGTGTATGTGCGTACGTATTTAAGTGAGAGAGAGAAGAAAGGAGAGATCACAAGAACACACACAGGTTACTGCAAGAACACATATTTGAATAATCCTTTTCCTTTATCCAGCAGTTTAAAAATCTGCTTCTTTCATATGGATTAATAGGAACAGTTCTTAAAATTTTCTATTAATGTTTTAAATCAGTTCCTGGATATTCAGCAAAGAACACTACAGGCTTTGATAGAATAGTCTGAACCACAAGTCATTATAAGATGCATCAATTCTAATTTATATATCACATTTTAAATACTAAATGTAATTCACCACACACTGTATAATCCTGAGAGTAAGTACCCTGTACTTTGAGCCTCCCTTGCACTTCTATCTGGCTCGAAAGAGAATTAGGTCATCTTCTTTCTAAAGCCAAAGCCCTTGAGAATATTTTAACCAGAACGAGCCTTTAGCATTAAAAGAAAAATGCAGGGTCACAGAAAGTTAACATTTCAAAATCACATTCTAAAAACAGTACAGAAGGTTTCCCTTAAAGATACTGGGCCGATGGTAACAAGGGAAGGGAGCTAGAAGTTGCTGAACTGTTTATACTTTTCAAACCCAAGCACAACCAGAACTTAAAAAAAAAAAGAAAAAAGATATTAAAATGTTGAATAAGAATTTTCCTCTGACCTCAGTTAGCAGCCAGAATGTCTGTTTCTCCACAGCTTTCCTCCCTTTTTATACTTATACAAATAACTTTGGTTTTGGTGGAGCCTCCTATAATTAACTGTGTTTGACCAAAAGCTGAATTTCATCTGCATGTCTGCTATTAAAAAAAAATCTGTTAAGAGTTACATTGTCTATCCGATAATTATTGTCACAAACCAATAAGCATATGCTTTCAAAGTTCTAAAATAGCCATTACTCTATAATTAGTTGCCATTTTAGAAACATTAAATTCTCAAAATTGGTTTAAATACATGAGACCGCAGAGACACCAAATCCTCAGCTACACGAAACCCAAAGGCATATGGGCATCTCTTGATCACAAGTGCAGAACCCACGGCACCAGGCAAAAAACGTTGTTTGGGCATATTCTGAACAGCTCATGGTAATTCTGGAAAGTGGAAGCCATGGGAGGCAAGCTCGAAATGATTACCTTTTTCCTTCCGTGAACCCAGCATGTTCTCCCTCCACAAAAACTGCACTGCCCGACACTTACCACTTTTTTACCAGCTTTCTTAATTAGAGACAGCAATCTTAATTAGAAACACACTTAAAAACTGTCTGGGTGCTGACTCATGACCTCCTCCTCCTGCTACAGGGCCACTGCAATTTAAAGATTTAACTGACAGTCCAGAATACTTCTCTGCAGTGTCATTTTGAATCTCGTCTTGAACCATGTCCTTACCCCAATAGTTGTTTTCATATGCGTTACATTTTTGGCTATATCAACTAACAAAAAAGTTAGAAGCCAAATATCTTGAAATTAAGAACTCAAACTAGCAAGACAAGCTGTAATGTAAGGACAGAAGGATATACTAGAATTATAATAAAGTCTTGAAGATTTTGGCAGCATAAAAGACTACCAAAAACTGTGATAAAGGCACTGTTCATGCACAGAAGAATGAAATAGAGATTGCAAAGCTCAGAGGATTCAGACAGACATCTGAATGATATTTCTTTGTAATTTAACTTTTAGTATCTCTTCAGTACTTCTTTAGAAAGCATACCAAATTAACAACAAAAAAAAAATCTCAACATACTGTTAACACATACTGATAACTAATAATTAAGAACTTGTATTATTAAGAAAAAAAAGAAAATACAGGTTACAAACAAAAACAGGGATTCACCTCATTTAAAAAGAGCAATCACCTTGCATTTCGCCACAACATTTAGCAAGCTGAACGGCTCTTCCGCTGTTAACAGCTTGGAAAGGTGAGCAAATAAACGCAAGTTGATTGAGCCAGCAGGCTGGAACCTTCAGCTTCTATCAGGCCAGGAAATGAGAAACAAAGTGTCCTTACTCCTTGTTTCCTGCATGCTCAATAACTCAAGAAAATACTTTAAATATGAAAAATATAAAGCCCATCAAGTTTCTAAGTATGACTATATAACTTTTAAAAATCTTCCACCTGAAATTCTCATAGAAATAACTACCTGCAATATCCATTGTAATAGACTAAACGCACAGTCAACAATTTTACCAGGTAAATGCATTTCCTACCAAACAGGAAAGCCACTCTGCTTTCTTACCGTTGTCTCTGTTAATCCACCAACAGACACCGAGAGACCCAAAAGCACATAGTATTGGTATGTTGGCAAACCCAAAAGCTGGGTGATTCGAGGGAAAGCTGCTGATGCGGCATTCCAGTTCAGAGTCTCTTTCTCTGACCTGGGGAAAGGGGAAGGAAAAAAAATAATCTTGTATGTGTGCACTTTCTTCTCCATAAATTCCTACGATAGCTCCTCATCCTCAAGCAGCATGTCAGTGAAGACAGTCTCTGAATTAACTAAAAATCAAATTAATTATTGGTCTTTAAGCATATGAGGAAAATACAAATCAAAACTTCAGCCACTGTCAGTAAAGTGAAGCAATCTTCAAGTCCTCGTTCTGATTCAGATAAGTGATTTGATCCACAGTTTCCTTTTCACGTGTACTTTTCTCTACACCAAGAAAACAAGTTCTCCTTCTCGCATTCCATTCCCAGTTCTCTCCCACCAAAAACTGATACAAGGACAGACGTATCCCAGAAAAGGCTGACATGCATGCATCCCACCACAGATCAATCGGCAGCCTAGCAGACTGGACACTTTTCGAGTTACAGGAAATTGAGATTCTGCTGAACAAACAGAATGGGGACACAAAGTTGATCTTTCTCATCCCAATCAGGTATTATAATCACCATTCAGGAATGAGTTGCTCTCACTCTAACTAGAAATCCCATCTCAGAAAACGACTGCAACTACAGACAGCTTGGTTAAAATTATACAGTTAATTAAAAATTATCATTATGATCAAGCAGTGTTTTCCAGTCGGAGGAAAAAAAAATCAGGAAGGGGGACTGCCAATAAATTCCAGCTCTCACATTATAAAGAGAAAATAAGATTATAAACCAGACATTTCATAAACAGCAGGATTACACAGCTCCCAGCAGATATGTGTTACCAATGGTCTCCCAACTATCTACTACTGACACGATCCCTACCATCCACCATGAAACTGGCTGATGGCTTCAGAAATTAACTGGGGTTGATCCAGTGAAAGGCTTAAGCAGCATGACCATATAAGACCTATCTCCTTCAGAAACTATGGCTTTAACACGCGCTTATACCATAAGAAGATCTATTTTATATGTTTATGCCTGTTCATTGTACATTTCAATGAGATTCCAACAAACAGCACCAAATATTCCTCAATACACTGCTTGCGTTAGGTGTAACTGTGTGCATGCATCTTTTTATTTTCATGAGTTTAGGATACCTTCTTCAATATATTACCTTGGAAATATCCTCTCCAGCTCTTCTCGATGAGGTATGTGTGGAACTGGAGGATGGTCAAAATGTAAGAGAGTAAGGAACACAGATCCTGCATGAGCTCGAAATTTATCTATTTTTTCAGCTGACTGCTGAGCCAGCCAGCACATCATCTGTTTGCAGCTACAAAGAAGAAAACAATTAATCACATAATTTAACCAGTAGAATGCATATTTAAATTTAAATTGTTTCAACCATATCGAAAAAATCCTGCTATGAAAGTACTCTAGTTTAACTCTCTGTAATGAACATACAAGGGATTTAAGAAATCAGTATGATGACAGAATCTTTAAAGCTTTGTCGTCCATAAATCAGTCAAAAAATGTCATAACATTAATATTACATAGTATTTGATATTCACATACCACCTTTCATCCAAAAAGATACGAAGGTGCTTTATGGTTTGGATGAACTGCTAAATTTCAGATGGAAATAGAGAAGGAACCTTGAGAAAAGCACATTTTCAAGGAGAAAATTGCACCTGTAGCAGAGGACAAGGCCTGTCCCAAATCTCATATATCCCAAATTAGTTCCAGCTAGTTTTTAACCATACCCTATTGTGCCGACATTCATAACTAAACTCTCAGCTACAATATTATGTTCCACAAGGCCCTCTACACCTTCAGAAAAGACAACTACTGGTAGTAAAAGCAGCTACAACACCTTCAGTTACAGCAAGACCCAGAATATTTACAAAATGTGAA
>NW_009259586.1:1765962-1818097 GCF_000687185.1 Egretta garzetta
CAGGAATGCTTTTCTAAGTTTCATGTGAATCATCTAGGTCTGTGATAGACCAGTTGGAGGAAGCTTCTGGACAACAGGCACTGGTTGAGTAGTGTATTCCTACAGAACCCAGTATTCTCCTTCAAAGTGTCCTTCAAAGTTTGGTTTTTGGTTTGTTTTTTTTTTTTTTTTTTTAAATTAAAAAAGAAATCATGTATATATTCAGCTAACCATTGGGCATGCTTTGTCCATAAACCAACACCATTATGAGGAAAGTTTTGCTGCAGCAAAAAACCCTAGTAAATATTGTTTTCTTCTTTTTTTTTTCTTTACTATTAGGAGTATTTTATCTTGAAATTAAAAATCAGAAGCTCAGGGTAAATTATGTTTTTCTGTATATTCTTACTAATAATTCTACAAAGAAGACAGAAACTAATACAAACTCATCTCCACATTTTATCACATTCCAAATAAATGATGCGATGCTCTGGATAAGCGGGCGAGTTTGCTTTCTATTTAAGTGAACAATACTGGCAAGCTCCACAGAGGTGGCAAGTATAGATCAAATCTCACAGATGCATTGTATTTCAAAGGTGGGACTGCCACCCAGTTGCTCTCAATAAGCTTAGTCTCTATGAAAAACAGGTACAATGTTGTCACCATCTGTATAGGTGTAAGCTTGCTGCACTTTTATCAAAAGTTCTGTCACACTCAATAAAGGAGTATGTACACAATATGTAAGCAATGCTTTCTTGTATGGACTAGAATGTAGTTATAAGAGATAAGACACAAAAAGAGTACAAGTAGCATACATGTTGGCATTAATTAACTCCGCTTCATTCTGAACCAGCAGAAGCGTCACTTCCATTAAACTTGTCATAGCAGCTTCACGTACCCTGTTGATACAGACATACATTAGAGGAGTTACATCAGTATTTATTTAAATAAATACATCAGCAGTTAAGTTAAAGAGACACTGGCAAAAAATGCAAAAAAATGAAAGCATTGACCCCTGAGAGCAGCTGTCAGATTTTGGGGAGGAAGAGGACTGTGTACAGCTGTACCCCCAAGCCCCATTCTGTGAAGTGAAACCCACATTTACGCTGTGGGTACAACAGTCATCCTAGTTTCCAGGCAAGCCCCCTGCCTCACCATCTCATTTTTTATTCCAGCCAGATGTCATCAAGTTTATTCTTTATTTTAAGAAGGTTAAAATTGATAACTATCAGTAAAATTCAGCATGTAAGCAGACAGATTTAAATCTAAGTGTTTTGTAAGACCAACCCACATTTTGACAAGATATTTAGGCACGCTTAAAGGTGTCATACTATTTTAAATTTTCAAGCTTAATACTTCCAGTATAAAAAAAGTGATCCAGAATGGCTTAAGTGGCTAAATAATAATCAGTTTTGTGAAAAAAGTATGACTAGTTTGTGCTTGAAGTACGTATTACCTATATGGTGATTTTCTGCCTTCAAAATGTCTAAATGTAGCATCAATATAAAAGAAAGATGAAGACTGTAATTTCAATCAAAAAACAAACACTTGTTTTTAACCACATGCCTTGTCAATACGTGAGTTGTTAAAAGTAGTTTCTTTCTTAAGATATGGGCAGCACCATGGCAGATCCTCAACTGCTTACGTGACCCTGTGGAAGACCAGGACCAACACATTCCTCACATTGGTCACTCATAGTAATGCCATCCTTTGTCAGTAGCAATTAAAAAAAAAAAGAAGAAATTCAACTATTTGAAAAGGTACACCTGCCTACTGTGAAAAGAAATACTCCTGTTTCTAATTTCCAAAACAAGCTGAAAATAGTTGCCTATGCAATCTAAAACTGGGTGGGACGTTTGTTATAGTGGTAAAAAAGGTAAATTACATCATTTTTTCATAAGTAGCTTAATACAAGTTTGGCAATCTTTCATCAAAGGATGTTTTCCTAGTTTTTCATATAGTATCTGACTACTAGATATTCATGTCTAACACCTGTAGACAGATTGGACAAGTCCCAGCAAACAATCTGTCAAAAGAAATGTATAGTTTGCATATGGAAAGTAAAGTTGGTCAAACTTTCCCACGATTCCATTAAAGACAAAAATTACGCACCAAAGACAAGGTCTCTCCATAAAAATGGCAATTCTGCCCATGTATTTCCATCTTAGTCAATGGTTTAGAAAAAACAGAATGAGAAAACATTCATATTTGAAAGCCACAGATGTATTTAACAGCCAACAGTTTGCTATGAGAAAGGATTCCCCTTCCCCCTTTAATTTACATGTTTCTTGATTTTGGCTGGCATTGCCCAAGCTTTAAAAGAATCTGGTGCTCAAAGCACATTTGAATTTTAATGGATGTTGGGTATTTAATTTCCTCAGGATTTCTTTGAAAATTTCCACTTTGTAGAGTTTTGTTTTGGTTTTAAATTTAGACACAGACAGAAAGATAAACAATAGGTATGGGGAACTGAAGTTAGAGCTGTTAGATGTGGAAGCTAACCCGAATAACTAATTATACTTAACTACGTTCTTATCTACTTCAGTATCTCGCCTAATGTTGAAAGCAAAATGCTTAATATCCCTTCCCTTTCTGTGACTCCCCACCCTATATGGTTGCTTGTCCTATGACAATTTTAACAGCCAGTACTGAAGGCTGAGGAACTGGGTATCATTACACAAAACAAGAAAAACACAAACACGCAAATATTAACCCAGGCTGATAAGAGTAGTCTGGATTATTTCCCCTGTGTACTTTTTCTAACACATTTGTAAATATTGTAGTGCAGTACCCTAAAGAAACAAGCTAGACATTTAAAAAGTGCCCAATACTAGCATGGCCCAAAGCATCTTTCTTCTGCTCTGCACTGTAGAACTTGCACTTCACTTTCTGTTCAAAGACAGAGTAGTTATAAATAACTACTGCAACTCACGCTGGAACTGATGAGATCTCAGTGGCTAATAATTACGTGGTAGAACACAAGCATTGAAGTTTGACAGTAGTATAAACTACCTTATGACTGCTGGCAATGAAAAACTCTAGCATGATACATATTGCACAAAAAAAGCACAATTACAACTTTTCTTCCTACATAAGGCACTGGTTGGCTATATGATGTGTTACAGTTGCTCCCATTCCTCATGGTAATTACAAATGTACTTTACAGCACTTGTCCCTGTGCTCAAGCTATCCAAAAAGAAATCCTAAAGAGGAGAATGCCACTGTAATTAACTTTTTTTTCTTTTTTTTAAAGCAAACCTGGGGCTACCAAATAGAATGACACTAAAGTCAAGAGTGAGAAGGACAGGATCTGAAGCAGACAAAACCAGCAATTTGAGCCTAAACAAAGAGTTCCCAAACTCACAGAACACATACTTGGCATCATGTACTCTTATACCAGATTTGAATGGGGATCAGCATGCTATGCGTGGCTGCTGAAGCTGAACACAGCCAATGCTCCAGAACTGGACTGGTTTGCTTGCAGCAGGGAGGGAGCAAGCGACTGAGACTGTTTTGGCCACAGAAAGAAGTAAGATGAGCAAGGAGGAGTGTACACCCTCCCCTGCAAGGTACAGCTAACTTGTCCCACCGCAGCCTTCCCAAGTCAGCGGTTACCATCACAGCTCACAACCATCATCTGTGAGATCTGCCAGCTTTGCTAGAGCCACAACGTACCTAGTTTGGAGCCTTTCATTTCGGTAGTCCTCTATCCCTCCTCACACTCAATTAAAACTACATTATCTTTCATGTTCATATACTACTGTTAAAAACACTCTTCAAAGAAGAGGATAGTGACTGAAAAAATGTCTAACCCAGTTATTTCATACAAATACTGTGCAAGGATATGACTGAAACTAAACACTTAAGCCCTTCATGTGACTCAGCACTGTGAGACAAAAGCTTCTTCAATAAACTGGGAAAATAAAGAAATCTTTTCAACCAAAAAAATTATTTCATACCAGTACTTTTCAGGCACTCCCCCCATTCCTGCCTGGAATGTCATAAAAGCATAGCCAGATACTAGGTCTGAACGATAGACAGGTTGTTAATTTACAATCCTGAACACCCATCTCTGTACCTTGAGATGCTTCGTATAGTTGCCAGACAGGTCAAATATAGATTACCACATCGTTACCCTGGTGGTGGTATTACCCATACTGTTAAACAGGGCTTATACTTTATGTATAGAATCGTATCTAAAAGCAACATTTATCTGCATATGTGCAAATTATAATTATGGATGAAGACAATAAAATTAATGTCTTTGTCAAAACCAACATTTTACTCAAAATCAATTTCCAACAACTAACAGACAACTAAAATTAATTTGTCACATTCATTTACCTAGTTTATGGCTTCTCTATACAAGGATTAAGTGTTACTGCTCTGAGCCTTCTACATAGCAGCAAAATTGTTGTATATTTTAAATGTGCAGATACTGGATTTATTCCTGAATTCTGATAATTTAATACTTTTTATTAACAAGTACTATTTCAGGTTGGGCATATTTGTGCTCATACATACATGACAATAGAGCCTGCATGTTCCCTTAGTACTAATTTGATCTCCAAGATCCATATTTCATGTGGTTTTCTCACACTGTAACTACGTTGTCGAACTCTACAGGATGAAGCAAATAACACGAAATCTTCATCGCTGCTCTGTCTACCACATTCAAAGATTGCAGGAACTTCCAATCAGTAAGTGATGTTACAACCTCAATTACAGCTTCTTTAGAAATTAAACACAAACCCAAAGGAGGACATAAGCCTTTATAGTGCTTTGGTTCATCAATTTAGAAATTGCCTTTTCAGATCAGTGTTACTGAAGGAACACAAAATGTTCAGACAAATGCATTCTTACATACTGAATCTTCTTTATATATGAAGGGAACTGTGGAGACTGAAGAACATCACAAAAAATATGACTGCTACAGACTTAATCTTGAACCTATTCTATAGACTTCACACTAATAGATATAATTGTACAGACTTATGATTTAATTATTCTTGCAATCTAATAGCTGAAATCATTGAAAACCCAAACTTACAAAAAAGTCAGTAATACAGCACAATTTATAAAGTTTTTATCCATCTCAGTTACTAGCCTTGAAAATTGACTACTAACGTGTTATGCAACTGCTCCCTCTTCTGGCAAAAAAACCCACAACACAAATGTATGATAAGAGAGTTCACTAAGTAGGAGTAAACGTATTATTTCAAAGAAACAGAAGTAATGACTTAAATCTCCTTACTTTTTACAACAAAATACACTCCTGATATTCACTAAAATGAACAAATGTCATCCACAAAACCAGAATAAGGCTGAACTTCAATTTAAAACACAAAAGTCCCCATCTTCCTAACTTCTGAGGCAAGGACAAATTCTTGTCAGCCTTTCCTTGCATATTCTACTCCTCCTCCCCCAGTGTATTTTTACCTATACTCAAATCTCCAAAAGCTTGGAGCTATCTACTTAGAACAGGTTTTGAAAAGACATCAGTTTTTAATAGACATCAAACACAACAGCGGAGTTTAAGTCTCTGTGTGTAAGGCATCTTACCATCCTCCAACATCTCCTCGGCTGTCTGTGGTGTAGTCGGTCACACCACTAAGTAGCGTAGCATAAATCTGAGTAACGTTATCTTTGCAGACATGTTCTTCCTGGGATCCTTCTCCATTTACACCTACCGTCTGGCAAACCCTTTAAAAAGAGAAGATGGGGCAGAGGGGAATACCACACTCGCAAGGAGAAAAATTAATACCACAGCTTTGTTCTGTGTTTAGTAAAATTCCCCAGACATAAAATACTCTAAACACCTATAACATCTGCCACAAACAGTATGAAGAATATTTCTGAGCCTACTTGATTATATTTGGCCTGAGGATTTCTGATCAGTGTTCAGGTTTAAAGGAACACAGACAAGGCAAAAAACTCAACAGATAAGCAGACTGTTTTAATATCTGTAATACTACAAAAAGGAACATGTTAAAGTACCTTTCAGTTTCTGAACTCTCCTTAAAATGAAGTAAGCAAGAAGAGCAAAGGACTAATATAATGTGCACTGAATTTGATATCAATAAACTTCTTTACATTGAAGGCATGGTTAACATGAGATATATTTTTTTTCATTGTAACAATTTAAGAGCATATATACCATGATACTATTAACACCAACTATGCCATGGCATGTCAACACAGAAAATATTCCTTTACAGAAAAAGTACAATTTCTTTAAAACAGTTCAATCTTCTTAAGAAAGTGGAAAAAACATATATTCTTCCTCCTCACTAAAGCTCACTGAAGTGCAGCCCATGACAAAGGAAAACTTCAAAATATACTCTAACTATTCAGTTAATTGATTTAAAGAAACAATGCCATCAGAATTGTACTCCATCCTCAGATGTGAGATAATCCTTTGAATCAAAGATATATTGAATAAAGGAGATGCACGCAGACCCCCCCCCCAAAATGCATACGTTATAGTATAACTGATTTCAAGAAGCACGCTATAACAGAAAGTAGAATGAATAGGAGAAAACTTCTAGAGAAAGTATTAAAATTAGACGGAAATAAAGATGATTAACATACTTTGCTACTGCTATTAGGGCATCTCTTCTGGATTCTGCAAAGCTCACGTCTGCAGGGGAAATTAAGGTAACTTTTTTCAAACCTTCCAAAACCTGAAGAAATATAAAAATGGAGACATCTAAATCCAATGCATTATTTATGATAAATGTTAAATTTAGATATCATATTAAAATGAGCTCAATCACATATGAGGAGAACCAAGCAGTCAACAGTGTTTGGTTTCTCATCATGACCTGTCAGCATGCCTCACTTTTCCCTTTGGACAAATGTTCCTCAGCAAAGGGATAATTCAACCTCTAACTTCTCCATTAACACTACTAAAGAAAGGCTAAACTTTAATTATCAGAATCTATGGCAAGCTAAATTCATGATGATTTCCTGGAGTTACTGTACATTACAACCCAAACCCCTTTCACAAAGACCTTTAATTATGATCATTATTACTTATTTGATTACAATCATAGGTTTCATTCAAAATATTGTGTGCCCTCTTCTCATTACAATGATCGTATTTTCTCACCTGTTGGAGCCTGCCCTTTAGCAGAAATCTTGGAAGGGCCCCAAGAGCTCGTGAAAAGCCACAACGAATCATTTCCTCTGTGTTTTGTAGTTCTGAAACATACTGTGTCACCAGCTCATCTAGAAAAAAAATACAATTGCAGAGTGAAAAGCAGCTACCACTTCATTATCATTATATATTTGGCTAAAAAAAACCCCCCAAACCAACAACCAAACAAAACAGGCAAAGATCCCCCAAACAGAGCAGCTAGAAAACTGTATGTTTCATTAAACTAAAATACAGAATACCTTTAATTTCCTACAGAAGAAATAATAAAAATTTTAAGATGTTGACTGCTAAATGAATGAATTCTTATTTCCTACACATGAAGTCAGATTTTTAGACAGACTAATCCTAGTCATTCAGACAGAGAAAAGACAAAGGTCTCAATTTTTAAAAGTTACAATTTTTTAAAAATCCAAAGAATAAATCTAAGCATGAATTTAAATGTAAACACAGGGGAAGAAGTTCTCTTTACGGGTCATCATTTTCCATAATTAGACAGGTACTCTGTGTTAGGAAAGAGATGTCTGTGGATTCATGAAGGTCAGTTATACAACAGTTTTCCACAAATAAAGCCTTAATTGGACTCAGGATTTAAACACACACATGGATCATACCTAAGCAAGAAGATCACATCATGTCACTTTTTATAGAAAGACAAAAATAAAGTTGGGCTTTTTGAAGGAGAAAGCTCAAAAAGCAGCGACCACTTTGAAGTAGGGATGCTGTGCTCAGATTCTGTGCACTGTTACGTGACAAAACATGGACATTGGCTCTGCAAAGAGTAGCACAGAGAAAAGAAGAGTAAACTGAACTGGGCATGAAAAAAAAGGAGGCTCAACAATGAAGTAAAGCTATAAGAAGAAGAAATGAGGATGAATGAAAAAAAGCGAAAAAGTCAGGAATCTGTCTGCCCATTTTTACTGTAGTCTTTATCGTAGATTTAACAAACAACACTTCCTTTACCAGATTTTTCAGCTACTATATAAAACTCTTCTGTAAAATGCAGAGAAAAACAAAGTACTCCAGAAAAGCTTCTAAGAACAACCAAGACAGCTGCAATAAACACAACTCTGGTTCAAAAAGGAGAAAGGTGGTCTGAATATGCACTTCTTAGTCCTCAAAGAAAAAGAATCAGAGATCCTAGGAAGATTACATAATTGTACCATTGCTTTCTGTCACCTAAGATTTAAATGATTGAGCAATATTTGCTAGAGGAAGAAAGAATAGTTGCCAGAAGAAACTACACATTAATCATAACCATAACTCATGACTGACTTTTTTTTTTTTTTTTTTAATCCCTATGCAATCGGCAGGCCTCAACTAGTTCCTCACACCAGGGAACTAACTCCCTGTCCAGAGGTTAGCAATACCTTCATATAAGCACATCTATTATTTAAAAATTCCCAACCACTGGAGTGTAAGACAGAGTCTTGAGGCCATAGGAAGATGCTTGCTTAGACAGCAAGATCTCAGACAGTAAGACTATGACAGTCTTCCCTTTGATTGATGTAAAATTAAGATTGACTTTTTAGCCAAATGACATAAAATTAAGACATGACAACTAGCTAACAAGCAGCTCTCTACTTATAACTACTTAGTAATTATGCTAGCGAGGGTAATGCAAATGTTAATATTCTTCTAAGAGTCTTTAGCTTCATAAAACAATACAGCCTATGAAGTGTCTACAGTATTAAGTCAACACAACCCATCCTGAAAGGATATTAAAAGACAAAGTCATCAAAACCAAACCAGAACACATTAAGACAGAAAAATAAAACAAAGAAAAGGTGAAAACAAACAGAGGCAAAAGAAGTGATTCAGTAAACTTGCAGTCTTATAGGGACAGATTCAGAATGCCAAATCACTAAAGTATCTTTGATCTGTGTTTTCACTTTAATCTGTCAGGTCATAGTGGAACACTGGTTAAATTTTACCAAAAACTTTTTTTTTTCCTAATCCCCTTAATCGTGTCCAGACCTGCTTTAACTGACTTGTCCAAGGCACCTGCATTGTCACTGAATGCCTCCTGCACTGTAGCTTCACCATATATCAGACATGACGTGGAGAATTTTTAGTAGTGGATTTCAGCCCCATAACATACAGATATTAATGGTCGTGAAATAGATAATTTACTGACACAGACATGAAAATACACTTTTCTTTTCCTTTACAAGTTGCTTGCATGTACAATAGCACTTCCATTACCATGTGTGGAAGAGGCTTTAGAGAAGTACAAGGCCAAATAAAAGCATAATCAAGACAGAGCTGATCAGATACTTTCTAGAACAGAAAAATTTCCAACTCACAATTCTATTCTCTAAATCATTCCAGAAAGTCTGATGAAAAATTTTGCCTGTATCTGCAAATCCAACTCTAATTATGGCCCTAGACCATCATGGCTACATCACCATGATTCCTTCAAGCACAAGCCAGATGAAAAGTTAATGTAGAATCCAGCAAAAAACAAGTAAGCTTCATAGTTATCTAAAAAAGCACAGCATCAGAACAGCTGCAGCCATCTATTGTTGACATCTGGCTGAATTTTCAAGTCCACTTTTGCAGAAGCTTGAAACTTCATCCCTACATAAAATGTGACCTATTAACCTTTTAACTCATTTCTAGTGCATTTTCTTTGATTCAGCATTGTCTCCTCCTGCCCAAAGTGTTCAGTTTTTACAAAACATTACCCTTTCCTGAGGTTGCTTTTTAAAATCTGCCTCACTACTGTATCACATCTTGCATGTTGCCTACAAAAAAAATCAGGCATGCAGTGCCAACCTGCGTGAAGGAAAGGGTTATTTTTGGAAAAGTCTTTTTGACAAAAATGTAGAGATTGACCAATATAGAAAAGATGTAAAAAAGTCAACATAGGCTGCTTTTGTATATCAGCCATAATTTCTTTAGGGTATGGACTGTATGTTACTATATACATGATAGGTACCAGTTTCATTCTGGGAACTACCATAATAGAAATAAATAGTAAGATATTCTGTTACCTAATTTAGTAATGACTTAATAATGGCAAAAAATAGGAAAATAAATCAGTATTTTGTTAAATATATGTAATTCACTGTTATGTTTAAAAACAGAAAAACATAAACATTGTTATTCTTAAAGTATCTACCTATACAATCCAGCAAACTGTCTCTGATGGACATGATACAATTTGATACTTGAAAGAAGGAAAGATCCAAGAAAACCAGTATAAAAAAAGGTGTTGATTCATATGCCCCTAATGGAAGTTTAAGCCTACTCCCGTACTACTGATCCAAATCCAAACCAATGAGGTTTCCTATGCACATTTACAAGAACTCTGGGTGTCCTTGTTATCCTTCTCTCCTTATCCCTAACCAATTCTTCTTAAGTCAGCCAGTCTTTAATTCAGATCTCTGGCATACAGTTTATCAAAATATGATGTGAACATGTCTCACCATGAAAATTTAGGATTTGCCACAAACACATATTCTTCGCTTCTTTGTTTTACAGTATGGAATAGAAAAGCAATCTGGTTTTCCTCATATTCACTATTATGGTACCTTCTATTCACCTCTAGTCTAAACCAAGCAAAACCCCTGAGACATTTCCTAGACTTTCAGTTGGTTTTATCATTCTTTCCTGAAGCACTTCAAGGTCTTTTAAAATTAGTCATGTTCCTCCCCATTCTGTCCAACACCTCCAAAGTGCAAGTTAGGTCCAGCCCAATATTTTCTGCCCCTACTGTAATCACAAGTCATTACCCTGTAGAGGTGGATCAGCTTCTCCCTTTTCATTGATGTAATATTCATTACACAGCGCAGCCAGCGCAGAGACTGCAGACTCCTGTAACAAAGGCAAAACTGTGAACTTGATGTATTTACTAAGGTCATACTTTATACTATACTGTGCTTAGAATTAAAAGGCTAAGGAAAAAGAGAGTGGATTTTTTAAAAAAAATCATTCCTTCAACTACTGACATTTACTTTCTTTTTATTTGTTCCCAATATCGGTTTAAGAACAGTTGAACAGGAAACTTATGTAAGAAAAAATGAGATTCTACTCTTATTCCTTCAAAAGTACCAGTAAACTGAATTAATATGTAAGGCTTTGATAATTAATATATCAACTGTATTTTCACTTCAGTTGAAAGACCTCCAGGATGACACAGTAGTACAAAATACAGAAGTCATTATTTCGTCTTAATATATTGATGCCAGATTGATAAGGAACAAGCCATATTTCCCCAGAAAGCACAGAAACACAGAAAAAAAAACATGGACTGAAGGTTATGAACAAAACCCCCTAAACATCCAGCATCACAATCCTTGTGTCTCAATCTTAATTGACTTAGAAAAGGATCAAAGGTTGTGTATTATGCCTGAACCTCCTAATCTTTAGAGTGGTTTCAGTCACTGATATATAACACAAAACTAATACAGCTGCTATTTCAAAAAGCACGTAAGTTTTTTCATAAAATTAATGGTTGAATTATACTTTTCAGCTAATAATATAATGCTGACCAAACTTATAATAAATTTGAGAGCGTACAAGAACTATGCACTGTTCACTCCATACCAATAGCAATGATCCTTATTAATACTCATGTTCTCCAGGTAGAAGAAATCTTAAATGATAACACAGGAATCCTGTATAGTTTATGAACTCTACCCTCAAAGACACCTCAGACTTCTTCTCTATGCAAAAATCAAGGACTGGAAAGAAAACCAGTACTTATCTAAATAATATTCTAACACAGGCATTATATTAACAAAATATACAGAATTATCTAATTGCTGTAGCTCATAAACATAGAGTAGTTTGGGTTGGAAGGGACCTTTAATGGTCATTTAGTCAAACCCCTCTGCAATGAGCAGGGACATCTTCAATTAGATCAGTTTACTCAGATCCTTCTCTTTCTAAAGGGAATGGTTTTCACCTTAAATGCATGAAGTTGCATTTTTCAGGAAAAAAAAAATTACTTCACAATGACTTAAGCATTGTCCTTAAAATTATTTCTCTCTAAAATATATACAGAAATCAAGTGAGAAATAACATTTACCAAACATATTTTGCTCAACATTAATGTTAACCAAACAAGTAAAAATTCTCTAAAGTCTATAATTAATTCTTCTAAGCTTGGTTTAGAAGTTCCAGTTATAAGACATACAAACTCTTGGAGTAACTTGCTAATGCCAAAAGAATATTCCAAGAATTCAAATTTCATCTTTTAATTTTCTTCAGTGATTTGGATACATTCTAGTCTACTCTGTCTTCCAAGGAAGACTTTAAAAGATGAGCTACCAGATACTTTTAATGGCTTTTTATCTTATTTTAAAAAATTAACAACATGAACACAGTATGTTATATTCAAATTGTCTCTGTCATGGCTATAAGTTTTAACAGAGCAGACAATAATTGTCTATTTTGTCGAGACATGGTAGAGCCTTTAAGAGCGCAAGATCAAACTGCCATGGTATTACTCAGGATAATTAAGGCAAACAATTGGACATGTTAAGATCATGTACATAAAATAGTATGAAACATATCCATCAATGGATTTAATATTCAGAATTAGAGTAGCTTGAGAGCACAGTAAAAGGACTTGCAACAGAGTTTAATGGAAAATTTAAGCACATTGTCCTGAATAACTCTGGTTGATGACACCAATACTCTGTTAACAAACACATCCTCAGTACATCAGGCCTGAAGACATCATCCAGAGATTCTTTTTAATTCTTACAAAAGTTCTCTGAAACTACCCAAATCAAAATATCTTACACACGTTACAGTACACCAAAATAGGAGCAAAGTCTCACGTCAACGCAACCATATAGCCGACAGCAAGTAGCTTCAAGCAATCGTCAGCGACTATGCAACGCCAGCCCACTGTCAATGCCAGCACCTGTCAGGTACTTTGTCCCAATGTACATACAAGAGCAACCCTTGTGATAGCTGATCAAGTATTAATCAAAAAGGTCCCTTTGAATTTTAAGGAATTTAATTTTTAAAAAAAAAATAACCCATCTTGCCAGTCTAAGAAACAAACATTCAAGAACCAATTAGGTTCCACGGAAAATAATTCATCAATGGAAAGCAAAAATACTTCTATTTCTGTATTTAATGTGACCACATGAAGAAGGAGGAACTTTGTACCTTTATATGCTGCCGTGCAGCGCTTGAAACAAGAGGGAGACTTCTTAGACTGTCATTTATTAACCACTGCCAGCCACCTGAAATAGTAAGGAACATAACTGATATTAATTTTTCTTACTTTCTGAACTGCAGCATTCTTTGTTTTATTTTTTTACAAAGACCAGCAATTATACATATTGACGTATTTCCTTGTTTTCTAAAATAAACAAGGTCGTGATACTCAATTAGTATAGCTATCCTGGTTTGTTCTACAACGTACATAGCACAAACACTGCATCTGGTAATGCTGAAAACTTGACAGGAAAAAAAATTAGTAAACAGCTACAAAACAAATCTTCAGATAACATCACCATCTGTTGCAGTATTTGTGTATCTTTTTGATATTTTTTTATTTGTTAGGCCACCCAACCTTGCTTCTTTGAAAAACATAATTTGTTAATACTTTAGCTTAATGTACAACTAGTAAGATAATGGAAGGCTATTTAAAATATGACATACCGATTATTGGATCTCCTCTAAATGGCATTTTTGATAGCGACAACTTTTCAATTAAAGTGCAGACTGTAAGAAAATAAATTTGGTAACTGGATAAATACAAAAAAAGAGAAACTGCAGCAATTTTGAAGATACAACCACATCAAGTTACATTAGTATCAATTTTAAATTGAAGAAAATTTACAAGGAAACTTGTATTCTTACATACAAAAAAAGCTACTATGCAGCAAGTCCCATGATTCATGCAAATCCATTATTTGGTGGTATTACTTGTTTTTTCCCCCCCTGCCATTTAAGGTGCATACATACATATTGGCCACCTTTCTGTTTCTTTACCAGTCTGTAAATGGCTATTTATCATCATTGATATACAAAAGGCTTTCCTACTTATTAGCATTTTTTTGGACGTTCAAGGAGCGGCATCTGTTCACTGCACAGAGCTAGGAGCTGTAAAACTGGATGCAGCTTTATTTCCTTTGATACTCAGAATACGAAAAAATGTCATTTTAATAATTAAGTCCTTATTATTTTAAATCTATAAACTTAAATGAGTTCTAAGCTTACAAAAGCACTTTCAGAATAGTATTTTTTTTTTAGTGTTTCAAGGCTGTTTTGGAGGATAGAGATTAACTCAGTAAACATTGCAAACTTTTACTATACAATAGATTGACTGCATTGCTCAAGTGAGAACTCGGAGCACTTAGGGAATACAGGATCCTTCACCTCCTAGTTACCAGTTCAAATAAAACAGACCAGTATACATCCACAGTCACAATCTGACGGCTTTAGAGCTGGTGGAGGCTTGGTGGAGAGAGGGAGGACAAACCAAGCTACTACATAATGCCACCTTTTTGTTTTCCTCTCCTCCCACAGCTTAATCTTTGAATCTTACTCCGGGCTCTGTACACAGTTCATCCTCCTCTTCATTTATAATCAACTTACTGGGCTCCAAATCTACTCTTGACTTCAGTCCTCACTATGCTAATGCCACACAATCAGGCTCCCTGTGCTCAAACTCCATTCGATCTTACATGTCAGCCTCTTTGTTCTGATATTTATTCACAGACAAGGTTAAGTACAATGTGACTAAACCCAAGTCTCTTAGGGTTCCTCCTTAGTTCTCTACGCTTCTTTTATGCTCTATTGTGGCTCAGACCATCATCTTCATTAGACATGCATGCAATTTGTGGAATATTTTCAATTCTTCTCTTATTCCACCTACACTGTTGTACCATGCCAAAATAAGTGTCATTTGTACTTCTCCAGTGCTATGAAATACCTCCAATACTATGAAATACTCAGCTGCTTAAAAGCTGAAACATATTAAAACCCTCTCTACCTATTGTTTCAGCCTCCATTATCATGTCACAAGACTGTAAACTCATTCAAAGACTGCAGAAATCCCCTTGCCCCACTTCACCCCTTCTATCTGATCACCCACCCATCTTGGTACTGAAACTCCTTTACCCACTAAGTTTGGATGGCTTCACATCTTCAAAGCTGGAATCTGCTATACAGCATTCAACTCATGAGCAGGAAACTCAAGTTGGCATCATTTCCTTATCCACCCAGGCTACCTGGATGGATACTTTTTCCTGCAAGGCCCTTCCTTTTTACAGTGGTTCTGTATAAACAATCTTCAAAATCCATGTGAACAACCCACCATATTTTCTGTGATACCACCCCTTCCACAAACTGTTGTTTATATGGCCTTTATTCTTCACCTTTCTGTGCACACGTATTATGATAAAACCATTAGTTACATGATGTCATCTGTCTTAATGGACAGATCACATCTCTTCTGGGGAGGAATCCGAGTAAATCAATGAAGGATGCCAGCTCAATCCTAAAGAAAGTTCACTGTGTGCAACAACAGAAGGAGAGAATGTGTGACAAAGCAAGAACTATCTCCAACTCTTACACAAACAGGGTTATTCACAATTGTGCTGGCAACCAATGTCCTGGTGCACCCGTCTTCTGATTGGCCTCCAAACTTTGTATTTTTTAATTACTGTGCATACTTTATTTATGCATTCAACACAATATATGCATAACAAGCTGGGGAAAAGGAAATGGAAGAATTCATTACTGCACATTTTCTGCTGTGACACTTACCAGCTGGTCTCATCAGTTCTCCACCTAAACCCCTGCAAAGCAGAAACAGAGCCTTCAGAGAACAACCTACCACAGGCAATCTGAGTGCATTGCTTAGTGAAGAAAAAACCCTCAAAACCATTTCAGAATTAAAACAGATCACAAAATACCTGCAGTTTTGTATTTGACCAAGTCTAAAAATATTTCTTTTTACGTCAACTGTTGTCTTGACTTCAGCATGATTTATACAAAACCTTCCTGAATATTTAACTTTCTTCTTGCAAAAATGTGGTCCCATTCTTTCTAATTTTTAATGCGAATAATAGAAGACTATCAAGTTCATTCTGCTTTTCTTTTCACTTGCTGTGGAAGCATTCCAAACCTGTGGGACTTGCCACAGGACTTCTCAGTCATATAGCCTCTACGAGCTTCTGACTTCCACAACTGAAAAGAATTACATGCAATTTTTAAACAAAATCTTCATCTCTGGAACGTCAAATAGAAACTTCACTTACCCATTCCCATTTTCAGAAATGTTAACTGGCTTACTTTCCTGACAAAGTTTCTCACCCTTCTCTCTTCACCCTCTCCCCATCCCTGCTAAAGCCCCCTCCCAAGTGATTTTGCATTCATCACCACAAGCGAGAGGGTAAAAACTTCCAACACATCAGAAAAAGGAGAGAAACAAATGGCTTGAGATGCTTCAGCCCCTCCTGAAGTAGGTGCGTGTTATACAAGGATGTTCTCACCAGCTCAGACCTCAGGCTTATCCAGCCCAGTTATCCTGTCTGAACATTAGCCTGGCCACTGGCAGCACTAGGAGGAGAAAGCGTGAACTGGGCAGAAAGGGGGGAGAGGGAGAAGCGTCCTGGAAATGGCAGGGCCTGTTTCCATTCTTTAGCCTCTCATGTCCCTGGGCAGAGAGATGTCTCCTCACCCTGCTGAGCAATGTCTGCTGGTTACGTGGATATCCCTGAGGCACTGCGAGCACTGCTTGGGGTGTTCTGCTCAGTGTCACCCTCTGTGGCTTAATTTTTCCATTTTACAAACCTTTGACCCCTGCCCTCCCTTTGGAGATTTCCTCCCTTGGCTCCTTATTCTTGTGTCCCTCCACTTCTGCTGGAATATTTCTTCCCAGAGGTGTGCCAAACCCTTAATCACCTGTTCATATGGCCATGCTCTGGCAGAAACTCCCAGCAGGGGGGAGGAACAACAAAGGCTTTTTTGTTTATTTGCTTGGGTATTTTTTTTTTCCAAACCTTTTCTTCCCTCCTCTCCTCCACCCTCCCCACAATAAAATTAGTAGCTATGCTCAGAAGGCAAACTTAGCAACCCTAACAACTCTTAGAACTTTGTTCTCCAATTTATCCTTTTATATGAGCTTCAAAAGCCTAAACATTTTAAACAAGTTTTTTCATCCCATACAAGTTGGTGCCTCCTGTAATATGCACTGGGTTTCTGACTGCTCAACATTTTCATTGGTTTTTCAGGTAATGCAGAGACACCAACTCCACAATATTCCCATTTGCCATAGGTCAGCACTTCCTTTAATTGGGAAACTTTTGCTTTCGACAATCAATATATTAAGCTCAATGTAATAATCCACCGCTCAGTTGATCATTATAGGAAGCAAGCACAGATTCCACAACCCCATGCTGATAAGGTCTTTGTAGTATCTACCCCACCTTCCTGACATGTTGTCTGCTCTCCAGCTTCTAAAAAATTTAAATTAGAAAACAAAGAAGTGATGCAAGGAGACAAGACAGCAGCAAAAACAGAATGATGTAGTAAGGCTTGCTTCCTCTCCAACGTTTCTTTTGCCTTCATTTTGTCCTCACCCATTCCTTGCCTTTCGTCTGTTGTCTTACTGCAAATGAGTATAAAATAATGATCTTGTAAATTTGTTTGGTGTGCAACAGAGTCTGCTGATGCAAGGATTCAGATACAAACTTCTGCTCAAACTACAAAGCAAGAACTGAGTCATAAAGGCTGCTCTTCTCCACTTCTTCACACTGCCAATAAGGAAGTCAGGGCACTTAAAGCTACTCTTATGTTAATAATTTGACAGCTATCCCTTCCTCTGGCATTACATCAACTCAATTTAATTTCAGAGTTTAGAGCTTCGCTGAGGATTGTTGTCCCTGTGCAAGAATGAAGAATGGCAACAGCGATTTGCATAGTAAGATTTCCATGTAACGCAGAAACTATAATCAAATCTATCTTTGAAGGCACTGCGATACCATGTGTTCTTCTCTGCAAAACTTTTCAAGTTATTTCTTGCCAAGACATCTCAGTACATCCATCAATATATCTGAAATTTTTCCCCTTTCCACAGCTCATATGTATTTCAATTTTAAGAACAGAGAATTCTATCACAATCCTAGATCTTTCCTCAGTCAGTGTTTAGTTTGTCAAACACGATGCGCATCTTTCTATTAACTTTATCTTGCTCTACAGTATTTCACTAAATTAAAAAGATACGGATCTACCTAATTCAGAGATTCTGAATTTTGCTGTACAGTCAGGATTCTCTCTTTTTTCTTCCAAAGACACATCACAAGTTGCATCACTGTTTCAAGGTTTAATTATTAATTCAATTTGTAAATTGACTGATGCAGTGCCCAGGTTCCATGAGCTCCTAAGCATTGCTTCCTATGTGCAGTTCCACAGCAATGCGTCTCTCCTAGAAGCATCTTAAGATGAGTCACCATTTATTTGTGGAAAAAATATTCAAAATATATAATCCCTTGTAGAACCAATGAATTAAGATTATTGACTAAGAATGTATCTGTTTTGAAATTAAGTAGGCCTGAATCAGAACAGATGACAGTGCTGTTTTCAGTGCATACACAAGTTCAAGGTATTTTTTGTGGAATTTTTTTTTTAATGATTTAAAACCTGCTTTTTGTGAGAAGTTCTGAATTCATCTTTAAGATTATAAAAATAACAGTAACTGAAGCTGTTTAGAATTGAATAGCATCTTTGTTTTCATGAGCATCTGAATCTAAAGTTAAAACTACTGGAATAGCTGAAGAGATTCAATTGTAAATACTCAATTTCCAGGAAACTGAGGACACCTGCTGAGTATTTTCATCTCCATATTAATAGTATCCAGTGATTTTCCATGGGAACTCTGTCTCAAATAGAACTGAGGTATATTAAAAGGTCCAGGCTGTACGTTTACTGGGCTTTGGAAGTACAAAATGGCTTTATCACAAGGTACACAGAGGAGGAAAGAGATACCTTTAAGCACAGCTGAAAAAGCCTGTGTATTTAAAAAAGCTCTTATGGTCACCCCGTGAAGATGCAGAGAATAAACTATACTAGGCTGACAAACACCTATTTTTAGGTTACTGTAAATTCAGATGCTGACCGCACACATTATGTATTCCATTCTAACACCAGAAGATCGTAGGTAAAAGTAAGAGTCTTCCCAGTGACTTCAGTTAGTAGCAAAAGAATTTCACCTCATAACTCTTCAGAACATAGTATAGCACAATCTCCCAGAACCATCATGCTACTGGATAGAAAAAATAATTTAAACTTGGAAGAACTGTTAAGATGAGCTTTGTTGCAAGGCTGGAATTATTTGCTGATTAAGTTAATACGCCTAAAACCCTCTTTTACATAGATGACTGCCAAGAAACACATTTGCCCTGAAACCATCAAGATTAGTTGCAACCTTAAAGGTCTCTGAAATGAGACGAGTTTCTCTTTTGCCTAGCACCTGTCAACACCCAGGGGCTACCTCACTCTTTTGGAAAAGTTGAAACTCTGAAGATGACAGTCCAACTTACACTGCCTACCATTCTAATAAACCTAAAATTGCTCGTCTCACATAGCTGAGCATGTAATACACACAGCCCGTCTCTTCATGTGTTACAAGAATGAGATCAGAGCAAAACTCGGCATGCAGCGCGTTGTGCTAACTGAATCATCCAGTGTGGGAGTTGCTAACAAACGCTGCGCAGCCTGTCATACCCAGCTCTGATAGGAACCCTGAAGGCCCAATAAACAGAACATTTGCTGAAATACAGAAGTGCAGTGCAACTACCTGGAAGAAGCCCAGTATATCTATCTGCAGCACTTCCATATCCGTCCTTAGTTTATCTTGTTACCCAACTGTGTATTAAGACCTACATTATCAGAACTGGCTACAAGAAAGGAGGTAAATAAATTCAGCTGAATATTCAGTCAAGAACCTTGTATCAGATGATGCATTTTTAAAGAATCTTAACAGAGCTACTATTAAAAATACTTTTTTCTTGAGGACTTTTCCTATTGAGAACTAGTAGAAGGTCTTAGATGCACTACAGATATGTGTCTGCTACAAAAATAAAGATACTAACCATGCTGGTTCAATGGAAGCATAATATAAATCAGGCTGATCATTAACACCATGTTTAAACTGGCAGACTGACTTCCTAGCCCAAGTAAGACAGCTTAAGGCAACAGATGCCACAAGTTTTTGTCTTAGGATTTTATATATATAAAAGTAATGTTTAAAGCAAATAAAATATAGCTCAATTTTTATAACTCTATAACCTGTATAGCACAAAACTGGCACAATGGACAAATACTGTTTAAGTCGTGTGGTTTGCATATGGCTTGCTATAACTAATGCCCATTTAATACAGAAAATCAGGCTCACTGCACAATACTTGACTGGAAGTGCACATGCAAATGCTTAAACCAACCAGCTCCTCAAGACAAACCAGTGCATCAGATGTGTCAGACTCAAGACTAATGTTAGGAAGTACATATTGATGTGTCTGGACTTGCATTCTCCTTTTTCAGTGTACTATGGTAAACCCAGAAAAGGACTTATACAGGAAAGACAGATACTTGCATTTTTAAAATAATTAATACAGTAGAGGACAGGATTTTCTACAATTAGCACAGACAGATTTGACTGCTTCACATACACTCAAAATTGAGACACTGTGGAGTATAACTCCAAACTTGGACTGTGCCCCGTTTGAAGGATAATTCATGGTCATCATTCAAAATCAGGTTAAAGGCATTACAAATGCTGATGAACAAAGATGGTTAGTTAAATTCAAGTTTCCATTACAGCACTTTGGCTTTATGTTTTTTGACTTGAGGTACTTAATGGATTCAATGGAGTCCTAAGCATTAGACAAACAAGAAACTCACGACCCATTTTCCAGCTTAAACTTTATAAATTACAACTTTAAAAAAAAAAAAATCACCGCATTTTTACATTTTACTTCCTTTTCCTTTTCTCACAGGCCAATGCAATTTCTGAAAACAGCTTGATCAAAGCATTAAAATTCATTTGGTCCACAAAAAGACAGCTATTTTGTTGCCAGAGGTGAAAGTAAAATACCTAATAAACGGTTGCGACATGTGGCCTAATGCTTTTTGTTAATGCAGTTTAAAAACTAGAAATACAAATAAAACACACAGGTTTTCAACATTCCTACAAGATGTTACACCGAAAATTCCCAGTAGCAATTTCTCAAATGGAAATCTTTGGAATATTATGTGCAATAATTACTCATCATGAAACAAGTTTGGCTTGTTTCACTAAATGCTTGCCCAGCAATACTTAAATTGCTGGTTTGTTTTTATAACCTAGTTTATTTTTCTTGTCCTATTTTAAAATATTTTATGCATACCAATATTTTAAAATATGGATTATAGTAGACATCTCTGTCTTGGCCTAAGTATTAGAGTAAACAGCAGTGAATCAGTTATGCTTGGAGTTGAATTAGAAGTCTTATCTAGAATGAAAACATTTCTGTAGGCATCTTATAAATACCATTAAGTGCAAGAAGTGCACATTATGACAAAAACAAATTACACCCAAGCTCCACCCTGACATTAAAGAATTTATGGGAGCCAAGACAGCCACCCACAAAGACACTAATATACAGTATCAGCATTAAAACTATCTGCCAGTACAAACTAACTTTGGCGTGGAAGTTTCACATCAGTATGTACGACCCTCAAGAAGTAAATTTTAACATTTTTTCAGAAGATTTCAGGATACAAAAACTTATAATCAGTAATTACACAAAAAACCAGTTAAGGTTTATTGTTTTCAGATATGTCACATGCAAAGAAGTAAACTAAACTGCCAGAATGCTCAAAGATTTTTTCAGTTTAAGGAGAAAAAAAAACCCTCATTTGCATATACAATCATTATTACAAGTCACTAATTACATTTTGATTTCCTTAAATTTAGGAACAAACTGTGAGGTTACATACCAGTTTTAATTCACATTTACTTAACAGTTACTTAGGCAAACTCCCTTTATTTCCTGGAAGCTTCAATAAATAGGAAATGAAAAACAACTCAGTGAAAACTCATTTACATTTCTTTGGTGCAAGAGTTGAAAAATTGCATTGAACCTTTTGTAATACTCCTGGCCTACTCATTACACAGGATGAAGAAAGTAATTCCAGATTGTAGATAGAAGCTCCTCTAAAAAATAAGTAAATAAAATTTGGACTCATTAACTTATTAGTTAAAGGTCATTTCTATAGACCTATTTGAACCAAACAAGTGCTACATTACAGGTGAATAATGGGAAAGAAATCCATTACTCACTGCTGAAGCCATGGATTAGTGAGCATGTTCTGTTTCACATTCGCTCCTTTCTTTAACTGTCTCTATCACAATATTGAGACCAGTACTTACCACTTTCCCATTAACCTAACATGCCTGTGAGTCGCACTCGCTAACCACCTCAACCATTATAAAACGACATCAGCCTCTGTAATAGGAAGGCAAAGCCAGAAGAATGCATGTGCTTGTATTCTGATGAACCGAGAGAGACTGGCAGTCTATGGTAGGCGTAACTAACTATACCAACCAAAAAGCCCCTAGGATCCTACTGGTTCCATTACTTCTAATTGATACTTCCCAATACTAAAAATAGTTTTTTGCATCCATTTTCTTACCTGTACAATTGACGACTGCAAAGCTGGGTGGGGGGGAAGCAACAAACATTAATATTAGCAGTTTGTTTGATACAAGTGTTCTCATTTTTCCTCCTCACATGCAAAGTCTATATACAGTGAGGTATGCACCACTCTGGATTATCTTAAAAATAAAATTCAAAGGAAAATCTTTTTAAAAAAACCCTCTCTCTATCCATTTGAATTTTACATTCGAAGAAAATTAATTTAACACATTCATAAAGTACTAATTTTTTTAAATCCAAATCCTAGCTGCTCCTGCACATACCCTGGAAGCTAGTTTGGCTTTTTAAAATATATTTGCTTTCCATAGTTGGCCCTTCTAAAATGATGATGTACTTCACTGTCTGAAAACTGAAAATAACTACAGATTAAACAGAAAAAAACTTATTTGAAAGCTCAATTATGACTAAAGAATATTATCTCATTGTTAATATTACAGTAGGCCATCTACAAAAATCAGAGATTATCAAATTTCTATGTAGTAAAAACCCTAAACCCCAGATTTTTAAAAAGAAAGAATTTACACCAACTTTGCAGATTAATGATAAGAACAGACAACAGCAGAAACCGGAAAGAATCGTTAACAAATTAAGGCCACTGTAACAGTACAGATACTGCTGATCAAGTTTTCCAGCATTTCAACATAAGAAAGTTCAACAAGGACAAAGATACGTTTTCAAACTGTTGCAGCAGCTTTCACCTATGCACAGAATTAAGCCATCACCTATGTACTTTAAAGCACAACGGGTAAATGGTGAAGCCCAACAGCTTTAGCACATCAGAACTGGGACTAAAGCTACTACAGATACCGCAGAAAATGAGTAGAAGCCTGAACGCTGAAGTAGTGTCTGTTCCATAAGGTGAAGAAATAGGACCCAAGAGAAAAAACCAACAACATGGAATGACTTAAAATTAAAGGGACAAGTTAAGCAAAATTATCTCCATAGAAGCACTTTAAATTGCTATGAGCAGGACAAGGCTTCGTTTGTCATAAGCAAAGACAATGCATCAGTTGAAATACAGAATATGACTTTCAAGGTCTATAAACAGGTAAATTATGGATGCAAGGATTTAGGGATGAAATCCCAATAAAGTAAAAAAAAAAAAAAAGAATAGAAAGGACAGACAATGGACTCACTAGGAGATGTCTCTTGAGCATGGTCATATTAAGGCAACAGCCAGACACCTATCTGCATGGCCAGTTGGTATGTCCAGAAAAGGAGAAGAAACAGAAGGGGAAAGAAAAAGAAAGCAAAACCGCACGCAGTATTTCAGCAGTATAACCGACAGCATCAGAGAAAGCGACCTAGCTAAGAAGCTGGCAGAACAGAAAGGCACAAACCCCAAAATTATACTGCAGCAAGACACACGGTCAAGGACATCTAGCCTGGGGTGTGTGTCCAAATTTGTATTTGTGAAATTGTTTACTCTGGGCAAAGGGAAGAGGAAGGCGGAGAAAAGCTGTCTTAATTGTAAATGTTTGTTTAAAAATAACACACGTATCAGGTTAAAAGATATATTTATACTTGTTACAAACCTCTTGATGGATTTGCTTAAGTCCCTCCAATGATTTTTCATTGAAATAATATGTTATAGATCTGTAAAGGTATACAAAATTTTTAAGACTGGTTTCTTAATCACGCTATAAATAACTTTTCTTCCATGACTTCATTGTACAAAAAACAAAAAACCAATAATTCGATTTCCAAATTATTCTCAACAGAAATAAGCAATATTTAATTTTAAATAGATCAGCAAACGTAATAACATAAGTTCTTTCCTTACCAGGTAGTAAGCTCATTCTTAAAGGACTATAAGAAATTAGTATCACTTACTAATAACATTATGATCAGCAATACACCAATAATCCTTATCAGCTCAGTTTTATTTTCGGTCTCCAACACTTCTGTAATTTTTCTATCAATTTCAAGTATTTCCTCCTACTAAAAGCGCTCTGCATCTTTTTCTCTAACTTTTCAACTGACTTGAAACAGGAACTCTTAAGATTAACACAAAATCTTTTGATAGACACTGCTGGCAAATACAATTCCTATTTGTCAATAATTAAAGCCATAAAGATGACAGCACACTGGATATCTATCATTTGAATTAATCTCAGTGTATTTAGCTTGCACAGATGACAATATTAAATTTGTAAATGTCACCACTTTAGTATCTTTGTATGACTGCATCAGAATGTCCTCGGAAGTAAAATAAAAAAGGCTAATCAGAGAGTGATTACCCAACTTTTAGAATTAAAATGACCCAGAAAGTCTGACTGGTTTTTTAAAATGTATTTCGCCGGTGTACCTATATCTATGTCTCCTGCAGAACCGTATTTGTTTTCAGTGAAGTTTGCTCTCTGGAGTCTTATTTTCTACTGCCTTGATCTCAAACAGCCACTCATCCCAATTTAAGTCATGCTAGTATAAAATTCTACTGCTAACGTAACTTCCAAATTCTAGTTTTTGCAATAAAGGTTTTCAACCATTTTCCACATGCCATTCTTGTGAAATAAAGGTAAATTACTTGTTTCTTTAAACACAACATTAAAGCAAAAACATATCCAAATGATTTTGTCGCTTATTCTGGCTGTATCACCTATATCTAATACATATGCTTGTACACACACACACACAGACCCATATATATCTCTCTCTACATATATCTCTATATAGATCTGGACCAGCATTCAGCAGCTACAATTAAATCAGCCCAACTCAACAAGCTGCCTGAGGAGGTATTTCTCTAACACTGAAATCAAGAGACTGTCCCCTCACCAGGAAGACAGCATACTTATGGGGAAAGGGGGTTTAATCTGTATTTAAATTATAACCTTCAACTCTCCACAGTAAGGCAGCAAATGATCTCACTTTCCTGACAATGAATTTGGACTTAAGTTTATAACATCACAGAATACAATGTGAAGGCTTGGCATGACTGATCAAAACAAACAAAAATTCAATGGAAAAGAAGTTCTGTAAGATGGAGATTTCCATAATTATACTCGGGAAGTTTTCAATAGACCAGATATGAAAGGAAAATTTATAGTCAAGATAATCTTGCATTTATACCTATTATTCTCTTCTGCTAGTTTACACAGTGCATGGGTGATCTCAGCACAGGCAAGAATTGCCCCATGGCGTGTGTGCAGATCTGTGCCCACTGATAAAGGTAGAAGTCTCGGCAAAACTGAAAGAGAATAAAAATTTATTTTTTTTTTTTAAACAAAGCATATTGACAGATCACAGTTCTAAATGCAATCATGACTACCTAGAAATAACATGGGAAAACAGTTTCTGGAAAGTCAGGCCAATGAATGCTGGCCATTGTCTGAAAACTGAGTTTTAAAAATAGAAGAAAATTCTGACAACGCATACTAAACTCCCCCAAGAAATTTTGTACTCACAACTACCTCCCTGCTTGGAGTAAATAAAATAACATACTTGCTATTAGCCATTGGGCTGGCTGAGCAGCAAGGGAATTACTTCCATGTAAACTGCCGCCTTCCTAGCCCACTATAGGGAGCCTAGGTAAGATCTGTAATTACAGATCCACCTGGGTGTCAGCTGCTGTCTTTCAGCCATATTAAAAAGCAGCTAGTACATCCACAGAATCATGAGTGGGCCAAGCAAAGGATTCTGCATTCATGCTGAGAAACATTTGATTGCACGCACAACAGTCAAAAAGGAATTCTTCTGAAGATGTCAGACCGGACAAGACAAAACAGATCCTCTCCCCCTTTCCGACATCAACACCGTACCAACAAAGCAAAAGCTAGGACTGAGGGCTAGATGCCTGAATTGTTCCAACAGAACTACACCCATTTATTCATCTCTGAACTGGTAGGGTCCAGTGTACCTGGATAACTAAAGTCCAGTCCCCAGATAAAAATAGATCTGTCGGTACTTTATAATTTTTGCATACTGAAAACTGGTACAGGTATTAATATCACTACACTGTATTAAATTGCAGGGGAAATCTTAATTTTTATTAAGTCATGGTGCATTTTCAAATTTTCTTAATACATTTTTGCTACATAAGCTAGCAAGCTTGATATGGCACGCTACGCCGAACTTATTTGTTACCTACCCACATTTGCCATGTATTCAGGAGCCCGTGGAGTAAGATTGTGCAGTGCTTTGGTTGAAAGTTCTCGAATAACACTGAAGATGTAAAAGCATTTTTTAATTTTTTTGGGTTAGCAATTTAGTAGATGTATTAAAGCAATAATGTCAGGAAGGGACTCCTGTCCCTGACCAAAATAAAGACCCCAGCAATATTAAAAATTACAATATTGTCTGTCCACCCTATGCTTCCCCCTCCCTAAAAAAGCCAGCAAAACAAAACAGTGGACCAAACAGACAGCCTACAGCTAGCTTTTAGCTATATGAATGGAACTTATTGCTGAAAGAGACAAAGAAAAACATAAGTATGGATGGTAGAACCTGAGGGCTCATTCTATGCATTGGCAGGGACGCTACAGTAAACTATTATTATTTCTCATGATGCAAACTATTATCAGCACTGATATAATCTGATTTGCGTTACATATACACATTTTAATCTTCATGAACACTGAATATGACTAAGCACCATCTCTATGCATGAAATATACTTTAATTATGATAATTGTATGGTGATGGTGTTTACCCCTCACATACACTATATACCATATAAATGTGTTTTATTAATCTATTAACAGATTGAGGTCATGGCAAAAAGACAAAATTCATAAAGGTGTTTTAAGTGACAATATGCTAGGGAGGTACAGATGGCATCAGCTACCACTCGTCCTTCCTTCAGTCAAATGCCATTGCAAGCTCTAAGTAAAATTTACAAAAATAATCTAGGAAAGCATGATATGCAGAACAGTCAATTCCAAATATTAAGAATTAGACTTTACGAACTTACCTATCCCAGTGGTTAATCTTCATGTTAACTAAATGATCAATCATTGGCTGTGTATACTCAGGAAAGCCAGCAATATACACACTGAAAAAGAAATGTCCATACAGGGAGTACAGAATCAACATCTGTGTGCATTTTAACACAAGCTACTCCAAAGATTTAAATCCTTTATTTTAAAGCAACCAAAAAAATGACTTAAACATGCCTTCTCCTAAATGAGATGCAACTGAATGAAACAATACAATAGGAATATTTTACAATTCTTGAAAAAAATTTCAATCACTTTTGTAAAACTTTCAGATTCTTTATAAAACTACTATACATATAAAAAGCTTGACAGCAATGAAAAGCAAAAATAAACGTTCAGTTCCCATTGTTAATCTAGAAAATCTAGATGTGTACATTAACTTATACAGTTGTTTCAGACTGGAGAAACGTATTAATGATGTAATCCATAGTACACAGTAAAATTAAGTGATAGAAATGTGCTACATCTTCAAAAATACAATGGTGCAAAATTGAATATGGGTTTTCAATTTGTCCTTTTTAAAAATCAATCATACACAAAAAGCCAATTCTGACAAAAAATGCAAAGTCAAGACCTAAGATGTAAGGGAACACCAGAATTAATTATCTAAGTAGCCTAAACGATTGCCTAACTTTACAGCCACGCTTACTTTCCAATCTTCAGAAGCATCAACTATTGAAAGCTAAGGTCAACAGAAGTTAAATGAAATGTTTTTTCAGTACATCTGATGTATATTAAATAATCTTGGAAAGCTAAACAATCATTAGAATGTGTTTGTGCCAAACCAGCATGCACGAAGGGACAAAATTAAGGACACATGGATTACCTTATTTTCACCTTTTCATATCTTTCGAGTGATTAACTTTACAACCATAACAGCGTTCCATTAATATATGTGTGTATAATTAGAAGAAAAACAAAGACAAAACCCAAATACGGTTGCACGTTACCATACTGATATCTATGTAATACATCAGAAGAGTAAAAATCCTTAAATCCACAGCACAGACCTCAGCCACTTGAGCCAGCAGAGGATATGGAATTACTATCTACTACTGCTATGAGCCCTAGAGGGGGATTAGACAGTTGGTTTAATTGGTTGTTAATGCCAGCAGAGAAATGATAAAATTCATTACTCTCTAGTTCCTTTCCCTGTTCTGGAAGAACACACAACAAGAGATACACTTCCCCTGCCATATTTGAGCACTCTCTTCTTCGCAGTTGCTTTTTGGGTCCTAGTTTTAGCACTCACTATGCTTTCCAACAATCCTTCCTGATAACATTGCTGGTAAGACTTCTGTATCCCACTCAGATTAAGAAGCTTCTTCCTTAACTCTGCTTTTACCAAGCCCAGAATTCCTGTAATCACATAATCTCTTTACTCCCAGTTCAGACAAAATGGGTGTCCTACCTTCCATCCTCAGAAGTAGATTATGATATTTGAGCTGAATCCTCCAAAGAACATCAGCAAGAAGTTTCAAAAGGGCACCCAGGATGAAAAACTTGCATAAAACTACTTCGATTTGAAAGGTAACAAGCAGCTATTTATAGACACACATATATATCACATACATATATATAAAAATATATATGATAGTGCCTCTCTACCAGAATATATCATAATTTATTAACCAAACCCAAATCCAGCTGTAGAAACTGACACATCTTTTTGGGGCTTTTATTGATCAAAGGAACCTGGTAGTACCAACCTTCACACCTGCACAGCTTTCTTTCACATAGTGGCACTATGCTGGCATACAAAGCGTCCCAGGATTGATTTATCTGGGTGGGGGAAGGACAGCTAAAGATTCTAGATCTGGAATATGAGCCTCAAGCAGCTTTTTCCAGCTACATAAATAATTACACCACCTTAAGGCATACCAATCAGAAAGGTCCGTTCTTCCTACCACATCCTAATGATGCACGTTTTCTGTGCAGCCAAATATATGCTTACATACTTTTCCTTTGATGTCACTTAGACAAAAATAAGGAAATAATTAAGTATTGACCCAAATAATTACATCCTGCTTGAAGAGCAAAGTGGTGAAGATTTTTAAAAGTAATATAATGAATGAGATGACAAATACTTTACAAAGAAGAGTTTGATTAATAACACTGAACATGGTTTCAAGGAACTACTGACTGTGTAAGATTAGTTATAAAGAATTTACAAATTTATTCTTTCTCTTGCACAATTTCAAGGCACAAGAGTGGAAGAAAGAAATCAACAGTAAAAATATTTTCACTTAGGTAAGTAACACTCCTACAAAAAACCCTGGAAATCACAATGAAAGGAGTAATAAATAAGCATTTGAAAAAATGATAATTAACAATTCAGCTCTCAAAAAGTAAGGAGAACATAATTAGTCTCCAAGCCAAAATTAGAAGAGAGAGAAAATAAAACCTGCTTTATATATATATAAAACCTCTATAAATTTTGTATATTTTCAACTATCTACTCCTACAAAAAGCCAGAGTTTCAAAAATCCCATTGATGCTATACAGATCCAGAGCAGCATCGAAGCACAAAGCCGCTGCATTGCCCCACCTCAGCCCGGTAGGCGGGAGCTCTGGGGACAAATGTGGGAAGAGGGTGTGGACCCCAGAAGGAATCAGAGTAGGTAAAAGGTGAAGATACATACAGACTGAAATGATTATGCACAAAAGGGACAATATGGAGGTGGACAGGTTAATAAAAAAAAGTGGTCAAGGAGACGATAGAGGGTTCCAGTGCAAATGATCTTAAAGAGCTGCTCATTGAAAGTCACAAAGCTGGCCACAGAGCATAGACCGTCATCTACCTGTTTGCTATTTCTGTTCCCCAAGAATGTAATTTCTGCAAGCCTTTCTAATGCCTTGGCCTCTGAGCAACATGCAAGTCCACAGGGCAATTTATCTGACCTATCTGGTCTGAATCACCTTCTGTAGGTGCCTGTCTCTGCATTGGCTATGGAGAGGCTAGACACCCAGGCTAGACTGTCTGTCTTAGACAACTAAAGCAAGAACCCAGCCCTCAGTCTTTTTAATCTTCTCATGAGGAAGTGCAATCTTATGTTCGTTTTAGTCATCCCGTGTGCCCAGCTTGCCACTGAATTCCCCTGACTTCAGCTTTATTGCATTTTCAGATAGCTGGCCAGAACAGAACACAGTATTCCAAGACAAGCCGCTGATTTATAACAGCACCACACCAGTTTCGGTATTTCCCATTACATTCTCTGCAGACTCCATATTGCAGTGATCAGTTTGGATTTTTTCAAACTCTACTGCATACTGTGGTCAGATTTTCACCAAGCTCTCTCTGAGAAATATAAGCACTCAAGTTAAAGGTCTATGCACAGACCACAAATTCAACAACTGGTGCAAAGTAGTTTTATAAATGGGTATTAGTTTATTTTTTTTACCCACATTACAGTCTATCTGCCATCATAACAGCCCCTCCTTTTACTGTAACTCTTCAAAATCCCCTAGTCTTCTCTAACCTTGACCAGCTTAAGACAGTTTTGTGACACCTGCAAACATTGCCTCTTGGCTGCTTCTCCCATGTAGACAAGGAAATCATGGTCACATTTTCACCATGTTTTATGCATAATAAGCACTTTGATGCAGAAATAAGAAAAATCAAATTTTAACTTATTCAAAAACAACAGTAATAAACATAATGTTCAGTAAGGTGAAACAATCAGACAAATATTTCATTATGTAAAAGAGGTCCCTCATGTTTAGGAAAACTAACGCTTGGAAACTTACCTTATGGTCAGATAACAGTTAACTCTGTTACCAACAGCAAAATAATCAGCTGCGGTTAGAATGTCTATGCCATGTGGAAAAGTGCCCTACAAACATCCAGAAGAGGGGAAAAAAAATAGAAAATATTATTTTAAAAATGTAAAATACTTTCCAAATAAGCAACATAATTGAAGACAAATCTCCTACTACTGTCCAAGCACTGAAAAAAAATACAATTTCGTTTCTAATTTATAGTAAAATCACTTGTACTAAAGAGATAAAGGATATCAGATATATAAACAGCAAAATATTTACCTTCACTTATGAGTCAATGATAAACAGTCAAAGTAAATAGCAGCAGGTAATAGACTATGCAATAGTTATTTTAACACCTTCAAGTCATATCCAAATATATATTTGGTGAATGTATGACTATTTATGTACACAAAAAATGATTTCTCTAAGAGAAGGTTTAGACAAATGTAAACATTTTTTCAGTTTATGTGAACGCACAAGCGTCTGCTGCAAGTTCTATGAAGTATAATATTAGGGATTTAGGCACCAAGAAATGCATCACATATAGAATACATGGGAGTTCAATTACTTCTATTTGTTCCTACTTACACGTATATTTTATGTCTTCTTTATTAATGAACTAAAAATTTGGGGTTATTTAGTTTGTTTTTAAAAAGAACACTGGTCCCCAGCAAAGCATGAAACATTGAATCCAACAGAAGGATCACACTTCTGATATCGCTACTCAAAAAATCCTGGTTTTAGAAGACCAATTCTCTTTCTAAATACGCAATTGCCATCTAAGGTTTATCTTTTTATAGAAGCAATATAATTCAGATATTCAGAATTTTGATTGGCTATGACTGATTTAATATAGTATTACGCAGCACGGCTGTATTTTGGAACGGAGGAGGCAGCATAGACTCCACAAGCCATAATTAAGTACAAATGGAAAACAGCCAACTGAAAGACACTACGCTCACTTACAGAAGGGACAATCATATGATATTTAAGCAATAAGGCTATGTGGAAGTACAGGTTCTGGATATGATACAGTTTTGTTTGTTTACAACTCATTCATCCCTTCTACATTAGGATACAGCCATGCAAAAGTGGTAGGAAATATCTCTAGATCTCAGCCTGAATAATTGAATAAGTGTATATTGCAAGCAGTGGGAAGTTGTCAGCCACTGTGGAGGTCTTATTCTGGGAAAAACCAAGGCCTGGAATCTGAACCAAGAAGCATAGACAGAATATTTCTGGCTTATCCAAGAGACCACCTGCAAGCCCTAATAAAGGTGAAATGAATATACTCTTCAAAAGCCTAATGAAACAATGACTAGGGAGAAAAATGCACACATGAGAAATACCTCAGTATGATCTACAGCCAAACAAGACGATATACAATTGAATATATAAGATTGCATACTGTACATAAGGAAAATCACAGCTAAACAATTTCAATTCTAACTCCTAGTTGGAGCTTGCTACTTATTACTTGGCTGTAAGTGTGCCAATTCGATGCCATCTCACCGAAGGTCATGGTGCCACAGTGCATGTCAGTGAGACAGCAAAATTCTTGAAACCAAGTTCAAGAGTACAGAGGTCATGGTCGATGGGACAGACAGACCTCAGAGGAAAAGCTAACAGTTTCTGTTGTGTCAAAACACTTAAAACTTATTTCTCTAATATAAAAGTTTGTCTTATTAGAAGAATGTGCATTTCTCAAGATTTATGCTTTAAAAAATTCTAAAAATCTTTCAAAGTTTTCATTTACATGAAGTGTAAGTTACAATGGCTGCTTTTGCTGAGGCCATAAAGCAAGCTCTCAGATTGAGGACATGTTGAATTGCAAAGGTGAAGCAGGCAGGAACCAGGAAGAAAGCGAGGTCAACTCTTTTCTCCACCTATTTAGTATCAGCATTGTTACTTCAGATGGAGAATGTGTTTTAGCTCCTTCCAATTCAGAGAAAGGGTGTCTCTTTCAACACATTACATCCAGGTAAAGAACTACAGAGGGTGTATCCACTGATTAAGTAACCATTTTCCTAGGCAGTAAGGAATGGTTCAGTAAAACAACTGAGTTTCTACAGGAACCAACTGTAGGCTGATAGCATTCTCATGCCATGAAGACTTACTATTTCACTGCAAACTCCTCCTTCACATGCTGACATATAAGCTGAAATTGTTGCATGTTCTACCAACACTGACCGATTTGAATCTTGCGTCAAAGCAGATTCAGTAAGCAAGCCTTCTGGTTGTAAACTAACTTAGACTGTGCCCCTCTGATTAAGAAATAAAAAAATCCACAAGACTCTTGCTACATGGAAGCATTTCTAAACCTTCAGCAGCCTGGAGCCCTATCTCACCTGGAACTGAAGTCACAGAAAGGTGTTTACTTCATTCAGTACCTCACAAGTGGCACCAGGCTGAGTTGCTGTGTGATAATTAACCTCTCCAGGGCAGTAACTACAGACCCAGGGAAGAATCACACTGACTTCTACTTATCACAGACCTAGCTGGGTCAGGTCATCAAAAATACCTAGCTTCTTCCTCCTAGTCTTCTTGCCTTGCACCCTTTCTCTGCTAATTAACCTAGTTCCACCTAAAATACACACACCAGTTACGGACACATTGCTTAATACCGGCAGCTCTAAAGGAATAATACACCAGCTCGTAACAGAGAGATCTTCAGGAATGGTATCAGGGAAAGCTAGGCAGCATTTTAACAAAGATCCCTTAAAGAATAGCTTATTGATAAGAAAATTTGCTTTAACCATACTCACATGCCCTGCTCTGTCACAAGAACCGCTGATTCATTCCCCCCCCCCGCCTTTTTTCCTCTAAGTTGTATATTCAGCTTTATTAGTTCCTGATGAGAAACCAGGAAACTTTGAAATCCAAGTCATTACCCTATTCGCTTCTCCTCCAAGGCTGCAAATCAAAGTTGTTTGAGCATTTTAACTACTTAAATGTTGCTAAGTTGCATAGGAACCTACCACAATACTTTTTTTTCAAAGCACTTAAGTACCTCCAAAAGTAACAGATTTCTCAAAATATCTAGACGGTAGCATTACGGTACAATAGGCAAAACCAAATACTGAGTTGAGCCTTAGTGCTTTGTTGTATCTTAAGCCTAGTTCATTGCTGTATCACCAACCACAGCAAAGATTGTGCAGCACACTTCAGCTGTTCCACTTCTAATGAAAACCAGAAAGTCAATGAAACAAAAGAATAACCAAAAAAATCGCTTTTCCTGCCTTGTGTTGCAGTTTGCAAGGTGCATAATGGCCGTCATACATGCTGATTTTGCTTTTCAGAATTACTTATACTTACCAGAAAGCTTATTTTCTTCCGTAACTAGAATACTAGAATAAAACTCACATCTCAGAAAAATATTCCATAAGAACCTGTTTGGTGATAATGCAAATAATTATTTTGGGACATCCTTTTACTCAATTTCTCTGAAGCCACAGCGTCTTAATTTTGATTTTAGGTACTACACGTTTACAGTAACCTCCAAGGCACTAATGAATGAAGATTCAGGAAAGTTACCATACCTGTCTCCCAACATTCTCCTGGAAGGCAGCCTAAGGAACAGAGAACAAACATACCAAAACGAGTCAGGTTTGCTTTTTGATAAACACCAGATGATGAATTCAAAACACACAACAATATAAATGACCCATGGCTTTTCTTTTTTAAATAAAGTAAGCTTTGTCAGTAGAACAAGCCCACGGGGCTTTTTTGTTTCTGCATCTCTATGTTCTGGTGTTCTTAAAGCTGTATGCTGCATGACAGCAGTTTAAGAACGCAAGTTTATTAAACTAGTCACACCCAAAGAGTACTTTTGAGTAGCCACACAAGGCTTCGCACTGGAATTGAAAGGCAATACCCGTCGACAACAGAAATTGAGACAGCTCACTTCTGTCTGACTACTTTAACATAATTTGCCAATAGTAGGCAAAGTTTGATTCTTTGTCAATGAAAACTTCAGGCAAAAAATAACGAGAATGTAATACTGATCTGAAAGATACACATCTGAAAGCATGCCAAAACACTGAAATTACAAAACCTAAAGACAAAATTCATGTATGTTTCTTGTGTTTTGCATTAAATAAACTCAAAATATTGCAAAATGTAACAATACAAACATAAAGTTAATCTCTATTTGTATGGTATACAGAATAAAACCTACTTAACTCACTACTTGGATTTTCTCCCTCTCTCAAAAAAGCCAATTATTTTTTGTTCCTTCAAAGGATATACAATCATAAGTACTAATAAAAACTTCTGTAAATTTTAACTTTTTTCAGAGAGGAGAGATCATCGTTATCTGGACACTTCTCTTCGGGTAGGTCATCTATCTACAAACACAAATCTCCAGTGATGGACAGCACTTGTCCCCTGGCAGTTAATTGATATTTAACATAGAGGGGGGAAGTCCCAGTCTTTACTGAAAATGCCACAAGAACTTTGACAGACAGAGCTTCTCTATTTCCTACATAAAGACAGTATGCATGTGGTAATCCACCTGCAAAAACAAAAGGTTAAGTTAGCTCACGGAGGTATCATACTCTACATACAGAGCAAGCACTCAGAGAACACAGGTGAAGCAAGCCCTAATGAAGCCAGAGACTCTTAGTGCATTGCTGAGGTTATGTCTGTTTAGGGTAATGAGTGCAGTTCCTGTAGACTTGCCCAGGCTAGTTCAACTCCTGCTCGTACTGTATCCATTGCAGGACACGTAGCACAGGCTGACTCCAAACCACTTACCCACCCCCTTGGTGGGTTTCGGAGCCCACCTTAGCCCACTCACAGCTGCAGCCACTCTGCCAGCAGTGGCCCCGAGCTAACCTGTTTAGGATCGCCTCAGGTAGAACTGCATGGGCTATCCTCCGCAGTGGCGGCAGTGTAGATACACCCTTGGGCAACACATAAAGCAGCCTTCCAGAACAGGAACATGAGCTGTAGCAGTGTCCTACGCTTGTTCTTTATTGTATGCTGCAGCCCAGCTTCTGACATGGGGTTTCTTCACCCCCTACCTCTCTACTAACATACGCTCCCAGCCAGGATTTGCTGGGACAGTGTTTCATGTCACCCTGCATCATTTATTTCTTTTTACATACACATTAGCTTTAAATCCCCTCTTACGCTGTTGAGACCTTTTTATGCTACTGAGATCCTTTTACTCAGCACAGGGACGTTTCAGCAAGGATGACACTCAACTATCATATCCAAGGAATTTAACAATGTAATCGCTGCATTACGACTTCTTTTTAAAATGCACTGCTCAGACAAATGCCTTAATGATGCAAAATCTGTAAAGCTTTTTTTTTTTTTCTTTTTCTTTTTAAATCAGAAACTTTTGATATCCAAACAACATAAATCTGGTCTCAAACCAGTGAAACTTTTATTCTACTTACAACACATCCGTAGGCCCAGGACTTAAATATACTGTGGCAAAATAATCAGAAAAAGACGTATAGGGGCTACAGACAATGTTGCAGCAGAACAGCTATTGCACATAAAGATTTCACACAGTTTGTTTACTTAGTGTAGGAATTTTTAAATTCCACCACTATACCCCCATTTCATTTTTTAACTTACTTAGAAAAACAACCATGAAGATCTAAGAAATAGTCCAGCAGCATGGCAAAAATACTTAGAATTCAACTGATGTATTCTAAACATCTCATTTACGTGTTCATTTACACCTAATTGATTAGTTTACCTATAAAAAACATACACCTTTAACCACCACTCACAAAGACAGATGCTAGTATTGCCTTACTATAAATATATTTGTTGATGATTTCAATTTAATAGTCCTGGAGAAAAATAATCAGTTTGTTACAGAGTCTCATGAATTTACAATTCATGAAAGTATGAAGAGAAATATGGTAACTAGCAAATTCCTGTGCACATAGGTCTGTAGCTAGAAAATTTTCCAGTTGCAGACTAAAACTGTATAGCAATGTGTTTCACAGCTGGTTGCTTAGGTTCGTATGCATCACCATGAACCTCTCTTAGCTCCAGCATTGTTGCTGTGCATTTTAAAAATCAAAAGCTAAGGGTGCCTCTTCTGCAAATAAGTTTTCAGCCAGTTATGGGGAAATTTACAATGAAAACCAAGACACTAAAAAAAAAACAAACACGAAAAGTCCTCAAAAGAATGTAAAACCAGAACCCTAGAGTGTTTAGAGTTATATTCGATTTAAGAAGACTTTGTAGACATTACAGATTCCAGCTGTGAAAACTTAAACAGGTTGGTATTCTAGGAGAACAGCATCTAGTCCTAATTTTAACAACAAAAATGTGATATGGTAAATTATTTTTCCTGGGTGTGAAGGAGTATGTTGCACAGAAAAAGTTACAAGGAAAACCATGCCTGCAATATCATTCTGTTAAAGTTTTGGGAGAGAAAGTAAAATAGAAATATGAAAATAATGAAACGTACTGCTCATACAGGTGAAAAGGCGATTTTCTAGAGCTCATTTAATGTTGATAGAATTCCCTCCTTGTTCCTTTAGCACTTTTTATTGTTTCACAGGAGATTTTTCTTCATAATAGTTAATGTTCAGTAACTGAAAATGTTACTATTTCAATCATACTTTCAAACAACTGCAAATTCCTAAAAGAAGCCAAATATTTCAATTGTTTTGTAATAATAATTTTTCATTTTTCATACCATCCCCTTCCAGAGATGGAAAAATTGGATGCAAAGATCTTAAATGAACTGAACATGAACTGAAAAAATATTTAAACATTCTCTAAGTCATGATTTTAAAAACTGTCAACCAACCAAGAGAAAAAAAACCAAACCCAAACCATCTCTAACATGTCAAAGCTGAATGGACCTGAATCTGAGATCACTTATTCATGTGATTATTCCTTACAATGATTATTCATGAAAGAGTTGCACAAGTCAGCTCAGAATGCTTTTGGAGCTTCAAAAGAACAGTCTTGGTTTATTCTCTCTAACCTCAGGGTTCAAAATATCTCTATATGCTGTTTTGTTTTATTGGTGTTCTGCATTTTAATATATTGCATATTGTAATAGATGGAAAATCTAGTAAAACATGTTGTTTATTTAAATATGTATTTAAGTGTAGTAATGATTGGAAATAATTAGGACTCCCAGGTATTTTTCTTCAAAATTGTAGCAATGCCTGGTAAACACAAAATATTTCTTTGCTTGCCTTTCTAAAATAAGAAAAAAGGTTTCAGTACTTTCCTAACTATCCATCAAAACAGCAATTCCACATTTTGACTAGCTCTAAATTAGAATGTCCTAATGAAAAAATTAATTTGACTGGAGATAACTGAATTGCAGAATGCTTGATAGCTTGGTTTAAAGTAGAAGAGGAAAAGGAGAATAAAAAGTACTGTATTTCATATTCATTTGAAATATGGAAGCACAATCTGCACTAAGCTTATAGCATTAGTAAGTGTATCTGGTTTAGCACCATATTTCATGGTCAAACTATCAGTTTATGTTTAAGCGTAGAAACACAATGAAGATTACTCACAGCAATCAGACCAAGCCACTAAAGGTAAGCAGTACACTTGTAGTGGCAATCATGTTAAAAAGAATTCTCCTCTTTGTATACATTAGCACTAATTCCTGAGTCAATTCCTATACAGCAAATAAATAATTTGCTTTTCACTGTCTACACTCCTTAATGTTTTGTACAGTTCTCAGGAAAGCAAAGCTATCTTTATTTTCCTCTAAGGATTTTATTTTAATAAAGTCACTTAAATTAGTCAAGAACAGCAAATTCTAAAGTTTCTAAAATTTAGGAGTTGAAGTTTGGGAGAAAGTAGCATTGCTCATATTCATTATTTGTACAGTATAGGAAGAATATATTATATCAGTACACTGCGATCTACAGCATCTTAGCTTCCATGCTTTGGTTTTAACCTATTTAGACAAAGTGATTTGTGATATGATTACACAAGCAACTGACTCACTTCCCCAGCAATTATGCTGTAGCTTCATTCAACAGCTTAAACTCTCAAGCAGAGGTGTGGCTAGAAAAAATAAGGATGCTATCCAGGTATCCCTGAGAAATCCTCCTTATGTTATAAATGCATTTGCTTTCAAAATTTCAGTCAAAAAATAAGACAGACCTGTTAATTAATTTGCATGTTGCAAAGACTGCCTTTTTTTTTTTTAAATGCATTCACAGTTAAATTCATTCTTAGGAACAGAGACATCTGGTTCTTTGACAAACATTGTTTGGTCCTGTGTTTGAGTTAACACAGTTATAGGGTGGGGCTTTTTACATTTGCATAAGATAATTTATCTGTTGAAACAGACAACTCACACCTTTTTCTTTTTTTTTTAAAGAAACTAAGTCCAATGTATGTAACACATTTACTTAAATTCTCAAAGATAAGATGTCCATTCTTTCTTCTCAAAGTCTGTAACCTCTCCTCCATAAATTCCATTCTCTTAAGACCAACTACACATTCTTTTCAATTCTCAAATGCATAAATAGTTTCTACAGGAAGGTTCCATAGAATATACTTTGGTGTCAGTCCTATTTACTAGATAACAGTATCTGCCTAATGGATTTATCACTTCATTTTAAAAATTCCTAGCAGTATGGAAAGTTTTCTACAGTAACTAGAAATATGTTAGAAGGGGAGATATTATTCTAAAAATTTTCAACTTACCATGATTACAGAGTAACAGTTGATGAACAATTAGAAAAGTGTAACTTCACAAAACTTACCAGCTTGACTTGAAGAAGACAGTGTTTGTATATTATGAATGACCCTTTTGTCTTTGATATTGTGACTAGAAAATGCTAGATAGTTCGATCTTAGATACTTTATCTTATCCATCATGACAACAATACAGCAGATTGTGAACTGTGGCCATAAATCAAGATGTGGATCTGTGGATTATATCATTTAAAATCTAAATTCACATCATATTTCTAAGGATCTAAAAAAGGACTTTTTTGCTCACAGCACAATATATTTGTTATATACTGTAGTTCTACATAGCTAAGTCTACACATTATCACACTAAATGGAAACAAACAAAAAATAACAGAAACATATAAGCTGGAATGTGATCACTTACAGAAGCAGCTCTTCTGCAGTTAACATCACGATCAAATACTGCAGCAATAACCAATGCACTGAGGAAATAACATATTGAGTATTAGCACCAAAAATATGAGAAGAAATGTGTAATGCCATCATTTCAACATTTAGACTCCTAAGCAGAACATGCAGCATTTCCTCTAAGAACTTTACTATTTAAATATACAAGCCTAAACTAAAATTTGAGTTGAATTAACAATGTACTTCCTCATTTCTCTAGTTTGCTGAGGACTTTCCATAGCATAAACAGACAACTGTCATCCTACTGTATCAAAGCAATTTAAGGAGTATGCAATTACGTTTAACTGCATAGAAAGGTATTCTATTTTATACAAAGCAGGAGTTTAAAACTTGGACATAACTATCATGTCTAATGTGAGAATCATACAGTGCAATTTTAAATTAAAACTTGGAAATACAGTTTCTCAATAGCCAAATGCACAGCAAGTTTTATGTAAGGCTTAAGCAAAACTAAAAGTTAAGCAATGGAAACCTGCAGCTATCTCTACAAGAACAATCACATCCTTTAAGTAACAAAAAAAATCAGAAAACAATACACAAAGCCTACTAAAAAGTGACCTGCAAGATAAATTGCAAAGCAGTTTTTCAAAAAAGATACAAAGGCATGATTATACAAAGCTATTTCTTTGTGCATGAAGTCTGGTAACCCTGGACAATTTAATTCTTCTACCTCAAAAGAACTGCTTTTAAAAGATGTGCCACACAGCAGAAGAGAGAGAATATATCCCAGGACACGAAGTCTACAGCTTTAGAAATCCACCTCCAGCATTCAATTAACTTCAGTGACAAATAAACATCACTTCAGGAGAATCATTTAAGCAGAAAATTATTCCTTTCAAACTCTGAAACTCTTCATTACATTATTTATTGACTCCAGGCAAAGCAGGAAATAAATACTGGCTGAAAGTAAACCCACGATAGCTTTGCTTTAGCATAAAGATATTAATTACACTGATAATATCAAACTTCTCTGGGTAGTGGCTATCAGTTTCCTGCAGTGAAGAATACTGTGTTGTTAAAATTCGCTGAAATGCACAATCAATGTTGCCTCTGTAATTTAAGTTTATCTCCATTAAGGAAAACAAGAAACAGAAAGCAAGAATGAAATGAAGATAAACCTCAATAAATTGTTCTAAAGACAGTGAATGCTTTCTTACTGCTACTTGCATGAGCAATCCCTCTCTCTGCCACAAAGACACTAGGTGATTATAAGACAAAAGGAGGTCATCCAAGTGGTAGCAACTGGAAGAGCAAATGTTTAGGAAGCATTCCATTAGGAAGTAGCATACACGGCTAACTGTTGAAAAAGTGCTGGGTCAAACATATCTTCTTCATACCATGTTTGCTAATTTTCTTCTCTGGCATACAGAGAAGCTTAAAAATAATTTCAAAAGGACATTTAAGTAGTATATAGTTTTAATTATATGAATGGCTCCCATAAATCTATTAACTACAGAAGAGAACATTCAAAACTAAGGAATTGGATGAAAACCATCCTGGAAAGCAAAAAGAAGCAAATTTCTGCCTGATGTTTCTGATTATACAGAATAGAAGATAAAACATTATTTTGTCAGCTTTGCAGTATTTCAATATTGTTCTCTTCTAGAAAAAAAAGAAACAAACCACCACCAATAAAACCTTCATCAAGGCAGGAGGCTCAGAATCCAGAGTGTTGCCCTCACTCTGCCAAAGGTACCCTGAAGTTAAGCATTGCAGAGTATTGCAGAAGAGCTGTGCTGCGTCAGACCAAAATCCTTCCAAGTCATTGTCTTGTCTCCAGCCGTGGCCCAAAAGGGACACTCAGGGATGACTGTAAGGATCTACACACTAAATATTAACATACTGATTGGAAGGATTATGCAGTCTTTTCAAACTGGAAATGTTAAAAGACCATTGCTGGAGAATGAACACTGCTCTTGAAATTTCTTATTTAGACTTAAAATGTGGTTTACTAAATATAATGGAAAACAGTTTCAGGTTGTTATACACAAGAGTTCAAATCAAATTTTAGTTTTCCATTTTTTCTTATTCTTCTGTTACCTTAAGACAAACCTGTATAAGTAAAACCAGCAAAACAACATACTGTCTATGTGATGCCACCTGAGTTACTCAGTGCTGCAACTCAGTACCATGTTTAAGAAAAACAAAACAAAAAACCCCAGGAATTTTGTCACTGCCCCCGTAGCCCCATTATATTTGTAAGTCACACTGTAGTCACTTTCTTATGTTAATCCTTTTAACAGAAGTATTTTAAACTTATCAAACTACACAAATAATTTTTTCCAGTTAATTCCTATTTGAAAATGCAGGCACAGTCTGCCTTAACACAGGGATTAGCAAGGAAAGCAACATGTCTAAGATGAAACATGTCTAAGGTGTCTTCACCTGTCTGCTTTGTCGTGGGAGTTTATGTGATACTCCACCAGGATTTCCTAACATAAAGAAACTGTTTATGTCAAACAAAGTGGGATATTTTTTTAAGCTAGTTAAAGAATCATGTCTTGACTTGCCTGAAACGTACCACACCTGACTACTAACAGGTAGAGCAAAGAATGGCTTTGCATCTTGCAGTCTCTATGAAACACCTTTTGTAGTTCCTTGAGGTATATTTAGCCTGTATGCATGACAAGCAGTTAAGTGTACAAAAAACACAAATGGACTTTAAAAAGCAAGTTGCAATTCTCCCAGTGAACTAATAATTCTCCTTTTCTTCCCTCTCCCTTCCCCTCTCCCCCAAGTACTCACTTCACTGGCTTCAGGGGAAGTTAAAAGGACTCAAAGTATGGTAGCGGCTCACAGCCTCAGCCCAACACTGATCTCGTTACCTTCCCCTGACAAGGCAGAAAGAATCAGAGAGCAGAGGCCAGCCAGGTGACAGACATCAGAACACAGAAATATCGGGTTACTCTCTCCTTAGAAGCACCAGAGGTACCAGACAATAAATCTGAACTTCCTTTACCACCTGTAGCAGGCACTTCTAGTCTACACTAGTCACAAACAGCAAGAAGCTTATCCTATTGCTAACCTCTGAGAATTTGCTACTATTAATTCAAGCATACCACCCTGAAGCTGTGGGAAGAAAAAAAATAAACTCTCAAACCTCTTGCCAATTTGGCACAAAATCAAAATTTCCTTCCTGAGCCCAAAAAAGGGAAAAAGACGTCTAACGTGTAACAGGACAAAAACCTCTCCTCCTTACTATACATTAGGGAAGGGAAGGCATAATAATCATGAAAAGCAAAACGGTTGTGAACAATCTAAACAAGTTCAGAAAAGGAGGCGAAACCGAAGTCAGACCTAAGTCTGTTGAGAGCCGCTGCTGCACACAGCCCTTTCTGCACCTCTTCGATCATGCCAGCACCCCAACTGGAATGGCTACACAGCGAGCTTGATGATGAAAAGAGATCTAGGCTCAATTAATTTTTCTTTTGCTAGCTTTTTTTTTTTTTTTTAAAAAACAGAGAACTCCCTCATTCTCTTTATCACATGCAGCTGTGCTACACTCAACTGCAGGAGCCATGGTGGTGAAGGAGCAAGCAAAAGAGCCTGCTTCAGCCAGCACTGGTAGGGGAAAAAGCCCTTCAGACTACAGCCTCAGATTTAGTTCCTCCTGTTTCTCTAGGCAAGGAGAAGGTCTGAAGAGAAGGAGAAATGCAGTGGCCATTCCACTTCCACTGCATACTTTCCCAGCCCCTCTAACCCAACTCACACCGACCTCTTACACCTTCTGCTAAGCCACCCAACATCCTACATGGTTCAGTGTGTTACTCCAATCCCAAAGTTTTGGGATAAAATGATGAAAGTATAATAAATACACATGTAGAAAAGAACAATAAGAAAAATGCTTAGAAAGGGATTACAAATGCTGCTATTAAAAATGGCATATGATGCCCCTGCAGGAAATAACTTTACACAGGTGCAAGACACAGTAGGCACATAACTCTCTTCTGAAGGCAACATTCAAATACATGAAAGAAGAAAGCTATTCTCAATGTTTCATCATGGTACAAGATGTAGCTCAAAGCAATGCTTCAGATTTCCCCAATTCTGCAGGACAATCTTGCCCTGGAGCAAGCTACATCATTCATCCATAGCCACACCTTCCTTTTTTTCCCCCCCCCTCTTCAAAAACAACGCACAACCGCAGGGAAGACAAAGCCTCCTGCACTCCTACACTGTACGCACTATTTGTATTAGTATTCTGCTGAACGGGAGATAGCAATTAGATCTTTCTAAATGACGATTAATTTATTGATTACCTACACCATCGAATGACAGATTAATGAAACTACATTCTGACTATGCAACAGTTCCAAATAATTAAGATAGCCAGCAACAATTTAATCACTATAATTGTATAATAGACTAGAACTATGCTTTCCTTTTTATTTTTCGTTTAGGTTTTAAACACAACAGCTCAGCTTAGTGTGCACCTGCCACTCTACAGACAGTAACTTCCACACCCAAGGGGGCAGGAATCAAATTACCTGTGTTTCCAAGTTATTAAATTATGTTTAACTTTCCTCACAGGTAAGCTTAAAAAGAGAATATGCGTGTAGAGACTGGGAGAGAAAAAACTGTGGGTCAAGTAGTGCTTTTATAAAGATATGCTTGAATAGCAACTTCAGTACATGCATTCAAAACGTACTAACGTTATCCTGCAATAAAAGTGAAGTTTCATCTACTTTACCATGGATTTTCTTTTTGTGGTCCTTTAGTTTGAATAGATCAGGCAAGGTTTTAGAAATCCCTTTAATTAGACTTTAAAAAAAAAAAAAAAAAAGAGTAAGTGTATCTTCTTAAAATATGGATAGGGACAAATACTGACCTGTAAGAATACGAGCAAGTACTATCAGAAATACTCTCTTTTTTTCCTTAAAAGAGTGGTAAGGTCAGGAAGGAAAAGGGCTGACCTATGATCTACAGCAATCTAAGTTTGCAACTTCAATATTCCAACAATTTCATCACTTAATAATAGAACATTCATAAGAAAGCAGAGAAGAAACAGCTATCACTGCATATGGAGATAGGTATTTCTTTTAAAACATTATCATAGATTTTACTAAAAAAAATATGACTCTATGCAGTTTAAGGTGATTTTTCACTAGTCAAAAGTGAAATATTTATGTGCCTTGACTCCTGAAAACACAGAAAACAGTGTCTTTCCACTACATGATGATACAACTTTGCAGGCAAGAAAAGGACAAAAAAAACCCCTAAAACAAAAAACCCACCACCAAATTACCCCTCTGCTTTAATTTATAACTACTGTACCACAGTCTGAATGGGCTGTGGGGCAGGACCCAGTTCAAGTAGCATACTTCTTCTGTATTTTGGTACCCAAGTGCGTTTCCCAACCAGATATACTACCATGTGCCAAAGGCCATGACATGAAGTACGAAGACGTGAAGCAGCTCACTCAACAACTTCTAGTTACCGCCAGTGTGCTTACTCTACCACAATGACTGCCCTGCCTTTCCAGTCTGAGTGTAGCAACCAGCTACTTATGCTCCAGGTTCAGCATTATCTGTGTTCCTCCAGCCAGTCGAAGAGCAACATTAAAGACTGTGAAGGATAAACCATTGGCAATTTCTAGCACCAAGACAAAGCCAACAGTGCAGGATCGCAATCACTCATCATGGTTTTTTAAGGAGGTAGTATTTTCCTTTCAGGTAAATGGTTTATTTTTTTTTCTATAAGACTCTAATAGTTTGTATTCTTACATAGGCAGATGTTTTTGCTGTGTAATTCAGCTCACAATGGATATTATGTACTTTCTTCCAAGATGCTGAGTTCTGCATTTTTTAAGGGTAGCAACAATTTGCTTGTGGCTAGAAGTATGACTCTTCTTTAAGTAAAACAGTGACACACCTAAGGCTAGATTTAAAAAAAAGCTGTATGTAATTATCGGCTTGCTGACACAATAGGTGAAACTGTGTGTCATACTTTATTTGAATATTTTTTTTCACCGTTTCTCTTTGGAGTGGCAATTCTACCTTCAAGAGTTGATTATATTTAGAAAAGGTATGGCCAACATAACTACAAAGATTTTTTTAATAAAGCCTTACTATAGCATTAATACTTGCTAAAATACTGTGCAGCTTTGTTAGAAAACTAAGCATATACAAACCACAACACCTTACAACTGATCGTAAGCAATTTTCAGCTTTCCCCTTGCTGTCCACCCCACGTTTCTCTCCACTCCACCAACTTATTCCAAACAACTGAAGCTGTTGAAGCTGGCACAGCCACAGTGTTAATTGGTATTAATAGGTAGAAGATAATTATTTTCACTTGACATTTTCCTAAAAAGAAAAAAAGACTGTTTCCAGAACAGTGTGAAAGCTAAAAAGAAAGGATCTTCTTCAGAAACATAACTGTATTCTTACTGGTCTGTAAGTTCCCACTAGCAGCTCTGTGACAGTAAAACAAAATACCACAAACCATGAAAAATCAAAACTGTGAGCTTGCATCTAATGTATGGAGAACAAGATTGTTTGTTGTTTCACCATGGTAGGATGAAAGGAGTAAAAGAAATATATTGCTCAAAGCATCATGAGCAGAAGAAAAATTCTGATAAAGAGAACAGATAAGACCTCTGTCTGCTGACCAAATCTACAAAAAGCATCAGTTTTGAACCAGACTATAGTGTTGGTATGGCTATACTCATCCTGAAGATTTGCTCGCAGCGAGAATATAAATGTATTCCTGCTAGTTTAAAGATAGCAGTTAATAACCCTGCACAACTGATAACAGTCTGCTAGGAACATTTGTTAACATTCTGGTCATGGGGGTCAGTCACTGTGTCATTACTGCTACCATCACCTGTGCTGGTTAGATTAAAAATAGGAATACAACCCAAGATGTAATCACATGATTATTTCACTCCGCAAACACAACTTTAGGTACCTTTATGTTAAGAATTTCATACTATATATATAGTTTACCATGAACTCAGCTAGAAGTTAGTTAAATACGACCCTTCAAAATACCGTATTTCTTTAATAACTTACTATGGCAAATATCACCATTTCTAGCATGCTTAACTGAAGCAGGTCTATTCTGGAGCACCACATGTTCTTTCTGAAAGTCATCCCGAAACAGTGGATGGCATCATGTTCTAGCATGGCTTGGTGTTACAAGACTCCTCTCCTTTAGTATCTATGCTATTGTAGACACAACATGAAACTTTTATCAGAGACACAAGGCTAAGACTTCTTCGATTTTTTTTGTCTGCTTACTTCAGAGAAAAGACATGACAGCTTAAAAGAAGAAGAAAAACAGCATTTGGCCTTCAGAAATTTGACAGCAGGTTCTTAGACAGAAAGATTTTATCAAGGTCTCAAAAAACCCCAGGAGCAAGTACCACACAGATAAGAGAGATTGTGGTGCGACCCTGCGTTAAAGGACCAGCACTGGAAAGTGAGGATACAAGGATGAAGAACAGCAGAGACCAGCAAGGGCACAGTGCACCAGGATCAAGGAATAAAAATCATTATGTAGGGCTTACAGACTGTCCCAGAGAACTTTAAAAGCGTGTTTTAAAGAAGAAAGAAAAAGTTGCATATTCTTTGGGAACTTGCTGAGCTAAGTTAAGTAATTCTGTGTTTCCAAACAAGGCTTTTTGGATGAGATTGAAATAGTTCTGTCAGCAATCTGGAAGCAAGGCAGCCCCTAGAAATCAAACCAGATATACATGACCACAAATCACTGTATAGGCCAAAAGTTGTTGTTGTTTTTTTTAATTCCTTTTAAAAAAGATAATACTAAATGACTACTGATCAAAACCCCTGCGATGGAGACAAAGATGCCCGAGTTGCTGCTATCAATAGTTGTACTAAAAGTCTGCCAAGAAACTGTTAGAAGCTACCTCTTTGTGTTTGCAGTGCAAATCACCCATTAAAGACACCCTGAAATGTCAGCCGGTGTGCTGCCAATAAAAAGACTAAATGCTAAGAAGAATCCCATAAGCGAATAGGAGGAAAAGCACGAGATAAAAGAAAAAGGTAAAACCAATTTGTATCTGCAAAAATTTCACCAGTATTAAGTGAAGAGTTGCACTAAACTCTAGTCCACGATTTCAGTATCACAGATTTTGATTTGGAAATCTTTTGAAAATGCTACTTTTGAAAGTCTTTTGAAACAGAAACCACAGATTGAAAAAGAAGTGCATGCATGTGTTTCCATTCAATTGTAAGTAGAGTTTAGTACCATGCTCATTCTGGACTGAGGTACTCTATAAAAACAGAAGGTATCAAAAGAGAAAAAAAATTCTCTTATGTATTTGTTAAAGTTAACTAAACCCCCTTATTAGTTATAATAAACCCGCCATTATTAAAAAGTGATATGTTGCTAAAAATTCAGAATCACTGTGTAGAGCTCAAGTTCCTACCACTTTCAGAAACTGGAAGTAATTTTATTACTCAAAATAATCTTTGGATTGGAATACTTCAAAGCAAAAAGTATAAATTGTACGGAAGAACCAGGAGACTCCAAAATTAATATTTAGAGAAGAGCTGAAGTGTAGTTTATTCTTTTAGCCCTAATCTGCTCAACTGGCAAGTTGTAAGCTGGTCAATGCTATATTCTTTGCACAATACCCCTCTGACAAAGCACCAAAACTCCTGGATCATTAGAATCAAGTGTTCACCTGAAAAGGTAAGACATAACTTTCTGTAAGTCTTCTCTTCTTCTAATATTCTGAGCTCTTTATGACTCCATAATGCAACTCCCCTATTTTAGAGTGGTTTGCTATTTCTACCTCTGTGTCCTGGTTTCGGCTGGGATAGAGTTAATTTTCTTCCTAGTAGCTGGCATAGCTCTGTGGTTTGGATTAAGTACTAGAAGAATGTTGATAACTCACTGATGGTTTGGTTGTTGCTGAGCAGGGCTTACACCAGTCAGGGGCTTTTCAGCTTCCCCTGCTCTGCCAGGGGCACAAGAAGCTGGGAGGGAGCACAGCCAGGAGAGCTGACACCAACTGGCCCAAGGGCTATTCCAGACCATAGGGCATCATGCTCAGGGGGAACTGGCCAGGGGAGAGCAATCACTGCTCAGGAACAGGCTGGGCATCGGTCAGCAGGTGGTGAGCAATTGCATTGATCATCGCTTGTTTTGTATATTCTGTATATTCTCTAACCATTATTATTGTTATTCTTTTTCTCTGCTGCTTTATTAAACTGTCTTTATCTCAACCCACAGGTTTCACTTTTTTTCTGATTCTCTCCCCCATCCCACTGAGGGAGGGGGGGAGTGAGTGAGAGAGCGGCTCTGCAGTGTTAAGCTGCCTGCCAGGTTAAACCATGACTAAGGTTCCAAATCCTCTTAAACTTCCTGAATCTGTTTCGCTGAGCTAACCACAAAGCAGGTGATCAAGCAGACAACCGATGACACCCCCTAACCCAAAGCCTCCACTAATTTCTCTGAATCTTCTTACAATTAATTTCTTTGGATTTTTCTTTGGTTTTCTTATGACAGATCAACAGAAGGAAATGAAGTCATCACACGTGATAAGTAAATATTTCGATGCATTTCAATCCAAAAAGCTACACTGCATCATACTGCAACAGGAAGAAATTTTAGACTTCAACAATTACAAGGAAAGGCAATGGTATTGTTTATGTCATCATCATCCTACCCGTATTCAATTATTTATCTTTAAGACATTTAGGTTATCTGTTAGCATGAACTAATGAACTTTATTAAAAGTTATCATAGAGAAACAAAAATATCCATTCTTTGGTGAACAATATCCAGAGATAATGAATTTCATTCATGTTATATGGGACACACCAGCTACTCTTTAAGTATGAAGGTATTTCACCTAAACACATGTATCACTTTTGGTCAATATCTAATTTTAAATGTCTTAAAGATAAAACATTAAAATCCTAGATTAACAACTTCTAGAAGATACAGAATGAAACTATTAGATTAACTTCTAGCTCCTTCCTAATTTAGAATAATTTTTAAAACTAACTGTAATCAGTTCAGTTTCTTATTGCCACAACTTACCTTGAAATATGATTAATAAATGGTATCAGTTCTGCAGGATCATAAGCACGAGCAAAGGCCCAGCACACATAGCACGCTGCATCTCTCACGTTGGAACCCACGCTGCATGCCCCCCTCTTCTCGTCATATGTCAGCGCTTTCAAAATGACAGGAACAACTGTTAAATTAAAAAAAAAAAAAAAGTATGAAAGCAACGATTAGGACCATACAGTGAACCAAAAAAAACCTGTATAAAAGCATTCAGTGATCATTAGAGAAAAGACACAGGGTGAGGCTGTGTGTTCTGAAAGAAAAGAAAGCATGGCTCTAACACATGCTAATTTTGAAGTTGAGTACAAAGAAGAGTTGGGGTTTTTAGTACACTATTTTGTTTCTTTGCCAGTAGCAGTTTATTTTTTTATTTCCTTTACATATAATTCAATGAGGATTAAAGCAAGCTGGCTGCGTAAGAAGTAACACTGATATAATTTATTACTCAGTGATAAACATTCAGAAGTCAATGTAATTTTAAAATGCAAAATCTTAAAGTGTCCATTTTTTAAAGTACTGGACTTTAAATATTACAGCAGCATCTATCACTAGAAAAAATATTTCTTAAGTAGTACACTATTGTAACTACCATAAAAGAATCAGTATCCACCTATTAGCAGGCAACTTTTATAACGGTAGAAGTCCTAATATGACAAATTCTTCTTAATTAACAATGCTTGTGAATCATCAATATATCGATCTTGAAAGGGACTTAAGCAGTTTTTGCACAATCGTAAAGCAAAGTGACGCATTTGACATTATTCCTGCATTAAGCAAGTAAGCTGTGGTATTTTATTCCCCGTAGAGCTGTTATTTTGAGTGACTTCAATGCAGTGTTTTAAGCTTGAACCTATCAGCACTGCCAAACTGCACAGATCATAAATACAGAATATGTATAAAACGGCAGTGTAACCTAGAAACGCGAACAGGTGGGGTTTACTCTCATTTCTGCTTAGACATCCAAAACGACAGTGACGACTGCATGCCTCTTCACTAGCATATCATGATTTAATGCAAGACTGGAAGCCTTTGATGAAGGAAAACAGTATTTAAAAAAAAAAAAAAAGTCAGTCTTTTTTCCTCTTATCAGTCATGTTAATTACATTGATTTCAGCAACATATCAGTTTTTGTTAGACAGTGATAAAAAAAAGATGGAGATACTTGCATCCTGAACAGCAATATGGAATCATGCACTGCACTTCAGAACATACTCAAAGTGCATTAAATTGACTCTAATGCCAAAATTTGCAAATACTGTCTCATAAGGCCCAGTGGAGAGATTCAAGAAAAAAGCAGCTGACAGCCATCCTGGGAAGGTGCCTTTTATTTCTCAATCACGCTTATTTGGGATGGTGAGGACAGGGAGGGACACTAAAACACAGGACAACATTTAACAGGAACTGAAGTATAGCCCAGACTATTAATGCTACACATGATGAATCCAGCTAGTTACAGAAATTGGAGAAAA
>NW_009259586.1:1818110-1871018 GCF_000687185.1 Egretta garzetta
TTGAGAATATTCTGCTTCTCCTTACTGACTTCAGAAAATCATCCTCGACTAACAGTGCTGGGATCTCTTCAATGACATACATATATCCCAGAACCTAGAGCTTCATCCTTGGAGAAGAGTGGCATCACCTGTGTCAATGAAACATATCATGATCCAAAAATCAACTGATACGATAGCTCTCTTATCAAGGCAGCTCTTAGAAATGCACATCCCAAGCATTGTCTCCTGATTTAATGGACAACCTGAGAAACAGCCTGAGTATGCGTTAGCCAGTAAAGGCCTAAAACCCACAGACCTCAATATAACACACATCTACGTGCCATGTTTTATTGAGGGAGGTCCAGAGGAAATGCTGTTGCACAGAGCATAAGCCCAGACGCAGCACTGGAACTACACGATACTGTTGCAGTGGGACAGCAGTAGAATACAGCTTTTTTTTTTTTTTTTTTTTTTTTTTCCTTTTTAATCATATTGGGGAAAACAGAGAAAGAAGAGTAGTAAAACAGAAGTAAAGATTCTGGGATCTTCATTTGCCTTATCACACAGGTACTGTTATAACGGACAAAAATAAGCTTGGGAAAACAAGTAGATTAAGAATTTCCCTTTCCTGCTTGTATCCCCACCAAAACTACAGAAGTCAGTAATGTTTTTCTACAGATAAGGGAGCTTCCAGAAGCTTACAGAAGAATTCTCTTATACCGTTCTAGTAATATACTGCCACAGTTTAAGAAACACCATACGTATGCAAGGCTCCCCGGAGGGCTTTCTTTTGGTATCTGCAAATCCAGATATATAATTTGAATACATCTGTCTCTAGATGGCATGTCTTTAATAAATGAATAATGTCTGTAGAAACAACAGCCTCTAGAAAAAAAAAAAGGAAACAATTTCTCTCTCGATTTTCTTTCTTGTATCAAATTTACCAAATGTATCTTTTTTCCTTACAAAATACTTGTCAAAAGGTGATCCCATTGAAGAAGAAATGGGATCACTGAACTGTATTTCATTAGCAAACTGCCTGGATATACTTGAGCGGATATAATCACAAAATAATTAAACTTCAATGTACAGTTCATCACTGTATGGCTGCTACTTTAAACAAAAAAATACGCACCACAACTGGAGAAGGGAAGTGTTAAAATGCCATTTAAATTCATTTTAACCTACTAAAGAAAATAACGCAGTAATCAGAGGAATGGACAAGATATGAGTATTAGGAGTACAAACACTACATGGGGGAAAAAAGCAATTCCCATTCAGAAACAATGATGTAGCAAAGATGGATGGATATTTGGGCACTTCCCAGTTCCAAAAGAAACTGCAATAAAAATCTTTAAAAAATGTTGACTAGCTTGTTTTGAAAAATGCTGTATCAACTGATGAAAAAAATGGCATTAGCTGGTTCTACAGGAACACTAAAACAGACGCCAAAGGCAATTTTGCAAAGCTGCTGCAAATTTCCTTCAGCACGGGGTGATTACTCCAGCTACTTTAGACAGCTGTGAGTCTCATCTCTGTGTGCTGAAGGAAACACGGAGGAAGTCCACACAAGCAGCCCCTCGTATTTGTATCATCCCTATGAAAGAAGAAACACGTTGGGTTTTTTTTAAGTCAGGGCATTAATTTCCCAATATCAAATGGCACCTGGCTTATTAGGCTCAAAGAGAGAGGTGATGCTGCCAGGGGTGTGTAACAGCAGAAACTAAGGAAATGCCAGGAACAGCAGCATCAGTTGAGCTTTCCCATTCTGGCGCAGCAGGCCTTTGGGCTCACGCCTCTGATGTCCAGTGCCCGGGACCCAGGGCATTGCTGCTGCCAGAGAAACAACATGACTGCAAAGTCTGGAGAGCAAGGGGTTTAATGCAAAGGAAGGATGCAAAAGTGGGCATTTAGGTGGGAAAATCAGGGAAAACAAGGTGAAGTATGCAGCAGTAAGGGCCAAGTAAATATAAATACAACAATGACAACAAGGGAAATACTGATCTAGGGGTCATCTGTTAAAGTTTTCATGCGATCACTGGTCCAATATTTACCAGTGAACTGTGGTCTATGGGAAATACTATATAAAAACTGCTCCTGACAAATGTTTGCGTGTTTGAAAAAGTGGCTCCAGCATTACATTTCCTGTTGTTACTGAACAGTCATAAAACCCCAAAATAAACACTACCAAAAATTCCAGGTTTCATTTCATTTTTTACCCTGGAGTTCTTCAAACACAATGCAGATTTTTTTCTGCTGTGGCCTCCTGCAGTGTCAGAAGAGCCTGGCTGAAGTCATGCAGGAGCAGTACAGGCAAAACCATCCGTTGTGTTTAGCCCACCGTAACTGAAAAAGACCTTCCTAATCCAGTTTGGCAGACTCTGTGTCTGGGTTATCTCATGTACACAATCTTCCATCTTCAGTTTAGACACAAAATACTAAGTTTAATTTTAATTAACATTTTTCTCTGATTTAGACTGTTCACATTCATACTCTTCCAGAGCTTGCTTTGATACACAAAGCAGCAATGAAGTTCAAAGCTTTGTACTCAGCTTCTGATTTTGTATCTGTTACCCAATTTCAATTCACCATTCCAACCACCTCTCAAATATGCAGTGTGGTCACAGTGTTGGACTGTGCTGCTCTATATTATTTCAATATTTCAGATTTAACCTCATACCAAATTCATACCTAAAATCAATTTCTCATAAAAACACAAAAAAGCGTTAAAAAAAGAAAACTTCCAGAAGAAGCTGACTTTAGTTTGGAAGAGCAGAGACACATTTTCACTTCTGAAATTATGAACATGCCATTTTTATTTAAAAGTAGGTGGCTGGGATTTACAACAACAAGACCCGAACTGTTGCTCAAGTTTAAAAGTTACCATTTCTTTCATAGATCTACATTAAAAGTTTGCCATTAAAACCAGAGAATAAGTAGTGTCCACTCTCCACCTAATTATTAGAACAATATCCACCTGTTTAGGTCTGTGAACGCTCAAGAAAATACAGTCACCTTTACCTGTAGCCTAGAGGTATTAATAAGCACCTGTTACACTCCACCCTGCCTTACCTAACAACATAACTGCAGGTTGCAACACAGCTCTTTGCTCAAGCCTTGTGAAAATAAAGAAACAACTTCTGGCTTCAAAGCATTACAACCAACAGATTTTTTTTCTTCTCATACTGGAGACAGGTTCACAGATATTTTGCTTTTTTAAACACAAGATTGTAAACCATCAGATGCTGAGCACCGTTCGGGTGTATGTACTAAACAACTAGTTAAGCAAACTTAAGGAAGACATCGTATAATGCAAGGTCATACTTACAGAAATAAAAAAATGCCTCATACTGTTCCTTTAAAGAAGTGCCTTTAAAAACATATTTACACAAGCCTAGACTATAACACAGGAGCCCTATGTTACTTTAACTTCAGACTGTAATTTTTTTATTTATTTATTGCAATGTTTATCATAAAACATACAAATACAGCAATTAAACAAACAAACAAACAACAACAAAAACCTGTTCCTTAGCCTTAGGTCTTGTCTCCACAAGAAAATTGCAAAATTTCATGTCAACCCTATTTCATTTAAAACAATTTGTTCACTGGATCTCAAGTTAATTAAGAATTGTCTAAATTTAGTTTAAAACTAAAATATGCCACACACTTAAAACAGATTAAGCTAATGTCACCTCTTAGAGAAGTCTTACATTTTCATGTGGACTATTTATGCAGAGAAGCCTTCCCAATTTGTAATATATTGCAAAAACTTTCATCTTAGAATTATAAAATATAAGAAAAAATACTACAAAAAATGGATGCCTCCTGTTACTGCAGGAAGTATTGTACATAATGTCACTATAGGAGCAGCCAAGAACATTACAATTAAGGAGTTATGGCGCTTAAACACAGTTTTAGTATCAACGCAAAGAATATTAATTGTATTCTTCAAATTTTTCTTCAACGAAACTAATGCATTGCAGAAGTATCCCTCAGTAGGTTCATCCTCTTTGTGAGCCTCGGGTATAATAAAGAAGTGTAAACAGCCATATCTACAGTATGTGAGCTTCCCGTGTTTTAAATATCATACCTACCACTATCATTCATATGCTAAAAAAGAACTCTGGCTCTTCTATGTAAAGAATTTCAGATTTGAGACAACATGCTCTTACATGGCACTCTAACCTCTCTTACAAAAAGAGGCAAGTCCTAATCGTAACTTCATTAGGGCTGTTCTACTAATATTTAATATATCAACACAGATGCAAACATAGATAATTGCAGGTTAGGCCCATTATCAGAAATAAATATTTGTTTAAAGTTCTGCCAAACACTTATGATTTGTTCTCACAAGCTGTCTATTTCAGAATTTACTCTTAAAGGACTGTTTCCTCCAGAGGATAAATTCTCCAGTAGGTGGTCAGAAAATGCATGTGCTGCTTTGTCTGTCGAAAAATTCTCAAGCATTTCTGTGAAATGCTCTAACATTGCATCCTGCAGGGCAAGTGCCTAAAAACTGTCAACAGATGGCCTCTCTCCTCTCATTCCTGCACCCGAGTTTGACCTAGTTAGGAGTGTGCCAGGGAAGAAGGGAAGAGTATCACAATTCATGCATGCTCAGAAGATATGTGAGAATTTAACAGCTGAAGTCTCTCAAGCTGCCGTAACTTTCTCACAATTCTTAACACTGACCCATGTATATAAGGCTATATACATGCATATCCACAAACCAAATAAGCATTTTCTAACCCGTGACTATGAAGGGCTGTGTCTGTCTGGTTGCAATCTCAGTTCAGTCTCCCACTACGTAATGAATTAAGAGAGTCTTTAATTATATGATCACGTGATATTTTTTTCCATAGACCTATCTCAGTCAGCACACAGGAAAGACCTGCTCTAGCGATGAATCACAGCTGGGCAGCAAAGGAGATTGTTGTCTGCCCCGCTGCTGAGGGAGGAAAATATGTAATGCAAAGACTGTCTGTCAGGCAGAGAGAAGGGATTGTTGGTTAAGTTGGATGTTGCCCTAAAGAACTACATTCTAACTACATCTCTGCCAAAGACTTACTGTTTGATACCAGGCATATTTCTTAAATACAGTATTTAAAAGAAAGCACCATGGCTCTCATTTCCCAGGTATCTGCTTCAATAAACTAATGGCAGGTTTGCAGAAGTGCTACAGCACTGAAATTAGCATGAGCTTTTGAGTATGGCAAGGGGCCAATGTGGAAGCAGACAGATCTGGATTTTGGCCAGTCTATCTCAACATCATTATGTAATGCAGCCATAAAAACTCAAAATCTTCAAGCACCCCTACCAGGCTACGTTGAAAGGCCTGCAGATGACCTAAGACAGTATTGATCTACCTTCTCTGAAACACAGAGCAGTGAATATTTTGGGGATTCATCTACCCATTCATGCCCAAGGCCATACTAGAGACCTTCATACAGGTTTACAGCTAACAGAGCTCTTCCTTTAACTTAACCAGTAGCAAACTGCAGTTTAAGGACATGAAGTAACAGGCTTATGAAGGAATCCTACTGAGCAAACAAATTACTTACTCTGAAGGAGTATAAAAATTTTCTGAACTTACAACACTGCATGTCAGAAAAGAAAAATCACCGAAGAAACCTAACCTTCAGGCTAAGGTTGTGCAATACTGAGATAAACCCTACAGTGAAAAAGCTAGTAGCAATTCATTGTCATTTATTCCTTGGTTAGTATTTATACCATTTCCCAGTCATGCTGAGGGAGGGACCTTTCCTGCTACGGCTTCAGCTACAGCACTTATTCTCACTCATACCTGCTGGCTAGTGGGGGGAAAAGAAAATCTGCACCATTTATAATGCATGCATGCTAATTTGAAAACTGTTAAGGTGACATACACATTATAACTTTTTAAAATACTATTTTCAAGACCACGCATCATTTTTAAAGTTCACCTGGGTGTTAGAGAAAAGGAATTCTTCTGTAACTAGCCTTTCAGGTTTGGGTGTTCTCTATTTTCTAAGAGTCCACCTAAGACAGGTAGATCTTTTTTTCATTTCTTCCTGTATCTATGATAAAAAGTACCTGGAATCTTGCCAAAAGCCTCACAATTAACTACCACTACAGAACAGACCAACACATTTCAGAAGCCTGACTTCCTGATGCGTCTGCCTCCAAAAACCCTGGCAGCTGCAAATCAGTATCAAACAACTTACCCTGGAATATGAAAACAGAGAAGGTAATTTTTAAAAACAGAGCATGTAAACAAGTTTAAGAAGTTACATAATAGATTTCTATACGACTATTCAAATCTTAGCCTAAGTTAAACCTCTTTCTAGAACACACGTGAAAGCAGTATTGGTTTTACTTTCTGTTAGGTTTTTTTTTTCTTTTAATAAACGGCACTGTGAAATTGGACAAGCAAAACCACTCCTTTTTTCACTGTGTGGAGTTTTTCAGACTTCGGGGGTTTTAAGTATATATATAAATATAAGAAAGCATCACTCTCTGTACTCTCAGATAAAATACCTAGGAATCCAATCTCTTTATCGATACTAGCAAATATGCAAAGATAATCCAGTACTACCACAGAGCACTACCACTCTAATCAAATTAACAAAATATTTGCAACAGAAGGAGAGGGAATTTTAAAACTGTGGAGATAGAAGTCATGCATACACGGATATTCCTTCAAAACCATAGCATTTGCTGTTGAGATTAGCTGCATCTATTTGAAACTTTCTGACAGCACGAGAGACTTCATATCATACAAACCGTTCACCAAAAATACACTGGACAATGGGACATTTTTAAAACAGAGAAAAAGCATCAACTGAAATAACCAGTGTTTCCTATTTAAACAATGTGCTTACCATTCAGCAGAAATAATACACAAAATATTTCCTTAAGCCATGGTCTCTTTATTAACTGTGGACTTCAACACTCCCTACTTTGTTCTTACACTTTTTTATTTCTCCTTTTGCTCTAAAGGTAGTTTATAAACAGAAGAAATAAAGCCCGGCCCTTCACGAGTTGTTTTTTTCCACTCTATTTCTACCCTTTCCATTTATTCTGAGATTCAAAAATCAAATTCAAGATTTGGATCACTTGCACTGACCCACCAGTATCAGACTTCTGAATAAGCCCTTATCTGTGTTATCTCATCAGCACTATTGCCTTCTGTTTAAATGTTGCTTTCATTGTTTCCACAGTTAGAAAAGGAGAGAGGGATTGTTGGATTGTTGCAGTCTATTCACTGTGAATGGGTAATGGTATATAGGAAGGCAGGCAGATCAAAAATAATGTCTTTCTGGCTGGAATCCTCCCAAAATAAGCACCAATTCATTGCAAGAACCGCGTGGCTACACTTGCAATCTCTTGCCCTGGCTTCCTTTCCTTACTCTTACATCTTACGAGATGCAAATGGTTCCAACCTTACTGTAAACGTATCTAGTTTTATAGCAAAAATATGATCACATAGAAACAGAAAAGAAAAAGGTATCTTCGACTGTGAGACACTAATAGTTCTACCACTGATTTAATTTAAGAGACTTTCTGGTTTTAAGTAGAGAAAGTTTAGGCCCCTTGCCATTTAACAGATAGAGCTGCGACTGTTCAGTGGTCACCACTGACAAAAAAGAACACCTAGGAAGTTTCATGTTCCTATATATGACACACCTTATTAGCTAGAAAGTTTATTCTATGCTGTCATCAAGAGAAATTTTAATAACGTCCTTTCACAAGCAAACCTGAAATTCAAGTAAACTAGGATTCTCTTGTTTGTTTAGTATTTATCCCCACCCAATTAAATAAAAAACCCTATAAATAATAGTCTGAAGCCTACAAAACCACAAATACAGCACAAAACAAAAGATGTGAAATCATACTGAAACCACACTGAAATGTAAGTTTTTGGCCTTAACATATGCTGTACAGTAAGAAACATTTCATTTAGGAGTGCTGCAATTCCAAATATAGAAATTCACACAAATCCATCATCAGATCATCAGGTTTTAATTGACTTCTGGGCACTTTGCTGAAAAAAAAAAAAAGAAAAAGTTTTCCCTATATACAAATTTAGCTGCGTGATCTGTTCTAAAAATAACTGAAATTTTACAGCTAAACGGTAATATGCAACTTCGAATTCAAAAACATAACAGACAAACTGCAGTTCAAGAACTGCAGCATTAGTGGTTTTTTAATGGAATAAAATAAAGCATCAGATTTCACTTGCTGGTTTATATTCCCCGTTTTTGAAATTATTTAAATAGTAGACAACATATAGTAATCAAATAAATCTAAAAAATGTGACATGTTTCAAAGAATAAGTGAAAGCTAAAAATATTTTGAGTCTAGGAGTATTCATTATACGCCTCACTGCTCTCCTTGGGAGAGTGGCATCATGGCAGCGCACCACCAATTATGCCTCAAAGAAAAATACATGACTTCATATGTACTAGAACTACACATGGCACAACTCAGGTCCTACTACTGGATTCTATAAGAAAAAAATAATCTAGGTGAGAGAACTGTCTCAGAATCTCTGGCATAAGTCTTGAAATGAAAGCAGAAAAGGAAAAACATTCTGCATGAAAAACACTTGAAAATAATAAATTTTAAAAGGGAATTGTAACCAGAGCATCAAGTAGAAACTGAAGACGTACATTTTACATCTCTGCTAGAACGACTGGCAATGAAAAGAATTATTATTAAAAACCCCCTTCTTATAAACAGTTCACAGTTTTGCCTACAGTCTCAATTTCTGATGTTACCTACTTCCCCCACGTTTCACTGCCCAAGGGTGAGGATGGGAACCAAAAGGAAGATCATCCTAGTTCCAGGCTAAGTTCTAACAGTACAGGCCACAATAAATATCTAAAAATATGATCTGCAGTTGCTATTAACTGCTGAGCTTTAATTTTTTTCCCATACAAATAATTTGCTCTAGTAATCATGAATGAGTGGTTCACAAACATCAGCAAGGTAATCTGCCCAGACATATCTCCCAGTCAGGGACTGGAATCGTTACGAAAAACAAAGGCACATTTCAAAGGTGTTATTCAAAAAGCATTAAGGCTAATAACTATTCATATGGGATAGAAGAAAATAATTATGAGAACATTGTACAAGAATCATGTAATGTTTTGGGGCACAGCATAAGTTACAGCAATTATATTCAAATACATTTGCCCCCTTCTGGGAATGGTACAGAATATCCTAGTCCAAACATGCTAATAGAGATAGCAAAATCTGTCGATAACTTCAGTTCAAGTGATCAAAGAAAGAAAAAAGGACTTTCTTGAGCATCTAGCTGAAAGCCACACACCTAGATACATAACTAAGATGGCAAAGATGGAAGTGAATATTGCCAGTCACACCATTCTAAGATGTTTTCTTTGTATGGGAAGCTACGCTTTGCTAGCTCCATGTCTATCAGTGTTCAACTACATGAGATTAATCACATTTACTTATGATCATTCTTCTTGCTTGGAAGAACTAACTAGTTCATGAATTTATAAGGCATCTCTAGAAAAATACGGGAACATTGTTGATGACTGACAACCAGTAGACACCCTCTGAAAGCCGGTATCAGAGTTCTGACTGATCGGAGGTAAAGTCAAAACAGCAGAGTAACTCGGTCACCGGGCCATTCTTCACATTAGAGCAGAAAGTTAAGAATCAGCTGATCAACTGAGGGGTTGTTAAGTGACCAGAGCAACACTTGGCACTCTCTCATCCATCTAGGGAATGGAATTTTGAAGTGCAAGAGGAAAATAAAAATTAGGTAAGCAGTGTATCAAGAATAGGTTAAGTTTGTATGTATGTTTTCTGCTAGTGGCATTTTGTCTTCTGTTTAATGCTAGAGCTCAGTCAAAAAATCATATAAAAACATGAAGAAGGAAGTTTGTAACATTTATAGAATGGCAGTTTTATGCTACAGTAATTAAACCTACAAAATTAAACTACAGCTAATGATACTGCATTTTAAATAGAACTTAGAGCAAAGAAGTATATTCTACAGCAAAGATAACTTCAGCCCTCCAGAGATATAAAAATAATCACATTTTTAAAAAAGCAACTTGGGAGAATATCAATAAATCCAAATTTACTGTCAATCCTGGTGCTCGTAATTAATCTGACTTGTGCCCAGGTAAGCTAGAAAGGGTGCTACCAGCAGGTGACTGGGTTCCGTTTATCTAATACTCAGGATGTAAGTATAATAAGTTAACAAAAATAAGTGATGAAACAACATCACTGCAATCAAGATTTATTACTTCTAGAAGTACACACAAACAGGAGCTATCATGTTCCTTTTTTTGGGGTCCACCATGAATCTTCTCCCCCAGATTTGAATTTTTAATGCCATTCAAGCACCAAAAAAAAGAGCATTTACATTAGCTGTTTTTTTTTCCAGTTCTGCTTTGTTCACAGTTGATTTAAGTTGAGTTGACCAATAATAGCAGCTTCCAGGAAGTAGCTAGATTGAAAACATTCTTTTCCTTGGGTCAAGGCAGCAAGTGGACATCATGTCGTCCCTCCACATGCCAGATGAGGCAAGGACGATAGGGAGAAGGGGGGGGAGAATAAAATCAAAGATCAAATACTGACTGCCTCTTATCCCAGTTCAGTCACCTATAGTAAAGGAGTCCTTCAATAGCTTCCTCTAGATGCCAGAAATTGCAATTTTCTTTCCAAACAAAGTATCTGATCTGATTCTATTCAAGGAAACCTACCTCCATCCCATCACATGTGAAAAAAGGAAACCTGATGGTACCTTCCTTCAGCTACAGACAACATGAAAGGATCCACATTTGCAGCAGAAAAATGAGGACAGTTATGTAGATTGATATGGCACACAAACTTACTGACATGAAAGAAAGGCACTACCCAGCGAGGACTACTGAATAACGTCTTCTGTTGAGAAAGCAAAGGACTTCTCTCTGTAGGTGTTTCCAGAGATGTTTCTGAATGCAGACATTACAAGATCTTGCTCTACAGGTAGAATTTTCTAATATACTAGTTTTCCTCAAAACATTTTACAATTAAATAGAAGAATGATGGGCTACAAACACTCTCATTATTCAATCTAAAGCCAACGGATTTACAAACAACTAGACGTAATATGACATCTTTTTACACTGCTAAGCTGCATTATAGGAACATAAAAATAAAAAATTAATAAAAAAAACCCCAAGAGCCATCTTTCTACCCTAAAATTAGTGACTGCTTATATTTGGAAAATTTTTCCAGAAAACTACACTGGCATAGCAAGAGGAGGGATGGTGATCTGCATACCTAGATAGGAAAGTAGATGTCCGTAAGTCATTCTGTCAGGATAAAGGCCACACCTTTAAAATTATTTTTAAGACACTGCTTTAGAGACTGATTTTGAAACAACTTTTACCCACTGCCTAAACAGGTTTTGTAGTGACAATTTCCTTAATAAACTTCATTTAAAAGACCATACTTTTGCCAAGTATAAAATTCACCACACTTCTCTATTTAAAAGTTTCAATAATCTGCAACTGTGTTATCTATACAGCAGTGGGTGAAACAAGAAGGTTATCTTCATCCAGCTGAATTTAACAGTCATGAGCAGAAATTTTAATGTCTCAATAACATTAGAATTAGTAGCCAAAAAACCCTTTAACATTTGGCTTAGGAATGCTTTTTAAAAGTGCTAGAACTATCAAAAGATTGTCCTTTTAAAAACCTACTACAAGAGGTTATTATTTCACTAAATAACTCAGCAATGTCACTAGATGACTGGCAAATACACTAATAAATTTGTCATTTATAAACTCTAACTAAAATGCAACTAAAAGCAAGTACTAGTAATAATCAGCGGATGATCGGTTGACTTTGTCCTTTCACCATGCAGTTTCACAGTTCCTAAGGAAACGTATAGACATGATAATCAATTTCTTACTGAGGTGACTCCTTCCCATTTACAGGATCTGTACATTTGACTGCTGATTATAGGCAAGCTTTGGCAGGTTCCTGTGGCAAGCAAGCTTGGAGTTAGTTCAGTCCCGCCTTCAGAAAGGAGACTCATGAAGGACAAAAAGATTTAAATAAAAATGGAGAGGGGGAGGAAAATAAAAAAAAAAAAGCACGAGAATATTAAGGCTACAAAGGTATTCAATAAAAAAATGTCAATCTCTAATAAAAGAGTAAAATTATTATTTTTAAGATTTGCTACCCCCTGTGTACAGTCAATTCTGCTGCTCGGGAGTCACTTCTACGGAAGTTAAATAGATTAAAGCTCCGTATATTACCTAAGCTATTTTTGACCCCACACTGCAGCTTGCTACCCAGAGGAACAGACACTACAGTTTAGAGTAAAACTTGGTTGTTGGAGGGCACAAAAGCGACAAGAGCTCTCTTCGATAGCTTAGATGCTGAGGTAATGCTGAATGAAAGCAGTGGACGCAAACAAATGAATCGTAGCTTCAGGCTGGAGTAATATCAGGTGCATCTCTACACCCCGAGGGCTCAACTCCTACACTTCTTAAGTCCCTCCCCCTGAAACAACCTCCTGCAGTTTCACTTAGCGATCAAGCAGAGAACAGGTACTTCTCTCCCAGCAGTGACAGCTACAGCTTACCACCAGCGATCACCTCCAAGGTTTCAGACATCTATGTATCTGGTAAGTACATTTCTTTAGAGCATTTTTTTCAAATAAAGTGTGTTCATATTAACCTCTAAAAAGTAAATCAGAGGTGTTCATTTTTCAGCTGTCTCAAAAGCCTGGGTTCTTCCTAGCAGGTGCATTTACTGCACCAGGTTAAGCTTTCAGCAGAAAGGTTCAAGAGGAGAGGGAAATATTTTAGTTTGAGAGAAAAACTAACTCTTGCAAGTTTTTACAATAATTAACTCTTGTCGGTGAAAAGTGGTTTAAGCACCTTTTTTCATACAAGAAGCTGTATTGTATTGAAGTATGACAAAAAGCTGTATTGCTTAAAATTGCTATGTTTAGTCTGCCAACTATTCTTCATATAGTAGTGTCAGGTTCATCTGAAAAGTTTGTATGAAAATAAGGTACTTCAGTTTTAATTTTTTTTTTTCAAGCTTCTGGGAAGTTAGCACAGAAAATTGGATTTTTGGAGTTATCCTTTCTCTCTAGTCAATTAAAGTGTGTTAAGACATTGAATTATTAATATTTACAAAGATTTTTATTTCATATCCACGCTGCGTAACCAACTCAATCTCTGTTTCTGTACTTCCTCTCTCATGCACGCACACACACAGACACCCGCGTGCACCCACACACCCGCACGCCGTCCTCTTCGGCCCGCACCTCCAACACACGCTTCCTTCCCAGCCCTCGCCAACCCACTCCTCTCACTCATGTTTCCTCCTAATTACAAACAGTTGCGTTAAAATTTATCTTTCAGTTTAAAGGAACTGGAAGTTTAGAAGGGAGTGGTAGTTAATCACTGGAAAATCTCAGCTAGAATAAAACTCACAAATCTTGTTCTTGCAACACTCTAGGTAGGTGACAATGGCATGTCCTTGAGTTATGCAATAATGCCACATCACAATATTTTAATTATAGCATGTCCTTCAAAATGTTCCACCCCAGTGAGTACTCCTGGTCAGAGAGATCAACATCACCAAAAGGAGACTGCAATAATAATGGAGTGTGCATGACAAACTGTTACGTACTTTGCTAAAGCAGTGTCCTAAAAAGAAATATAATTACCATCCCTGCTTGTAATAAAAGACATTTTGAAATTTCCTCTTTGATCAACTGGGCATCTTAAACAATTTAGACTACTTAAAAACCTAAAAAACAACATGCACGTATATATGTGTGTGTCTGTGTGTATGAATACATACGAGCATATGTGTGTGTATATACTTATACCCACATACCTTTCTGTTTATATATTTATACACACACACATGCACACGATGTTAAACAATATTCCTGTTTCCTGAACCTGCTAATATGTTAAAGGCAACAACATATTTTTAAAAACAGAAGGAAGAAAGCTTGGAGCTATCAGTCTCAGGTTGGAAAGGGCTACAGATTAGAAAGCTGTGAGGAGTTACACTATTGACAAGAAACAAACAACTAAGACAACTTCAAGTTTATCCAATATTATCTGAATAACCTGTTTTCAATAAAAATAGAAATAAATAATACTACATTTCAAAACTAGAAAGAGAAAATTATAATAATGTATAACTATCTGCATTTCTAAAATCAGGTATACAGGAAATAAATTCGCAATGAAAAAAAGTTACATGAAAATTACCATCCTGCTGCTGAAGAATTTTTTCCCATTTTTAAAGGATACCACAAGTTATGGCATTCAAGTTGAAGGAAAAAGCAACTCCTTATTTTGATTTTCCTTTCTAAAACTAAATTTTCATTTTGGTAGCACATAACATACATTGTACAACTGTAAGTAACTAACATTATTTATACTGAGACAGCTTTAATTGGTTGCACCTATTTAAAACCATTAATGTCTTTTCCAGCTGTATGTGTGGGATCAAATAATTTTAATTTTTTCTTTATTATGAAATATGTACCTCTGCCAGATACTCCTGTGTTTTACTTAAGAGATTGGAAGAGAAATTATCCTTCTTGTCTGGGTTTAGAAATATTTTATTACAAGCATTTTTAAACTATGAGAAAAAAAGGTATTAAACAGTAAAGGAAACAGAACATGCATCTGGCTGACACTAGCCTAAGTTTACGACAGGGTAGACACTCTTTAAAATAAGCAACTCATTCTACCCCCTTCAAGTCAGAGCAGCAGGTTCTGGGAGCGCTACCGTCTGCAGGCTGAGCATGCCATCAAAACAAATTAAAAAAAAAAAAAATGCCGTTGTAATTCTCTCCTGCTGTACACATGGCAAAGAAGCTCCAATGCTCTAAATTTCTACCTTTAAAACTGCAACAATACATTTTATCTTATTAAGAAACGATAGTTAATACTCTGTTGAACAGGAATAACTTGAATCAAAGTTAAATACCAAGTACAAAGTCAGGGTGGGGGGGAACAGGACACACAGGAATTTTCATTATTAAGCAAAGGAAAGCTAGCAGAACAAGAAAATCTAATTATCATCTCATTATAAGTGCTGCATCTGAATGCAAATTCGGACTGTTATCATAAATGGTTCAACTAAGAATGCAATGGAGTTTTGACAACAATATATTTTTTTCCAAGAATAATTACGTCCAAGAAGACATAAAGAACAACAGGTACAAACTGACTTGAACGAGTCCATTACAAACTGTCCATGTTAGTTATACATCATTAGTCAAAAATAAATGCCACAAGCTCACTTAAAGCAGAAAAAAAAAAAAAAAAAAAGTTCCCTATCTGGACCTCCCCTCCTATGCCTCAATACTTTTTTTTTAAAATGTAAAAGCATTATTCTCAATCTTTCTAAGGAAATCTGGCTATCATTATTTAAAATGCTTCTAAATGCTATGATTTTTTTATATTTATTGAACTACCATTTTAACCAGACTCCAATGACAAGACTTTAACATGCTGCTGTATAACTAATTTTTTTTTTCATTGTTACAGTATCAGTATCCCACTCAAACAACCAAAAAAGCTTTGCTAATACCTGAAAAATCAAAAGCTACTTCTCTATATATTTCTTTTCCTTTAGGCTATTGCACATTTAATCGTTTGTTAATTTTAAGAAAAAGCTTGATTGTTTTTTCTACTTACAGAGCAGCTTTAAATTTTCCAGGGTGCCTTCATAATTACTGTTTCAACAAAACTAATATTTCTATGACATCAGAAACAACATTTAATACAATTTTGTAGAAGTACTATACCTGATGAAACAAGCAGCAATTCTGTAGCTTTGCCTTCAGTTTTCATGTGTTCCATATCATTTTCTATTAAATAATCTCTGATTTAAGAAATGCAAAACATCTCTACTTTAACTACAATCTCCCAGCATGTAATTACCAGCAATTCTTTTCACAAACTTAGTATTTTAATACTACTAATTCAAACTTTTATGTAAAAAGTTGTTGGTTTTTTTTTAAAAAAAAAACAAGCTATCTAGTCACTCTTACAATTAGTATTCCTGTAGTTTCGGGTAACACAATAGATACAGTACGTGGTTTTGCAACAGTCATCATTTTGATAATGATGCTTATAGTTCATGATGAAATCATCAGTTTTTAGATCTCTGCCATAACACATCCTATAAAATCATGAGAACTTGACTCTGAGAGTTTCTCACGCCTTCAGAATCAGTGAACATAATGGAACAAGCTGATACAAGCCCTTCTGACTTATCTACTGAGCAAATCATTAGGCTGTATAAAGTATCCACAACCTTACTTTTTCTGAAGACAGACAGATAGATCATTCCCCTATAAATCAATTACTGTCAGACACTTTTTTACCTGAATTAGCACACTTGTGTGTCTACGTTAACTATATGTAATATGTAAGCTGCTACTCAGCAGAAGAATGTGAAATATGTTTATCAAGCAGAAGATTCTATTAGTCAGATATTGCAGTACTCATTTCTCTTAATTGAATTAGGAAGAGGAAGAAAATTGGTGTGGTTTTATCCTTCGAGAGATTGGCCACTTTTGAGGTATCCATTGAGATTAGGCTGTTAGGAAATGCCATGCCAGTTAAAAGAGGGGGTTGGTCAGTCTCTGAAAGAGCCAAGTCAGCTACCCAAGTGCAACCCATCCACTCCACCCTCAGCTCACCAAAGCAGGAAATTCCCTCCTCTCTCTCCCCAACCGGCCCAACAGGCTTGCCCCATATCCAGCTGCTGCCAGGACCTGCCTCCTCTCATCCTACCCACCTCCACTTCTCTCTCAACAGCTCCACCTGGATTTCTACTTTCATCTTCTGAATGAATGTGCCTTCAGTTTTCAAAGAAAACTCCTTCCAGCCAGTAGCAGCGGCAGGGGGGCAGGTGACTAGCACTGCCGAGAATGAGGCCACTTCTGTGCCTATGTTTAGGTGCCAAAGGATGTCAAAGATTAACACATGTCTATCTCAACTCTGGCATCTAGCCTTTTTGTTTTGTTTAAAAAAACCCACAACACACCACATGTAATATGAGGGGGAATACAGTTAAAAGAATGTATTGCTTTCTATTTAGTTTCAGTGTTCCACTACAGCTAACTTTAAACTTTGTGTTACAGTTCCTGCACTACCAGTTACAAAAGTGTTGTTTTCCGGCACCCCCTCTTCCCTGAGACACCACGGGAGTTGGCTTCCTCCTTCACCTGGGAAGAAGGATTCTAGAAACCTGAAAAACTGGAAACATCAAGAGGCTAAAACTGAGGAAAGCTAACCACAAGAAAGTTTTTATAAAGAATCATTACATTTAATTGTTTAAAGCAGAAAAAAAATGAGCCTCCTCAAAGAACGTAAACCAAAGAAGCCTCATTACATCCCAAGACCACCAGGAAAGCCATTTAAGTACAAGTGCTTTCAATGCCCCTTTACTTGCAATGAGAAATCCCATCTTTTTAACCATATGAAGTATGGCCTCTGCAAAAACTCAATTACTTTAGTATCAGAGCAGGATCGTGTTATCAAGTGTCCAAAGACCAGTTCCTTGGAGCCCAAACAGATCAATCAGCTCGAATCTACAATCAAACCAACTTCTTCTAAATCTGTCACAAATGGACTGTCGAACCTCGATTCAAAGCCTCAATATCCTTTTGCAAAAGAAGATGCCAAGGAAAACGTTGAATTACAAAACCAGGCAACAAACACGGCAATTCAAGGGCAAAAGCCTGCGATTCAGAAGGAACTAACCCCTGCCAGTACTACAACAGAAAGCGCTATCAGCATGCAGCCCCTTTTGGACAGCATTGTAAGGCCCTCGGCTTTCGTTCCTGTAGGAGAACACAGAGATAGTAAAGGCCCAGAAACTAGTGAAGTATCTGAAATTATATCACTCTCTAACAAAAGTTCACCTTTTCACACTAAGTCTGCATTTCATGCACCAAGTCACCCATGGAAAGCAGGTTCTCCTTTCCTCCCAGAGTTTCCACACAAAGTCGCTCCCACAAAAGGCTTTGGTTCCATTTCACCTTACATGCAACCAATGATTCCTGAGTACTCGCCCCATTTTTATGAGCATAGGCTGGCTATCTACACACCGTACTTGCTTCCAGGTAATTCAGAGTGTGAAAGCTCTGCTCTGTCCGTCTATGGCACACAAGATCAAAGACACTTTCTTCCCCACCCTGGGCCGCTTCCAAAACCCATAAATCCGTCAGCGTATGAACACTATCGATTGTTCCAACAATATCATTCCACTCCTCCAATACCATATGGATTTTGTAGGCCAACAGATCCTCCATTTTACAGATTTTCACACGTAGCTGGTATTAACAGAGATCAAAATTCTCATCTAATGGAAGAAACTACCTTGCTGTATCCAGCTTCTTTAAGCCCATCCCAACAATACCCTCTAAGTTCACACAAAAAACAAGCAGATTATGAAAAAGAAATGACATTGCTGCATGCCAAAAGTCATTCCAAAGACGACCAAAATGAAAGAGAGAATGCTAAAATGAGCCCTCTCGCAGGAAGTGCAGCAACAGGCTCCCCTGGCAGACCAAGCCCAACCAACTTCACTCAGACAAGCCATGCATGCGAAGGCTTATTTGACCTCTCTAACAAGTCATCTTCCACATCGCTAGGCAAGTATGATCAACCAGAAGAAAACTTCACAGCTTTCAGACCTGTGAGAAAAGGCACCGATCAACCAACTCTACTTCAAAGTGTGCAGACACAGCAAGACAGAGGAGATTCACCCACCAGGTAAAATCATAAAACCACTTTGCAAATTCTTGTCAGATTTAGTAGGGACACACAAACATAGACAGATATATTTTGTACAATGCCGATAAAATATATTTAAATTTACAACACTGAGATAATTTGTTCTATATTAACTGTGCAAAACACAGTACAACTCACAGTGGCTATGGGGAGTAGATCACTTATTCTCCTTAAGTGCATTAGGTATTTCCAATACCATTACTATGCACGTGTCTGTGTATTTCAGGAAATTACCTGTATTACAGCGATGTGTATGGTGAAAGGGACTTGGGGGAGTTAAAGAAGAAACAACAAAATTGTCAGACTTCTAGCCAGATTTTTTTTTTCTCTTCTTCCTAACCACTTCCTCAGTCCCAATTTAAAAGAGCAACTGATAGTGAATTCTCTTTTCTCCTCATTTCTTTCAGCATTAACGTCACTGATGAAGATTCACATACCCAGAACGAATGCCATAACAATGAAGGCTCACTGTCCAACACGGAAGAAGACACAGGGATAGTTCCCCTTAATCTTTCAAAAAAGGCTGACACAAACACAGGACCTATTCATGAGCATGCATACAAAACCACATCCAAAACAGAAAGTCAGAACTTTGTAGAATTGCAAGACATGCCTCTGAACCTCTCAGTAAAAGATTCCTGTAACACCGTAAGCCAGAAAACATCATTCCACAGTCCATCTCATGATAATGGTGCTGCTACTTCTCCAAACACCGAAAACGAAACCCCCGGAGCAGATGCTTGTAACCCCAAGAACCCTATTACCAGTGCCTGCGACAAATCTTTCACATCTCACCGTAATGAAGCTCAAGACTTAAGAATAATTGACAGCTGTGATGAACAGAAACAAACAGCAGCTGTAGCTCTCTGTCAGCTAGCTGCATACAGCCCCAGCAAAGTTAGAATGGACAACGAAGGGCAGAGTCCTCAGGACAGTAACGCTTCATGTTCAGAAGCTACTCTTAATTCTTCTGATACTCAGGATACTCAGTGCAATCAAAAAGTAAAAGGACAAAAAAGGACAAATCAAAAAGAATCGGCAAAATCACAGCAAGGCACTAAAAGAGTAAGGCCAAATGACTGTAGCAGAGTCTTCACTTTAAGGAAGAGAACAAGAGTATCTTAATTCTTCACTTTCCAACAAATTTCTGGTCATAGAAGCTAGTTACTAACTACATCATAAAATTTCTACAAACCGCCTCTTAGCGGGTTTGATCCATGACAAGATACATTCAATCTCTCCCATGTAAATAATGTTCATAATTTTATATTAATATTTTTAAGTAACTGAACTTTCCCTTGTATAAGCTCAGATTTTGATGAGTGAATTTTTGCATTCATTACTAAAGCCAAAGCACATTAGATGAATCTTCAAGTTTTTTGCAATTGTATTAATGTAAAATAACTTTTACAACTTCTTTTCTTAAAAGACGTTTAAGCTCTAGAAATGATATTGTTCAATACCATACTGTCATAGTCTTTTTCAGGCTTAATTTCATTTAATAGGGTTTTTTTGTCTTTTTTCTTTGAAAAACTTTATTTCACGGTGCAGTAGTTTAAATAAGCTTAAGATTAAACCTGGCTATTTAGAATTTACTGTAAAAGCTGTTTTGTGTATGAATGCACTTTGCCATTATGCCATAATACAAAACAACAGACGAAATTTTGTTACTCAGAGGCAGACGTTGGTTTAAACAAACCTTGCATAAGCAAGCCTTTCTTGACCAAGAACAAGATTCAAGTTAAACCAAAGAAAGCCTGCACGAATTTAACAAATTCAGTTTATGGTCACTTTAACTGAACCACTATGAAAGCAATACTGAAAATTTGGAGATCTAAACCATCTAGGTGTCTAATCCTCTGAGGTTAGACAGACACTGGGCAACCTTCAAACTCCAAGCCTAAAAAGTTATTTATGTAATTTATTTCACCTGAGGCAAACTCTCCTGGTGAAGGTCTTTTTTCCGTATACATGTATCACTAATTATCAGTTTTAGTGGGCTTCTACATACATACCAAAACTATTTTCTGCTTCTATAACTGTATATATAAACGTGCAATTTTTCAAATAAATCTGTGACCTGTACTTAAAACATATGGAAAGTCATTAATGAACACAAATACATTCACTATACTATCTGTAACACATATTTTGAAGACAAATTAGCAAAGAAGTTGCTAGCCAAATTTTCAATTTGCAAGTAGAATTTGGCATGGAGTACCAATGAACTTTAAAAAAGGAGCTTCCTTCAGTGAAGGAAGTTCATTAGGCAGGTTAATTCATCCGTACTTTAACTCCATATGACAAACCTCAGAATTCCCTCTGCCTTAAAGCTCCTATCAAGCTCATCCGAACTTCTACAAAAGGTTTAACTAAAATCAGGCTGTTCCACTGTATAAAAATCTCGCATAAATTTGCACAGTGTGCACTATCCCAGACGAAGTAGTATTCACTTAAAACTATGGGTATACATTTCTCATTGATTTATTATTTAGGTAAGAAATATCCTCACCTGCCTAAACATTATTAGTAGGTATAAAACCTGTGAAAGGAAGCAGAGCTGCATTCAACGTAATGTAAAGCTCCCAGAAATTTTTTTCTAATTTTTAGTGACGAGCTTTGACCTACCAGCATAGACAGAGCATTCTAAGAAGTTTACCATTAAACTGTAAATTATGGGGGTTAAGCTTCTGAGTTAAGAAACAAAAAAGAGAGAGTAACAACATTGACCTTTAATTTAATCTTTCATGGAGGAAATGTTTTCCTGTATTACCAAAAGACAAGAATATCAATCTGAGTTTGAACAAAGGGAATATGGTAACAGAAAAAATCCCGGTAACTCAAATGACAACAGCAAGGCAGTAAGAAAATATGATGTACCAAGTTGTACATCAGTACGTGCTTAAACGAGGGGAAAGAGCCTCTTTCTAGGCCAAGTTTAAAGCTTCAACCTTAGGGACATATGCTACCAAATCCATAATTTCCAAACATGAAATTACAGAGTTTAGTGTCACCGCTGTTGCTTTTTTCACTACATTAAGCTATTTGCCTGACTAATCTCTGGAAGCAGAAAGTTTCACAGTTCCCCTTACCCATTATTTTAATAAATCTCATGTATCTCTTTTGTTGTTAATTTGAATTTAAGTCAACAAGAAAAAACTTTTTGGTGGTTTCCCATACAATTCAAGGATTTATTCTTCACTATCTCCATACAAATATTGTTCATAAAAACGAGCTCCAGTGGTGAAGTCTACCTCACCTCCACTCCTCAAATTAAATAAAAAACGTGCTGAAGAGTTAACTACTTTATTAACTTCATTTCTGTCCTTCCAAACAGAAATCTTTCTAACTCAATGTCCATAAACAAATTACTCTAGGGCTCCCGTTCCTTGAGAATAAGAAAATCAGTCCTAATGCTTCTCTAAATATTCTCTTTCTGCAAATTATACCCAATACCCATAGTCTTGTTCTGGTCACTGAAAATAGTTGTCAAAAGTAAAGGTTTTCTTTTAAGAGGAAGAGAATAAGCTTTCAGTTTTGTCATCTCTCTACCAAATAACCTTAGTTCTTTCAGTCTTTCCCTGTCAGTCTTTATTTTCTGTTCTTCTCATGATACCTGCTGCTTTAGGCTAGCTTTCTTTAAATAATCTTTTAAGTGTGATGTCCTAGGATGAGTACTGTATGTGTCATAACTTTAGTCTCAAGTGAGATGGAAGGATTACCACACTCTGTTTCGGACTTCTTTTTCACTGTCTTGTTCTCCTGAGATAAATAAAATTGTTGATTGATGTGAGTGACCCACATGAACTCTTAAGCCCTTTCCTGTATAACTGCTGCCTAGAAGTTGAAGCATTCAACTACACTTGAATTGTGTAGTTACTCATTCCTAATTAGGAATACTACTTTGCATTTGTCCTCATTTCTTAAATAATTTTAAGGACAAACTGAACATAAGTCTGTCTTTCAAAGTACAACGCAGTTCCCCTTAACATCTCTGTGTTAGCTTTTCTTCCAACTTCCAGAATTCATTCCTTTTTCTTTCTCCAAATCGTTAAAATCAACTTTGAATTTCTACATTAATAGTGGATTGGATAACTTGCATAAAGCAAAACTGAAAAGGCAGACTTGCAAATGAAACTAGAACATACTGTATTTAGTATAATTATTTTTTTCAATTTCATTTAAATGGAAAACAAGGTCCATTAAAGCAAAAGGAAAAATAAAAAAAAGGGAGAAGGGACGATGTCAAGTGTGCCGTGGCTATTCTGCAGCCTAGATCTGCTCAGCAATAATAAAAGTTTTGACTCTGATGAAGATAGAACATGATTTGTATTACCAGTTATATTCTTCATTAGCTGCATCCCATTTTATGTCCCTGTCTTTCCAAATTCCATCCCTACAAATTCAGACTATCCTCTTTTACTCATCTTTCACAATAGCATACATTTCTGCCTTCCACATAACTCATTCTTGAGTATCAGGATTTGCAGTTTAGTCAACATAGTCTCTGATTAGGTTTCTTACCCATCTTCTTATATAACAACTATTGGAATTCTTATCACTGTTTCATTAAGAAACTTCCAATTCCTAAAAAATCATTTTTCCTTAGGCCTTTATGCCTACCTCTTTCCCAGAAAGACTGTGCTGACATGACTGTGTTCTCTCCTTCCCCTATTTAGCTTTATATTCTTCCACCCCAGTAACACAAAGCTTCGTCTTATGCAATCTGACAAATTAAAAATTTGTGTATAAACCTATGTATATTAAAATCACCTTCACAGGCACTTCTGCACCTGTGCAGAAAAAGAAGGTGTAAAGGATACAATTATCATCCCCATTCTACATATACAAAAACTCAACCTAAAAAGTGAAGAGAGATGGTTTCACAGCACAGGTCAAACCACTGCCAGAGCTAGGATTCACTCATATCTTTTGCAGTCCTATACAACATCAAACTTTGATGAAATTTCCAGGTTAGGTTAAAAAAAGTCTATTACGTTAGGCTTCCCTGATTCCTCGATAGAGGTGTACAGTTTCAGTTTTGTTAGAACCAAAATAGAGACTTATCTCTGGATGATGACTTCCCATTCTTAAAGTTGGGGTTTTTTTAACTGTTTTGTCTTTATCATACAAGGGCAAGAGTAAGTAGAAAAGGGAACCTAACTGAAGGCTAGCTCCACAAAAATTCTCACATGCAAAACCAGACACTATATCGGACATGAACTCTTTTAACGAAGACAGAATAATAAACTGTATTAAATACCATATTTTACAGTTTCTTCTAGAACAAGTCAAGAGATCTTCAAAATAGAAAAGATGTGGCAATTTACTAGTTTACTTTGTAGGAAACACCAGTTTTGAAACATTTTTGAAAATAAATTTTCAACCTCTCTATTCAACACTGCAGTACCAGATGAGATCAAAAGAACCATCTAGCCCAAGGTACTGCTATATAAGTGCCCAATAATGGGTGTGTACTACTACATTACACTTTTGTCATTTCAACTCTACAAAAAATTGACCAAAATCACAAAACAGAGAAGTACTACTTTCACATTAATATCTCCGTACTTCAGTGTTGATACATACAGAACACAGAAACAATTCCTCTGCCCTGTTATTTTTCTTTCCATCCAGATATTTCAAAAACACTAAGAACTTAAACAGTTAATTGTATAAATTATGTGAAATTGGCCTCTGAAATTTAATCAGAAACATAAGCTACTAGCTTTAAAGTGCAAGTTAGTCATCAATTATTTAATATATTCTATTTAAATAATGACACTGACACAATATAGAGGCATACAGAATTATTTTTATACAACTGTACAAAGAAACATGGGAGGGAGGAAGAAGGAAGAAAACCCCAAGAAACTAATTTCATTTTAGAAGGAAAAGTTTATTAAGTATAAAAACGGCACACCCAAGACAATGCTTTTGAGAGAATATCCCCTTAAATATCCCCATAGGCATATCTTTTACTCTAGAATTCAATACTACAGTCATTATTCAGCACACTCACATCAGCAAATTCCAGTCTATTGCCACACATTCGATCTCTAATACTATAAACTGTTAATTCATGAACTTACTAACATTCAGCAACTACAACTCACCATCTGAAATTCGGGAAGGGAGTAACAATCCTCTTCTGCCTAATTCAGCCAGAGCCAGGCATCCACCATGCCATGCATTGTCTGTTTCCTGGAAACTAATTTTAGAACAAAGAAGTTTTGTTAAGACTAGCCTTCCCTTTTTGAATTTCATTTTTCATGGTGAATTCCTGACATTTTAAGACACAATCTAAACCAGCATGTGTTTATTGTGTTATTAATCCTGTTAGACTTCTAAAATATAGTAACAACTTGAACATGTTTTCTTTCCCATTTTGTGCAACATAAATACTGCTATAAACTTGAGCAAAAAACCCATTTATCAATATAAATGTAACCTCAATATAGAAGAGTACAATACCTGAAACTCATCCAGAAAAGGAAAACAACTTTCTAGTATACTGGCAAAAGATGCAGATTTACAGAACATACCCCAAATAACTAAAGAATTTAGTGCCAAACACAGTTCTTAACTAGCAAAAGAGGTTCAATTGATAGTTTCCAATAAACACATTATACAAGCTTATGCTGTAAGCAAACAGTGTTTATCCACCTTTAAAAAACATAAAACAAAACAGAGCAACTTGCAGTGAAAACAGCAAAAAAATGCTAAAAATAGTACACAATTTCTGGTGGACTGGCAGATAAAGGCCTGAAAATGGGAAAGGTTGCAGCTGCATGACTAAACATGCAGAAAGTTCATTTTGTATTCAACTAGGAATAGCAATCTAAGAATAAAATGTTGAACAAACAGCCTAGGTTGTATCAAAGCTTCCTCTCCCAGCATCCTGTCTCTGACGTGGCAGATGCTTAGCAAAGACGAAGCATAAAGGATCATTCCCTTATTAGCCTTCTCCTAGCTCTGGCAATCAGCAGTACAGAGACTGCCCAAGCCAGAGGTTGCAGCCAGACTGTCATATTTAATAACCCCTGATGGGACTCTCTTCCATTAATTTCTAGAATACCTTTTTGAACTCGCTTTACACTTTTGGCTTCCATAACATCCTGTGGCAATGACTTCCACAGTTTAATTATAATTGCCTGAAAATGTACTTCCTAACGCTTCCCAATTCTCGCATTATGAGAAAGAGTGAATAGTAAACAGTTACTCGCTTCCCCTCTTTCTTTCATGTTTATGATTTTATGTATCTCCATTATATACCTCTACTTTTTCTTTCCTCTTGGAGAGAAACCCCATCAGTTAAATCACTTTTCAGTGATTTAGTTTTATTATCCCTTCCTTTCCTAATATCTAACATTCCATTTGCCTTCTCTTATCTGACAGCTGCTGAGCACCCCACTGACATTTTGACAGAATCATCAGCAACTTCAAGATCCCTTTCCTGAGTAGTAATAACTGTTTTATAGCTAGCTGCATTTTCCCAAAGTGCATTAGTTTGCATTCATTAGACATTATATTTCACATGTCATTTACTGTCTAGTTACTTAACTTGGGCTTATATAACATAGTCTTTTCTGTCACCTTCAGTTTTCACTACATTAGCTAATTTTGAATCATCAATCGATTTCTTCACCCCATTGTTCACCTGTTTTCTAGGATCCTTTATGGGTATGTTGAACAGCACAGGGCTCATACAGACTCCTGCGGGACTGTGCTGATAATCTCACTACATTGTGAAAAATGACCACTTATTTCTTCCTGTCTCTTGCCTTTTAATTTATCTACATATAAAAGATCCTTTCTTCTTATCCCAAGAGATATAACTTAGAGCGCCTCTGATGAGCAACTGACTTGTTTTTATTTTGGTCACTAGATATTTAGTGCAAAGACTACAGAAGAGATTCCCTTGGTCCTTGCCTACATTTGTTCCCAGGTGTTTCTGAAGAAAGCAGGTCACTCAATTACTAGTTTGATTACTCATCCCTATGGCTTGAAAAACAAGGAAAGAAAACAGTGAGCACAGGTCTTTGAAGCTCCAGGGATAATTGAGATCAGCAGCACTTCTTAAATTAATCACAGTAACACAGTGGAAGTATCATCTAAGCAAATACTTTCCTTGCAAGTTTTTAAAACTTCATACCTTCTTTTTTTAATGTGTTACTCCTTTGAGCTGGTATTTTAAATTTGTACTCACAACCATTATGAGAAGATTTTTTTAAAACTGAGCACATCTGAGTGACAAACTGAACATTACCATTATTTTTTGTCAATAAATTCTTTTTGTTATTAGCTTAGTCTAAACCACTAGTTTAGATCTTAAAGCTCAAGTGCTCAATGTAGACCTGATGAACCATTTGATATTAAAAAAGCATATCATACTTGTTTAATAATTTAGTCCTTTACAAGCTCTACATGGATGCAGAAGCAAGACATCAAACAATAAAGTGCATCAAAAGAACATCCTAGCAGCTATACGTGATCAAACCGAAGTTTCAGATAGCCCAAAAGTGTCTCTCTGACATGGCGAACAGTACATGCCTTAGGTATAGTGTAAGAATAAGGAAACTGCAACACTCTCCAAAACAATTCCAAACTCTGGTAGATCATGGACAAGTTTGCAGAAAAGAAAAATGTTTTTTGTTCACACGTATACTCTTAGAATTCACAGCAACCTGCAGCAAGAAGTTTTTACAGTTTAACTACGTGCTGTGTGAATAACCACCACCTTCTCTTTATTCCCGACCTGCCACCTGATACTTTGTTTCTAATAATATAAAATCTAGAGGGCAATCATTTCCATGCCATTCATGATTTCATAAACCTCTATTATATCACATTTATTCCTCACAATTCCTAGATGTTTTAGCCTCCCCTCACACAGAGATTGCTTCTAACTCTGGTGATTCTCAGAACCCTTTCGAATATCATTTCCAGTTCTACTGTGTTTCTGAAGATGCACACAACACTCAAGACACGAGCACACCAGAAATTTTTAAGCAGCATGTTACTGAGCATTTTTCATTTTTATTTCTCTAAAGTTCAACTACAGTCCTTCCACATTACTTTAGAATGGGGTCAAGATGAGGGATTAGGAAAAATTTCTTTATTGAACACCCTTAGCATATCCATGCCTTAGAAGATTTTGAAATCTGGGAGAAGGGCAAAAAAAATTTACAGATCTTTAGACCTTCTTCCTAACTGTTGTCCTCCTGTTTCATAAGCAGACATGTTCAGATGCATGTAAAGCATGAAATAAGATTTTTACCTAAAACAGTCCAACAGAGACCCAATCACATCGTCTGCTAATTCTTTTGGAAGTCTTCCAGTTATTCTACCAATTCTACAGAAGTTAAAAGAAAAAAAAAGGCATACAGTGATTCAGTAGTACTGCATTTGATGAGTAAGTCCTATAAAAAATGTAGTTACTGGAAACTTACAATAAGTTGACTGACTGCAAGATGACAATGCACTACCCTAACCGCATTACCCTAATCCCAACAATTTCAAACTTCAAGCAAAAGCTACACAGTAGTGAACTTAACACAGAAATACATTTTTTTAAGCAGAAGAGAAAAAAGAAATGCTACTTTACACCCTTCAAATCAAGTCTTATCCAGAATGTTTCTTTCAAAACCTATCTGAAATTTTCCTGAAGACTAGCCCAATTTCATATCAGACAAAGATACAAACATGGCTTTATACCATGAGCTGTGCTAAAGCCATTGAGGTAACTGTGAATATTGACAACATATGCAAATTATCAACCACGGATTTAATCAGACTGTATTTCTATGTTGTTTACTTTAGTTTATTAGAGTAACTGTAAAAAAACCTACCCTTTTGCTGCAGACCACCTGACAATAGTGTCTTTGTCTTTCAGTCCAACCAACAATTGCTCTGCAGATAATTTATTTAAACAAACAGATTAGTCTCATTTAACACCAGAAAGATTTCTTAAAAGTGTTCAAAATTCATGTTCCTCTTAACATAAGAGCCTCTTAGTTTAAATAAAAATATGTGTATCTAGATTTCTTCTATTTGTCACACAAGTATGACTTGAAATCAAAGAAACAGGAAAGATATCAAAATCGTTTTCTAAAAGAGAAAATTTGGTTTGAAATTTTAAGCACTGTGGAAGATTCAAAATGGAGGTCATGGTGCTTTTTTCAGTGATTCTTTAGATTATTCAGTTATAAAAGTCTTCTGATGCAATTTTTGCCTATTTATTTACAGTATATCCACTAGCAAGCTAGCAGAGGACCTGCTGTATGACTGCATACTAATAAAAAATGCTGTTCCTTTGATACTATCACAGCTTAAAACTTTCAACCATAATTCTTTAGCTTCCATGCAACACTATTTTTTGAGTTGTTTTTCATTACAAATTTTAATTCAACCTTCCATCTGCAAAAGGTTCAAGACATCTCTTTCATATTACTGGACAAAATTGGTAAAATATATTCCAGCAACTCCATCCCCCAACCCCACAACAAATGCTACAGTATTGAGTTTCTGCTTGAGATGCTGAAATCCGAAACATTTGACAAAAATATACCATATTTTAATCAGTTGTATAGACTGAAATTTTATAGTCTTTCCAATTGTTCACATTAGCACAGATACCCACATAACTTTCTTAGCCCCAAGCACGCTGTTTTTCAATATATGTTTAATTTGCAGGCATTACAATAATTTCTGTCTAGTTTTAACACACCTACAACATTTTCAATCTCTCCTGGAATGTCATATTCCTCTTCATCGTCAGTTTCATTAACAGCAACTGTTATCATTTGATTCTGCACAGCCGAACCCTGAGCTTGCAGATTGGCAGCCAGAGATCGACAGCCACGCTGGTATCTGCACAAGAAAAAGACACAGTTAATTTATTTTTCTGATTTAAGTTCCAACTGAAATAGGTACATACTATCACAAAGCCTGCTTGTCAAGTTACTACACTTCTCAGTCTATAGCTCTCCAGTTATTTGGTGGTTGCTTTAAAGGAAAGGGAAAAGTATCCCATTCTCCTTCCTCCTGACCCAGTTGTCTCTTTTCCAAGGTGAGGAGAGCTAGACTTATTTAAATGGTTCCTTTTCATTATCTCTCCCTTTCTTGTTTCAGTATAACATACTTTCCACTGCAGACGATAAAGAGAGACAAAATTCCCATGCCCTAAAAACATCTCCAAAACCTAAAAAGAAAAACAATTAATAAAATCAACTTATTAAAAGATTTTTGTTAAATGTTAAAGCTAGCTTAGTACTTTCTGACCAAACTGTACTCTGATATTTAGCCCGTGGTGTAGATACATTCTTACAGAAGATATACTTTACATGCTAAACTGAATTTTGCCATTGGGCAAGGTACACTCTCCACCTAAAAAGAATTTTCTATGCCTAAGGATGTTCTCAAAAGTTGGTAAAAGAAATACAATAAAAATAGTCACCAAGGGAGCCTGCAATTTTAAAATATCAGTGCGAGAAATCTAAAAAAGTGTTTACCCTCTGGCAATAAGTAAAACCAGACACCAAAACCTGACTAATATGCAAAACGAACACAGGATTGCAAACCTCTTTTCCCCTGTGAACTTTCTATCGAATCACAGTAGAACTATGTAATGGAAAAAGTTATGTTGACTCTTACAAAACTGTACTAAATCAACTTCAGTAACAAAGGTCACTGTCTTCCCATCTTTACCAAGTTATGCATTATATAGGAACAGGCTTCTGCTTGTGTAACGTGCAACATGAAAAGAAAAAGATTTGGCTTGTCACAGCACTAGTTTACTATACCAAAATTGAAAAAAAATTAATTGAAAAAAATTACAGGATACTAAGTACAGTGGAATAAATCTATTTTTTCCAAATGGTAGAATGTGTTCATTCCCAAATAACACAGGGATTACTTACTTTCTCTTTTATGGGAGGGTAGGACGGCAGAAGGCCAGTAGTCAGCTGTATAGATTTAGGTATTTTTAGTTTTTTGAGTGCTTTTGGATTTTTTTTTAAACTGTTTCAGCTTTAAACTAACCTCCATTTTGCTACCTTCGGTTTCACAAATGTCATTCCAAGTCGTTGAACAAGTTTCATCCCTAGCTTGCGAAGGACCATTTGATTACTTTCTGAAAGCTTGCAGTTATCAAGACACTCAAGTACAGTAGCAGCTGTAAAAGAAAATAAACACACTAGAAAAACGTTTTTAAAAAAATCTCAGTAAGAATATTTTGTAAAGTTTTGAAAGTTCTTTAGAAAACTTAGATTTTTAAAGGTATTGCTGAAATGCAAATGCCTTATTACCACTATTTGACCGGTGTCAAAGCTACTACAAAGTAGGTAATATCCTTCACCTACCAAACAGGAAGGATTGCTTTAAGGATTACTTTAAACTATGAAAATTATAATGAATCTAGATTCTCAGAGTATTTATGCCTCTCATTCTCACCAGAATTAACACATTCAAGTATCTTTCAGGGTCTAAGAATTTTCAGTAGTCTAACAGAACCAAGAGTCAGAAAATCTAATTCATTTACTCTGCAGCCAGTTTCTGCACACTAAGAAAGCACTCCCTTTCCTCACTTATTATTTTCAGGCAGCACCAACTTAACTCCTCTGGCAAAGAAATTTTTATGACTGTGAATGTCCAGAAACATTTAGACATGAGAAATACTGTGTATGTGTAAACAATCAGCAACAAAACCTTTCATTTGCACACATCAAAGGTAACAAAGTTATTTGTCCAGCAAAGTAAAAAAAAAACATAGACAAAAGGAGAATCTTGGATTAATGAGTATAAAGTTCCAGGATTCAAAATTTTCACAACACATTCTTGTTACAAATAAAATAAGTCGGTTTGCATTTTCAGCCTGAAACAATGATTGTTTTGAAGGCTGATCATTAGTTAATAGAGATTAACAACTCGGGCTCTGAAGGACCTATCATTCTTGCTATAAGCACTGCAAATATGGAATCATACCGGCAAAATACTCTGCAACTTCTTATTCCAGTTTGTATCAGGGTTTTCAAAATACTAGGAGATCAAAGACGTAACAATTGTTTCAAAATCTGAGAAATTGTAGGGCGTGACTTAAAAATCTTTCTGTTTATAAAAAGGCTTATGATTTATCCTGACATACTAAAATATTAATAAAATAATACACGCAGACAAAAAAGGTAAAGCCAGTAATGATTATTACTCCAATACCTGCCAGCAACCTGGATTTTTTTGCAGTTGCAAAAGCTAGAGAGGCTAATGGTTTAGGAGGAAGAGGCTGCAGAAACATCCATACTCACAGACAGAAAAAAATTAAGGATATATAAATATAAGCCTCTTCCAAGTCCTGCCAACTCCTGAATCACTAAAATATCTACAGACCCATGCAAATGGCTTCAGGACCAGTGCTTATTTTTAAATCAAGTTCTACGTTGCAAAAGATTTCAAACAGTATCATCCTTTGACATTTGTCTATTTTTTCTTTATTTGATCCTCAGATCTGTTATAACCTGTAATAATTGAAAATCTTTGATACGTTTTGTCTCTTACATTTTCTTATCCCCAGCAGTTTCTGTCTGAATACGTGCTGCTTAGTTGTAAGCATCCTATCTTTTCTATGGTAAATGTATTCATTGTTATGCCCCTGATTTTTTTCTTACTACCAGACTCATAACTATTTAATATTCTTCCTATATGCCATAGGCCACAACATCTAATTTTACCAGCGGGGTTAATGTTGTGAGCCAAGACTCTTCTTTTCACATCGATTATGACTATTGCGTTGTACAATTGCATCTTTTCAATTACATAACTTTGTGTTATACTGTATTTTATCTAGCCTGTTTATGATTCTGCTTATCTGGCAGTCATTACTCTTCGAGGTTCTGCAGTGCTGTCTGCTATTTCTATGTGAAGACATTCCTCAATATTTTCTGTTTGTTACTGACCAGCTGTACAGCACATCTGTCATTCCATTCTGTTTGCCTTCACTATCTTATCTCCATCTATACACATCTCTCAGGCAACTGGGAGAGTGAAACTGCTTCCAGCACTAGATCTATGAAGTTTCTTCTCAGGAGTCAAAATAATTCCATTAAGCGAAATTCTAAGCATTCACATCATTGCTTGATTCCCAGGAATAGCACAAACCACATTTCTGGTGCTCTGATAAGCTCCACAAAACTGGGAAGGTCTATTTGTACTGTTTTCTAACTAGCCATCACCTTCCCTTCCTCTCTTTACTGCTATCAATAAAAAACAAGCTAGTACTTTGCAGTCAGTTCTGACCATATTCCAGGACTCACAATGAGATGAACAGAATTCCAACATGCAGCTAACTGTTCAGAAATGTTTGTGCTGTCCTGTCAGGTACCTCATCTATCCCTAATTGGGGATTATTATAATCTCTTTTCACTAAACACTTCCTCATTTCAACAGTATCACTACATGATTCCAGCTGGGTCCTGCACACAGCAGGTTCTTTAAACTTGGGTTTTCTGAAATCTTGTGCTTATGTTAAAACTTTTAAGATAAACGCAAAATTTTCAGCAGTAATATGTGTAAAATCAGCTTATGTTCTAACGAATTTTTAAAAATATTTTCCACATCTTATAGTTTATATGTTCTGTGTTCAGCTCCCGTATTTTAGCAACGGCCAATACGATAACCTGCCAAATTCTTTGATGAGCTGTTCCAACATAACAAACCCCAGTTGCGTCTCCTCCTCCCTCATTTTATCATCTCTTCTTTTTTTCCCCTCATTTTGCATGCTTTATAACTTCCCTGTTGATTTCATTCTTTACAGCACCACTTGTTATCAGTTTAATCTTTCTTTCCTTTTTTTACTGGAATGGGTTTAAAAACAAAAATCAGGATATTACAGACTTACCATATGGTAAACAATCTTCTCTTTTGCCATGTTTAAATAACTGTGCCTACAATTAAAATAGGGAAAATAGACATGAGAATATAGATATTCTAAACCACAATATATCAAGCATGTAGTTCTAAAATTCTTTTCATGTTCTTGCAATAATCTGTAGTGTTTACTAATTTAAATAGCAAAAAAAAAGGATACTGTAAGCCCAGCCCACCCCTCCCATCTATACAATCACACAGGCAGCCAACTCAGGGAGCTGAGTTGGCCAAAAAACACTCAAGAGGGGATGAAACAAAAAAGAAAGGAGGAGGGAAAAAATGGAAAAAAAAGCCACTAGTTTTCAGACAGCTCAGTTCTCTGAACCATCCAGCTCATGGCTTGGTCACACGAGCTCGATGCAGGTGCAACCATGGCACCTATTATCTCAAACAGCTCATGTTGCTTTGATCCTCTAAAAAGTAAAGCAGAATTTGTAGAACATGAATAAAGGCAGAAGAACTAGGGGAACTCTGTATCCCATCTGGGATTTCCTGACGATGAATGTCTCCAAACTGAACAACTGTTATGCCTATGATTTAGGTGAAACAGCGCACAGTACACATCAAGACTTCAGTCACTCCTAAGTAGCAGTGAGGTGGACACAGGTGAGCGAGCTTAGTTATTAGTAGCAACCACACTCTGACAGACAGAACACAGTACAGGCTAAACTGCTGAGTATTTTACCCCATTTCTCCAACAGCTTTTGAGAACTCCATGCTAAACTAAACAAAACCAGCTACAGAAATTTCTTGACTGCAAGCCTGCTACAAATGCACCTCCAACAGGCAAAATTTAATTCCTGTGCCAATGGACTTAAAGAAGTGAAGAGCTTCCAAAATTATTTTACATACAATTAAATATCCCAGTAAGATTAAGCCCAAGCACTACAGTGAGAGAAATGGACTATCACGACCTGACAAAATCCTGTTACACATGGTAGTTTCCTCAGTTCACTTAGTATGCATCAAAACTACTGTGTTCAGTCACTTATTTTTCTTGCTTTATCATTCACTAGAAGAAAAATCTTCCTCAATAAATATGCCTAGGAGTTAAACAAGAACAGACTTACCTTAAAAATATGTACTTTCTCACACATACCAAATACACACATGCCTCCTGTACTGCAGGTGTGGTTAAGAGCAACAAAGGCAATAAAAACACCTTCAGGCTATGTACCCATTCTATTTTGTTTTCTTGCTAAATTGCAATTTAGGATCCTAAATTAGCACTTCTGATCAGCTCTGCTACAAGCTATATAGAGGAATTTGATAAAATATATTGAATTATTTAAGTTTTTTAATGTTTTCATGAGTAACTAGGCATCCTTTAAAACATGTATTTACAAAGCAGAAATGCAACAGAACTACTTCAGGTCCAGAATAACAGCTAACAGGAATAACTACCAACACAAATGGTATAAATATAGCATAGCTTTTATCAATATACCATATCAGTATCCAAAAAAACATATTTCCCACTAACCTACAACAATACTCTGCTTGTATTAAAAAGCCAAAAAAAAAGTTGACAGAAAATCTACGAATCTTTGATATAATTAACAAATCTAGAGCACCTCTAGAACTATTTACCACTTTGCTGAAACATGCAAATGCTCTTTCTTCATCATTTTGTTCCTGCCTTCTGCTTTAAAAACCTATCAGATGGTTTCTTCACAAGGTTAGCGAGTTTGTAGCAGATGCATTTCTGCAGCACCTCACCTTCACAATCACTTTTTTCTGTATAAAAACCCAGTTAAGAGCAGGTACGGTTTTTAAGGCACACACAGGCTGCCTCCAAATTATTAGGATTATATTCAGGCATATTCAAACAAAACACAGTCTAATTCCTGAAGTAGTGATAATGTAAAGAAACAGCTTTTTAACATAGCCCTGGGAACACTCCTGGGCAAATGCATTTGGATGTCCACCCTCACGCTTCTCGGTATGCTGTCTGGAAGCTCCTGCAAAGATGGAATAGAATCTTCAAAACATCTACACAATTTCAGTCTGACATAGTTCCTACATTCTGGCACCTTCCTACAAGTTTCTCCATGAGAAACTTCACATCCTCAAGGCCAACTTTGAATTTCGTTCTGCCTCCTCAGGAAAAACATAACTGGAAGGTATCACCTCTAAGCAAGATGTGGGAAGAAATTAACAAACACACAGGCAGGAAATGAGAAAACTCTTCAAATAATGTACAAGAATTTTTTTTAATACTGTTCTAAAAAAAGGTAAGAAAACAGCCTCACACACCTGTGAGTCAATTTAGAACATGAACTTGACAGATTCTGTTTCACAACCATTTATATTCTTTTCTGACCAAGAAAGTGAAATATATATCATTTAAAAACTTCATATCTAGTTTTCAAGACAGAACATCTATTCTCTAACAAAATACTGCAAGAATTTACAATATCCTTTCATCACAGCAACTCCAGTAAATCAACTGAGATATGGATTAAGGGATTTTATTTTATTGATGCAAGATTTTAGGGGAAGTAAAAATTAAAAGAGTATCGTGGCTACTGTGTTTAAATTAATAACTAAACTTAAAAAAGACTTAATATTTACATGGTTTTGTTCAACAGAATATTTTGTTCTGGCATGTGCTACAAACAGTCACGCATGTAAGGCAAAGTTATTGTCTCAGAACAATCCTGCAAACCTAGAGCTTACCAGGTTTATACTAAAAAGAAAACTACATGATGCATGAACAGAAAACAAAACAAAACATGTATAGAAAAAAGGACGAATCAGCATTACAGTATTCAGCCGAAACTTCCTGCCTTGGAGGAAGAAAAACATTCAAGGCACACCATTTCAAAAAATCTGATACAAACAAAATAATTAATAAGCTTGGTTTGCCACCTGCATAGACATTTTGGTGTCAGCAACTAACAATACTGAAAGTAAGGAGCCTGTCTATTGGAGTATCCAGGCAATCAAAGTTACGCCATGGACTCTTCACTTTAATGAGGACATACAGCATACACCAACTCACCCAACCTGTTGAACTGTTGAAAAGTATGCGACTCCCTCTCTTATAAATAATTAAGCCACCTACAAATTAGAGAAAATCAGTGGTGTGCAAGCAATGACGACTGTCAAGTCTGGTTTTGCTTTAGAAATAGCATGGTGCAAGGAAAACAAAACCTAGTTTCTTAGTAATCACAGAAGAAACACACCACACCTTCCAATTGTCTGCATAACCCACTTTAGGCCCGACCTTCCTGAGATATATCAGCCAGGATCATCTCCAGGACATGTTCCCCAAGCTATACAAATCACCATTAAGGGTGGCCTGATTGTTTGGTAGCAAGAATATCTTCCTGCCGAGCAGGAGACACAAGTCTGAATCTACCCTCTGGTTGTAACCAACCAAGTCAAGGACTGGGAGGATAATTTCAGCCTCTATGGGAAGAGAAGAAAATGCTATCTTTCATTACTCTGGAGCACCCCCTAGTAGTCATACAACATCCAGGCCCAGGGAAAGCTATCAGCCATCCCTGCCTCCAGGCCAGATGCAGGGAGGTAAACAAGGTGAGGGAGGACATGCTGTCAGAATAGCAAGTTCGCTTGAAAGTAGAGATTATTTAATAAATTATATGTGCAGCTGATGGTAAAATAGATTAGTTAAAGCCCTTGTTCTTACTATGTCTTCAACACAAATAGTACTGCTTCTGTACATCACGTATTTGTCAGGGTATTGATAATGTCATCATTAACATGGTAATTAAGCTGACAAACATCAATACAGAGCCCAGCTAAATGGGTGGCAAAAGAAACACAATTTTGATAAGACCTTCATTATTTATCAGTCGAAAGCCTGAGAAGTTTAGGCTAACACATGGAGAGCTAACAGAATAGTTCCTTTCCATCTTAACAAGACTGCCCAAAAACACGGATTTGAAATACCTGGAAGAAGAAAAAACTTAGCAGCTTGAGATAGCACTATATTCTAACCAGAAAAAGAAACAGTCTTATGATAACAGAACTTCTGAAGCTTAAGCTAACCACAGTACTTCTGGTGAGAAGGAAAAAACTCAGAAGTATCAGACAAGGCCACATTAGAATACTCTGTGCCACTGAAAAAGAGAGGAGGTACAGTATTACCAGAAAGAGGTCAGTGCCCTTGGTATCTGCAGACATAAGAATTCTTTTCCTCTCCTTGTATCAACACTGCTTTTTGTACACCTTTATCACCATACCACTAAGCAGGAACACCTTTTTTTTTTAAAAAAATAACACCAATAGACAATCCTAGCATCACTAATTCTTTGAGAATGCCAAAAATACAGAGACTTGGGAAACATTCTATTTGGAAATATTCTATTTCTGTGCCTCTGGGTCTGAAAGAATAGAGTTAGAGAGTTCTTTCTTCCCTGGAGCAAAATTTACATAAGCATGTAGCTATTGCTAAATAACTTTTGCATTAGAGACAGCTCAGGGAAATGCCCTGTTCTTAAGACTCTCGAGTTTCATCAGATCACTGTGTAGGGCGTTTTATTTTTTTTAATTATTACTCACACTTGTATACTGAATCACTTATAAAACAAATAAGGTTTAATAAGTTTCAGTGCCCAAGGCTACCTCAACATGATGACATCTCTGTCACGCAAGAACTGGGAGTGCTACACCCTGCAGCAATAACTAAAAAGCTGTTTGATATAATGGCAGGTTTAAAAGCAAACCTCCAGACCAAGAGAATTTAAAATGCAGATTCTTGAAACAGGTTAGAAGTTTCCTTCAAGTAAACAAATGTTATAAAAAAATGTAGCAACTTCTTAATAATCCAACATTTATAATCCTTCAAATATACAAAGTATCCAAGCACAATAGTGAATTTAATTCAATATTGCAATGCTAGTTTCAACAAAAGAGGGCAGTTTTAAAAACTGAATCTGAAATACTGCAAGCAAAGATTCCTGCTAAAGCACACCTGTTGTGAAATGATATATTACTGACGACAGGTGTAAAGAAAAAAAAGAAAAAAGCATCAGTGGAATTAAAATGTGTAATGCAGGCTGCGTGTTTCAACAAGAATCATGAAACAGTAGTACTTGTTCTACACATAATGCTGAGTTAGATTAAACAGTAGCATACCTAATCACCGAGACTTAAGGCCACGAAGAGGCAGATCAAAGTGCAGCAACGTTGAGCTACTCATTGCATACCTAACTTGCAGTTTCAGTTCATTGAAATGCAAGAGTTTCATGTCTTTTAAAATCAGTTTAGCCATGCCAATCTCAGTACAAGCTATTTCCTAAATGCAGATCATAAAGAGTATAATTTCATAATCTGACCAAAACCCACCCTGTTAGGGGCTACCCTAAACTGATCTGATGAAGCGAGAAAACTTTTTATCCCCACCCTGGTGGGTTACATTCCCAAAACCTGCCTTGCTGTATCAACCAGAAATTGAAAAAATGGTCTTTTTTGTCTTGCTTGTTCAGAGAGAAATGCCCAGGCACCTACAGTTTGATTCTTAAAGTAACAAACTGCTGGAGGACTCCAAGGGCAAAGAATTTTGAAGCTTGTGGACACAGGTTTTGGTTGTCCCTCGTGAGGATGTGTTTCACTTTACACACTTAGCAATTACATACTATGCTTCTATACAGACTGTTAGAATCTTGTATGTTTAAGAGAAAAGGTTTACTTATTTTAAATACTGCTCTTATTTTCAGCTCATATTTTCAGTTTAACAACATGCTATTGTTACAAGTGTGCTACAAAATTCTTCATATTAAACTCTTGAAATAAATATTTCATGCTCCACTTAAGCATGTCTGTGTGCACACATACCTGAATATGTATCATTCTGAAAACCTTTACTCCCTAATGAGATAATTCATGCTTACATTGTAGTAACTGAAATAAAAATTGAAGACTGAATGTAAGAAAAGGCTTTAAAAATTCAGTCCACTCATACCTACCAAATGGAAGAGGAGTTATGAGCTGTAGGACACAAATAAACCTGCCCTGATAAATACTTCCTCCTATCGCACAGAGAAGGAAAAAAAAATCATATAAATGCAAGAAGGCAAGCTCCTGCTTCCAGGTATATTGTATCACATTCTAGTTTCGATTCTACTTGTTAAGTATTCACCTGTTTCGCTTAGTATGCACTAATGAACAGGTGGATAGAGCCAAAGCCAAACTCAAAGGAATTATGACAAAACACTAATGTATTATACATCCTACAGGTCTCATCATGCACCTACAATGGCAAACAGTCAGTCTCCCTTTCCAGATCTGACAATAAAATGATGAAACATCATTCTATCTTTTGAAACATACTGCAATGCATACAAATAATGCTTCCTCCTGCTTAAGCAGCGAGTCCTAAGTTATTCTAAATATAGATCATTTCTGGTATCTTCTGATTTGGAATTGCTGCTAGAGAAGAAAAACTAAAAAACACACACCACACACTTGTTCCAGAACTTTGCTTTGATGTTTAGTAACATACGGCATACAAGTCCTCATGGCAATTATTTAAAAAGAGCTGCAAAATTATGCAAATTATAGAAACTCGTACAAACACCATCAAATCCTTAAACCTGTACAAAGACTGTACGAGAGCCTGTCATCTGACTTGGCTTGTGCTACCTCGACTTTGGTCAACAACAAAAACATGAAGGAACAACTCCACCCACACAAACTTTTCCATTCCACCCCAAATTATTCGGACATCAAAATCAGAACCAATACCAGAACTTCAAGTATGTCAAAAAGCACACCAACACTTTTAAGGGTGTGAAACCATAAGAAAGTTTTTTATAAAAAGATATTAGAATGTACAAGAGAAGTGCTATCATACAGTAGTCGTTCAGGTATTACAGATTTTTTTCCCATGCATAGTATATAACTTTTAAAACTCAAGGCTAAGAATTCAGCTCTTTGAGTCATGAACTAGGTGAGGGGCATTAAACAAAAAACTTGTTCAGATTAGCAAGCAAAACCACAGGAAATAGTGCATTTTTTCAGACTACTTAAAGACACTGTTTAGCAAGTTTAGTATGTTATTAAAACTACTGAGAACAATATTTTAGTTGAAGAAGAATGGATACAACATTCAAGAATTACTTGCATTTTGGTTACCAGTTCTGAAAAGTCTAGGAGGGACAACTACTATATCATAATATTCTAATTATTTATTTCAAAGTTTTGTTCAAAGCAAAAAAAAACCCACCCAAAACCAAACCCAACCCAAACTGAATGAAATGACTACTAATATACAATCAGGTACTTAAAAGCATTTTTGATAATTATATCAGTATCTGTACTGGTAACTTCACTTTCATTTGGTGATGACAAGATTACTGAAAGAAAATACACAAACATGGGAAGTTACGTTTTCAAAACTGTTGTGGAAGAAATTCTGTATATTATCTTATCCTTCTTTTAATAAACAGGAACCTCTCTGTGCATTTGCTATTGAATGTCTACCATAGCAGTATCGTATAATCATAAATACAATCATCTACCTCTTAAAGGAAAAACAGTATTTACCAGGGCCTGGAGCATGCCATTCACAACAACAGTCCCCTCCATGGTCTGGAAGGAGGATTTAGATAACATTGAAAGCGTCCAGTCCAGGAAGTCTGCCATCCTTTTTTGCCTGACATCAGGGCGGACAATAAATCTGTCACAGAAAAAAACAAAACAGTGCAGTTACTAACTGTATGACTCTCAATGAAATATCATTTTTCCGCTATTCAAACTGGTAGCAGTTCCTAAAACCAATTCTCCAATGGATATTTTCCTAAATCGCCAAGGGTGGGAACACTCCAAACCGTGGTACATTTAGCCCTTCTGTTCCTGAGCAAGGCTCTGACCCAGAATTTCACTTTCACTGCAAACCAACCTATAATCTTGGATTCTGGAGATTTCTCATCTTAACTGTAAAGGAACAAACTTTCCAAAGGCACCACATAAAAATTATTTCCATCAGAATTCATTAAAAGATGAAACAAATACAAGGATTCTCCACCATTCTCACCAAGAACAGCTATTCTGCAAATCCGAAAATGGGTGCAAATCAACAATTGGTCTATACTGCACTGTTATCAGCCAGGCCCATAAAGAATAACCATCAGTGCTATATTTGTTTTTTTGGATATTTGAAAAGGTCAAACACCTGTTATTTCATAAGGTGGATGAGTAAAGAGATAACTTTATATCCACCTTAGAGAGGGCAAAAGAGGTTCATCACAGTTAAACTGCTTCCCTAAACCTACACTCAGCCACCATCAGTGCCAGCCAAGCTACAGTTAAGGCATCTGCTTCAGTTACCTACTTTAGTATTCTTAGTACCTAACAGTTAGGATCCTGTTCTAGCAGAGGTTCAGACTAAATTAAGAAACTTTGTTCTCAATGCAATCTGAGGAAACAAGGTACATTGGAAAGCCCATAAAGTACAATTCATAGCGCTTAAAGACGGACATAGGCAGAGCTTGCATCTGGTTACTTTATACACCTACAAATAAAATGGGGCAGTGCACCAAGAGCTAACTAAGGGGGAATATTAAATACAGAGAACACAGGAAACAGAGAGCAGACCTGTGATCACTTGAACTGTCTTCAAAGTCAGCATCCACTGTGTTCAGCAATGAACAATGAGGATTTGGGGGAGGGTTTAGTTGGGGGGTGGTGGTTTGTTTTACAACAGAGCAGCAAGGACAAAGCCTTCTTTTACACAATAATGCAGGTAACAAGCAACCTGTGGAGTAGATGAACTGGTTCCTAGAGCCTCTCTCAGCCCAAAGGAGTTTAAATCTGAATTTCTAAAAGGAGTGCCCTAACCTGCCGACTAGAAGCAAGATAGGGATAAGCCTCATCTCCTCCTACTGCAACCAGGTCACTGAGCAGACAGAAAAGAAACCCATGAAACAAATTCCAGCTCCTTTGCCCTTTGAAAAACAAATTACTTTGGAAAACAGGAAGCCTTGGATCCTGACGTTTCTAAACTTCACTTGAAACTCAGCCTCATTAGAGCAGGAACCAGAACCCAGACTTCCTCCCCAAGGAGTTTCCTACTCAGCCTGTTACAGAGTTAGACTCCTGTATCTTATCTCTCTGTCCATCCTAGGACTTTTGTATTCCTGCCTACCTAACAGTCTGACTTCAGTAAGATGAAACAGTGATCTCATCTCAGAATAACTGTGCCTGCTCATTAAAGAACTGTTTTGGTTTGTGAACGCAGTGAATTCAAGTGCACCGAGGCCAAAAGGCCTTGGACACAGGTCTTCTAATTCCTGGTGAAGTGTTTTAATCATTTGGCTATTTTGAAAATGGTGTTTTCATAATAAACTAAATAAACACACTAAACAGTAATTTTGCTTACACACCTTGATGCAACTGGTACTGGAACCAGCTTAATATATTCTATCACTGTATTTGTTATGAATATATACTTTTAATAAAAATTAATTCATCCAATAAAATGGAGGTGAAGAGAACAAAAGACAACTGCTAATAACATGCCTGCAGAGTACCCTGCATCGGGATGCAAGGCACTTATGAAACGTCACTGAACTCCTGGGTTGAGCACTGCATGAACACAAAGTTTTGCTGAATGTAATGCTGTAATCAATCACATTATTATACATATGCTTCCACTACTAACTTATTCTTACAGATTCCCTGGAGTGCAAATGAAGTGCAAATTCAGTTTGTATAATGTGATGAAAGAATCTTTGTATCCTTACATCCTTACTTGAGAAGGCTTCCAAATACTGGATGTACCTACAAGAGTCTATCATAGTTGGTTGATTTGGGGTTTTTTCTGTGTTTTTAGGAAGTGAAGATGATAAAGGGCACATTCAGGCACATATGAATACTCAAGGAAATTCACTCTGTGTCATACTTTCACCTCAAATCCTCTGCTTCTGTCAACTTGTGACAAGACAGATTACCAATGCTGATAGATAAAAATCCTAGAAAAGCAGTTTCCAATTATCATTTCCAAAATGACTGCAAAAACTAACCAGGATAAGGAGACAAACCTACATTCTGTTACATGGAAATAAGTATGTAACAGACAAGATTATTTGTTAAAGACTATTCAAATGATTCATGCATTCACTTCAATTTTGCTCTGAAATATTTCAGAGTAAATCAGAAAAGTACAGGACTAGTCACCAGAGAGCTATGATTCTAGTCTCAACTCCTTCATGAATTTTCTGCATGACACTGTCAGTTCTAAAACAGAGTTTATTTTGTCATCAGATTCAGAACTATAGCATTATACTCACTAAATACAGATTTCTAAACTATTGAGCTCCATGACTGAGGTTCAGAATAAATTTAAAATAAGTACATGGACAGTTATTTCCCAAAAAGACAGTTAGGATCTGCTCTACTAAGTGTTATATTTAACAACTATTTTGATACAATTAATCCCACAAATTTTGTGCCTCTTCATCCAGAGAACGTTAACACAGATTCTATTGCTCGGACTAGCTACCCACATCCACTGTCATCATTTAATCTTCTTCACCCTACCAAGCCTCTGCTCCTACAGCTACACTGGCAAAACTACGTTGGCAGAGCCCCCTAGCGTAGACAAGAGTAGATGCTACTGTGAAGATTCTGGGGGTTTGCTTGCTTTAGAAAGAAAAAAAAAAAGAAAAGAAAAAGCAAATGACCAACTGAGCTGACTGAAGTCCTCTCCCACTAGAATGTACTGGAATATGTACTGTGATATATACTGGGAAAAGAGATACACGTGTACTAGCACAGTTTATGGTCTTTATAACTTATTTTCATATGCATCACAAATAAAACCAACCTCCACTAATGCATTACGAGAGGAAAGAAGAGATACCAAAGTTCATTGTTTCAAATTTATAAACAACCCTAGCATCAGTATTACTGAAGTGATGCAAAAAATGTCAGAACAACTGCACCTCTGTCACAAATTCCTCTGTGTCTAAACATCAACCATGTAAAACAACAGGACTTAGAAAGTTCCAGTATCCTATACCTGTTTCATTTGATGAATTATTTGACAACAAACCTAAGAAAGCGGAAGTATTGTTTTCTAAATGAGAAAATGAAAAAAGTCACAAAAGGGATATTAAGAAAAAAAATTTAGCATAACTATTTCCTTTTACATAATTTAAGTACTTCTAGGAAGTACTAGACAGGCCAGTAATATTAGATACCAATTCTCTAGTTACCACGCAACACACTGTGAAAATCAGCAGCAACACAGAGTAACTGTATCTTTCTGAAACCCTGTAGCACAAACCAGTCCCTGGCGGAAGAAAATACAGCATTTCCAATAATAAACATGCTATTGGATCCGATTCAAGCAAGTTTAACATCCCACATACAGCTGGCAACTTCCAGTCCTCCCAACGCTGTCATTTGTAACATGTCAGACTAAAAAATGGCAGGAGAAACGGGAGCTAGCTTTTTACTTTTCTGCCAAGAAGCACAAAAGAGACTTACTTTGAAACCAGTACAGCAGCTGCATCTCGAGCCTTATCACTGACAACCAAGTAACACTAAAGGTAAAAGAAAACTAACTGTAAAAGAATTCATACATGCAGATTTAGTAACAACTACATAACAACACTACTTAATACTTATGATTACAAACATTATTATTACATATATTATGCAATTATTATGATTGCAAACTGAGCTTAAGATCAGAAAAAAATACATTTCCCATTTAAAAAATCGTATCTCAGACAACAAAGTCTCCCTTCTAGTGTCTTTCAAAGCAAGTTTACCTTTACTGACACCTTAACTTACAGTCATATTTGTGCTATTACATGCCTATGAGTGATAAGCCACTTAAGTGCTGCAAGTGTCAGAAGCATAAGCTATTCAGGTATTTGTGGGGAGGCAGTTGTTGTTTATTTTTATCTTAAAAAAATGACAAGTGAGCTACTTTGGTTTACGCCTAGTGAAACTTCATTATATTTGTTGAAAATTCTTCATGCAGTCACGGCTTCTAATGCTACTAATCCCTATAGAACACTAATTTCCTATATAAATCATCGAACTTTGCTTTCAGAAAAAGCTAGCTAGTATTTTCGAACACTAAAAGCTGTTAACATAATCAAAGGCATGCATTCATATTGGACAGTCATAAAATAAAATAGTTTATTACTTCAGGGAGAACAAGTAACAGTCTCATCTAACACTAAAGCAGCAAAAAAAATATTGAAGATTCCAAAACTATGGAGAAATTCTTTACACAGGGCTTCTTTATACGGGCTTCAATAATACTTAAAAGACAATAATTTATTACATATTGAAAGATTAATCCTAAGTAAAATATCACAGGTTTTAAAGTATTACAAGATGTATTATACTTACTTTTGCTATTTTAAGTATGCGATCCATTGTTGGCATACGAGCATGCCCTTCCTCCAAAGTATTTCCATCAAAACGGGCCAGATCGAAAGGAATCAAACATATCATGGAGAGCCATAATAAAAGCATGTAACGAGTTTCCCAAGTCTGGAAAAGAATGGTAAAACAAAATATGCGCTCCATTTTCTGGAACATATTCCAACAAAGTATCTGGAGCACAAGCCATCCACTAGCTCCAAGGAAGTTTCAAAGTAAGATAATGAAGAAAAAACTTCAAACCTAAACTCTCAGAAACACCGAAGGGGACAGAACTACAAGAGATTCCAAACTGGAAAACTGTAACAAAATTAATGGACCCTCCCCTCTGAATCTGAAATCTAGACAAATTTATTTTCTTCCCAAAGGAAAACTGCATGTTGCCGTTTTCCTGTTTTCTCCTTCCCTCAGCCCATTTGTGCCTCCAGTCACAAATATGAGAGAAATACATTCTTCTTTCTGATTTCGTATGTATTGCTTTCATGGCTTTACTGAAATAACTTCTGATGTGCTTTGAGAGACAGACAGACAAGTAGGAAATTTTACAAGCTTTAAAGCTGTACAACTACCTCAACAACAGCAGCAAAGTGGTCAGAGGCAGTAATGTTTATTAAAAAAATATTTTAGTTTAGAGCAGCAATACAATTATTGTCTTTGCATCCCTGATTTTTGTTGCTTATAATAGATTATGATCTCTCTTAAAATTAATCTGTTTTAATAAGCCTCCTGGAATTCTTATTCTCCCTTAGTCAAAAATATAAGAATATGAACCGCAGTATCTTGGAGTTGGACTCGATGATCCTTGTGGGTCCCCTCCAACTCAAGACATTCTATAATGCTATGACCTCAATCCATGCTTAAAAATTCTTTGCTTAAATACTTTTTTGAATCAGAATTCTTGACCAGAACATTCCCAGCCAAATAAAATTTTAAATCAGGACACATAATAAAGTGGTGCAGCATTGTTTTTCAAATTGCAAACAGGTAGAAAAAAATCTGAAATTCTGCGTTATTTTTCCATACCCAGGAATATATTATCCAAAGGCAAAAATCCAAGCAATTCATGCCTTATGCCATAACTGTGCAATTGTTTCCAATCTTCACCTCTCTCCTTTCAAAGAAAAGAAAAAAAAATCCTTCACACATCTGAGGACAGATATTGGGGGGCTGGAGAATAATAAAACATTTAATGAAATTAAACAAGGAAAATTAACTATCTTCATTTCCTCATCAAAATAGAAGTTCTCATACCAATTTTGACAAACCCAAAGGTTTAAAAACCAGACTGTTTATATTAAGAAATAGGAATAAATACATAAAACCTAAAATACTCCATTTCCTGTGATTTTACTTTTATGACCTCAAGCTCACAAAATCACAGAATGGCAAGGGTTGGAAGGGACCTCAGGAGATCATCTAGTCCAACACTCCTGCTAAAGCAGGTTCACCTAGAGCATGTTGCACAGGACATCGTCCAGGTGGGCTTTGAATATCTCCAGAGAAGGAGACTCCACAACCCCCCTGGGCAGCCTGTTCCCGTGCTCTGTCACCCTCAAAGTAAAGAAGTTCTTCCTAATATTCAACTGAAACCTCTTATGTTTCAGTTTGTGCCCATTGCCCCTTGTCCTGTCGCTGGGCACCACTGAGAAGAGCCTGGCTCCGTCCTCGTGACATCCACCCTTGAGATATTTGTACATGTCAGTCTTCTCTTCTTCAGGCTGAACAAGCCCAATTCTCTCAGCCTTTCCTCATAGGGGAGATGCTCAGCTGACTGTTAATGATATGCATAGCAGGAATAGGATTTTTCAGTTAATCCTTTTAGAAGTTCAACATCTTTTTTAATTTGTTCCCTTATAAGACTGATTAAACATTTTCCTTGCACCTCAGCCACCATTGCTTCTACACCCTTAGAAAATACCCCATGAAAGAAAAACACAAGACCTCTCCTTCCATATGACATTTCTCTTCTGACAAGATGACTTCCATTATAAATCCAGATGTTTGGTTAACATCTGACAGGGTGTATCTATACTTTATACACTTTCTTCCAGATTTTTTTCTTACACTGTTCACCAGCTTTTTCTGCATGAGACATAAAAATTAAAGGAAAAGTACAGCAAGTTCTCACCTCAGAGTCTTTGGGATTCTGTTCTACAAGCATATCCAAAACAGGCTGTAGATCCCCCACTTCATGAGGAAACAGTGGGAGGAAAAGTTTGTACCCTCTCACCTGTAACAGAAAGTTTCAAAATTTAGTAAGCCACCTGGCATCATCAAGTACTGAGGAAAAAGAAAAGGTCCTTTGAGGATCTTCTTGTATATGATCCTCATGTAGTAAGAACAGTAAGGATATGAATTAAGGTCTTAAATACCTTGAGATTTTTGCATTTTTACAAACTTATTAAGAATTAATGGAATGATAATTCTTAAACTTTAAAACAAGGGACCTCTGGAGATTGCCTAGTCCAACTCTCCTACCAAACCACGGTCATCTACAGCAAGCTGCCCAGGACCACATCCAGGAGGGTATTTGGTATCCCCAGGGATGGATACTCCACAACATCTCTCAGCAATCTATCTCAGTGTTCAACTCACACAGTCAAAAAATGTTTTCTTATGCTCAGATGGAAGTTCCATGATCCATCTCTTTCTTCATGATACCTGACTCTTCTTTTTAACATTATGACCCTTGTTTTATCACTCAGTATCTCAATGTCCGCAATTTTTTTTGCATTCAGAAACTTCTACATTTAACTTCCAGAATGTTAAATTTGGGGGGTTTTACCTTTGTAATGATGTAAAGAAATTTAAAAGCCAGGTGAACTAGCGGGGGAGGAGATCCAGTGTCCCGTACTATATCCAGCAATGAATTCATCATCCACTCTAATGAAATGAGAGAAAAAGAAAAGTGAGACTACATGCATTTAGCGTACAGTTTCTCATACTTCTAAGAATAAAGAGCTGTAATCATATAATAGAAGTAACATCAACCACAGCAATCTTATAACGCAAATATGGACCTTCTAGTTTAACACATTTTCAAGTATATACACAAAACAGTATTTAAAGATGACATTGCTACCTAAGTGGCGATCCAGCAAGTGAGGTTGCTCCTGGTACTTGTCCATTATACCTGAAAAGGAAAAAGATATCTGTAATAAGCTATTCAAATTAAAGGCTCTTACAGGCATTAATTGTGAGATACACCCCCTCTAGACAGCTTTAGCTTAATATTTCAGTATCCTTGAGCTAAGTGCTGCCACCACCTGTAAGCAAGGTCAAATAGTAAGAAAACTGCACAGAAGTAACCAAAAATACAGTCTGCCCACTTCCGTAGTGCAATCATTTGCCTACACTGAATCCTAAACTCCCTCCCAGGAGTCTCTCAAATTACTGTGGATAAATTCCACATCCAGATGAAACAAGCAATTGCTCAGTTTGTTGCTGCCCTTCACTACAGAGCAATTTGTGGATCTCCTTTCCTAAGTGCAACTTACCATCACACCATTTCTGATCTAACCCTGCAACCAGAGAACATTAAACCACTCCAGACTGTAAGCTGCTCCAGGTGTACCAGCTTTACACTGCACTTACCCACACAGCAACCAGAACACTGCTTTACACCCTTCTGCGTTGCTTTTCACACCTTCTTCATTAACATATGGAATCCCACTTACTTTTACACACTGTTCTATTTGTTAGCGTGTCAAATTACTGATTGTCTTTAAAAACACACACACACAAAGATACCTCAACATCAAGAAGCATGACACTTTTCCAACCCTGAGGCTAATACAGCCATGGGGAAATTCTCTCTGGACACACTGGGTTTCATTACAAAGCTATCTTCCTTCCCATGCCTGGAACATATTTAAGATACAGTTCCATCACTGAGGATCTGTACTGAAACAGGGTAAAGGCATTGCAAAATTCTTATCTATTTGGTTTGAGCTACCCTACTACAGCAGAAGAAAAACGGACATAGTACTATTTTATAAGTGAAGGTGCTTTTCACAATTCTCGGAGCTAGGTTTTTATTTTGAAATAGAACACATGAAATTATTCAGCAAAGAATAAAGAACGCTTGACACATTTTAACCTAGACAAATAAAAACTGTAGCTATTACTACCTGTGTTCCTCTAATTTTTTCATATTACTAACTTTATCTTGCTGGCAGCCATACGTTATCTTCCTTTTGGGAACTGACTTGAGGAAAGACAAATTGAAATTGAATTGCCACAGTTTTTAGAAACAGAAGTATTTCAATTTAAAGCTAGAATCAATGAAAAGCAGCTACAGAAATGAAATCTGGATTTCAGAAGAGATCATCAAGTGATCCAGTATTGCACTGGAGATTGCCTGGGTCATTTTAGATATATGGTCAGAAAATAGCTTTTTAATTAGAAAACTAAAATATCTTCTTAGCCTCTCCTCTTCCTGCATTTGTTTCTCTCTCAAACAATTTTGCTCTCTATCCCCTTTCTTTGCTTGTCACATCAACACTTAGATTTAAGACATAACCCAACTTCAACAGTGCTGTAGTTGACCAGTGGATGACACTGCACAACCACTTTCAAGACAGCAGTCAGTCCAACAGTATCCTTGCAGTAACTTGTACGATTCCACTGGGATACCATAGTGCTATCTACTATCAAGCAGGAAGCCTGAGCTCCTAATCATCACTAACTTCCTATTGTAATTAATAATACCTTAAGCTGCGTACAAGTAACAGAACTGGTGAATACAAGAAATTCCATCAATACTGAAAGCAACAGCTCTCAAGCAGAAGTGGAATTTAACAGCAAATTCCTTATCTTGCCAAATTGTTTTTCCAGATCATGGTCTGGCAACCTAAAGTAAAACTCCAGATGAAAATGCTGAAGAGAATGAACTGAAAAAAAAAGTTCTTCTAATGGTATTATTTCAAAAAAAGATCATCCAAAATTTTCCTACAAAATTACAGATGCAGATTAAACTATCTTCCAATCTTCTAACAGTTCACAAAAAAACCAAGCATCACATGCATTCATGAACACTTCAGAGATCTGCGTTAAAATCCTCTGTAACTGATCATGACTGCATTACCTGCATACAGATTAAAGGTATTGCCTAAATTTCAACGTTATATTCCACACATTTAGCCTACTACCATACTTGGGACATTTTGCCAAAGAAGGACCTAATGATCCCTTATGACACTAAATATTATAACCAAATATTGAACAAGATACACAGTGCCTATCAGTTTGAAGTATATTAACACTGTATTTACTGTGCAGTGATACGATCTTGTGATACTTATCATGCAGCAATATCCCCGTACCTTCAAAGGACCTGCTCCCAATAAGTGCAAAAGTCAGGTTCAATGGGAAGCAAAGCAATTTCTCTCATGAAAACTTATGTGATAGAGGTGAGATCCATGCAGAAAGTTTGTAAATACTATTTAAATACACAGAGACAGTATATATTATATGAAAGACAGAGAGGCATAGCAAGATGATCGGTTGGAGGAGATGATGGCCTTTCAGACAGTGAGATTTTTCCAGTAATTGCCTTTCCATACCATCAAATTCTGCCATTTCACCTGTGATACCAATCAACAAAAATGAGTGCTCTCGCTACTTCCTTCTGAATATGTTCATCATTAACCTCCTCAGATGGAACAGTCAGTTAAGTCAATCAAGTCTAATTCTACTGAGTAACTTCTGCAGGGTCAGATTTCCAAATTTGGGGTTTACTGGTTTGTTTGCCTATCTAGTTTCTTTTTGTGAAAAACAAAGACGCCAGACCAATATTTTTACTGTAAGATTTTGCAATTCCACCATTTTTGCAAAAGTACTTGCAAAATGCTAGTCCACTTGATTTGTAAATACATGAATCTTTCAATTAACTTTTGCAAATCATCTGGTCAGAACATTGGATCCAATACACAGGTATGCATTGTAACAGGCTAATTACCCAGGACACTGCCACATGTGCACAATTATACCAGTTCTATATTCAGGTGAAGTCTAGAAGCAGAATAGCTTCCATTATATGGCACAAAAGCTCAGCTACTAACTCAGATCCAAGTTGCCTCCACTCAGAAACAATTACATGACCTGTATGGAATCAGCTGCCCTTCATATTTCTCATGAAATATAAAAGTAAAAATATGAAATTAACACTTTAAAGCTCAAAATACATGCATTTTAACAAGTAATTAGGTACAAAAATGGCTTTATTAGACAGATACACAAACTTTAAATTCTCACCTGCATTTGAATAGGAAAATAGAGGCTAAACATGGGCTAGAATTCAGATTTCTTAAATCCAAGACCCGGGGCTTTATGTACAATAGTTAAATACTGAGTGATAATGAAGTATATATCAAGAAAGCAAAAGGAGTAAAAAAATAAATCTAAACTACCTGTTGATAAAGTTCCAGTGTTATTGCTAATCCAAAACTAGTGTTTTAGTCCCTTTCTGGTAATAAATTCCACTAAGCAATACAAGAACATGCTCCCTTTGGATGCTTACCTATGAATTACATGCTCATGCTTACCTATGAATTTTTCCATGGTCATTTCTCGAGCCACCAGGTCCCCAAAGACTCCCTTCAGGTTGCCGATGAGCCCCCTGACTTCCCGACTCTCTGTGAAACTCTCCAGGATGTTCCTCGTGGTGACGACACCTGCCTCCTGCTGCTTGCCTTCCTCTGCCTCCGACCCCGCTCCATCCATCTCGCCCAAAGCCATGCCCGAGGCCGGCCGGCAGCGCTCCCTGCAGCAGCTGGGCAGAGGAAAGACCGGTCAGTCACGCTCGCCCTCCCGCCGGGCGCGGGGCTGGGCT
>NW_009259586.1:1871718-1887426 GCF_000687185.1 Egretta garzetta
AGCTGCATCTCGGCCGTGGCGCAGGCTGGTGCCCAGGTCTGCCCGCCTTCCTGCTAGGCCGCCGGGCGCAGAAGCTCTCTCCTGTCGGGAAGAACGGGCCTGCATTTGCCCCTCATAGGTTGCAAAACACATGTGGAAGGCAACCAGATTATGCTGTTATCCGTAACCACCTCCATTCCTCACCCTATCCACGCCAAAACAATTACATGGCTAATATAACAACTCACTCTCTAAATCGCATAAAATTCTGGAAACAGAGTTTGAATGCTGAAAGCTACAACTACAGAAAAAAGGGAAGCGAGTGGGAGGACTCAAACAAATGTCTGCCCCCTCACAGCAGTTACTCCCTCTCGTGCCAGATTCTATCCCGTTAGCTTTCTTAGGAAGAGACTTTGTCATATTTGAGCCCAAGACATACACATCTCCAAACAACCTTCCTTCCCCACACACTTTTCCCCTAGCTACTGAATATTCTACCAGGTAACAGCACTACTTTTCTGCTTCCCTCTCGACACACCTCCAACACTAGGAAACTGAAGTCAGGGTCTAAAGCAGACATTTACTAAGTCACCTCAGCTTATCTTTTTACATAATAGAAAATCAACTTGAAGGATCATACCAGCTGACAAACTAAAATGGGTGCTCAGGGTGAGATTAGTCACCTTCACATGTGGTTATAAAGGAAATTCAGGGAGACACCTGAGTCAGGTCAAGACATTAGGACAGGTTAACTTCTCTTTCCCAGTATCCAGCAACTCCATCCATACCCAAATACCTTCTCTTCAGGCTCAAATTCATTAAAGCAAACCACAATCACAAAATGCAGGTACACCAAATGCCTAGTTTCTGCAAGGCAAGTATTTTATTTGAGAAGGAGAAATCTTAAATTCACAGGTAGTTTCCAATGTAATACAAGTATTTTTGTTAACATTAATAAATAGTAGTATGCATGCACTTTGCTGTTTTCTCAGATCTAGATCTTCTAGCTGTCAGCTAAGATTTCAACTGTATTCTAACTTTATTATTCCATTTTCCACTGTTACAGTTGTATTAAGTGTTACAAGCACACTGTTACACCTTCCCCTAATTGTAGCCCAAATTCAAAGGAGCAAAAATTTTTAACTATTTGTATTATGTTTACAGAGAATGGAATGCATTTTTTTTAGAACAGTATAAATTACAACATGGGACTTTAAAGTTTATGAAGTCTTTATAGCAGAGTCATTTAAAGCTGAAAAAAAAGCCTAAATGTATCTGACCATTTTTGAATATAACATTTTAGGTTTTAGTCATGACAACCATCTGAAGCCTAAATACATAAGTTCAGTCATTCTTACTCACATTTTCTGATCCACATAAGCATTTTTCAGACTGCACTTACATCTACTTTCTTTACCACTTTCTTCTATTAAAAAACACGGATTTGTTTAATGTACACATTATATGCCAGTATCTTTGTTGCACAGTTTTCTCCCCAAATTATCATTGCCTATGTTTTCTGTAAAAATAAAGCAGTTAGGATTATTAAAAAACATTATAAAGCCATCTAATTTGACACCATTCCTTCAATAAACCAGCAGTGGCAGAACAGACGAGCTTTGCCTACTGTACGTTATTTTAGAAAACTGAAAATACATCAAGCACCAACCAACACAGCAGCAATAGATGCTTTCTTGTCATCAAAACACTAAGCCTCCCTCACACTTCTTACTATCTTTTTACAAAGTTATTTAAATATGTTACTATCATAGTATAACACCCTAAAATATCATACTAAAATTATGATATGTTATTATCAAACGTGTGGTAACAACCCACTTTCTGACCATAAAGTTAATTACCAAGGAACTAGAGACATCCTTTTTACAAAATACCACTGTAATCTAATTTCTCATAGCAAGAGAAAAACAAAAGCATGTAAGTAAATTACATTAAATTAAAATAAATATTAGAAATTTTATTAATTATATATGCTTGCCAAGTGCAGTCCAAAGGGCCTTGTCTACTCTTTAAATCAAAAAGAGAATGTTTTCATTTTCAGATTCATAGAATCTGATGGAAATTTTGGATCAGGATACTAAACATGGGAAAGGAAAGACAACAGAAATATAAATGGGAAAGGGGATGGAAACAGAGAGGAAAAACTATAACAGAACAAAAAAGGGCACAGGTGAGGAATTAGTTATTACTTCCAGCCCCACAAGAGTAGCTGTCAGTCATGAACTGCTGACAGGGCAGCAGCAGAAGTGGCAAGATGCAAACTGTGGAAACGTGGCAGCTCTGAGTAAGACTCTACAGCGTGTAAGGTTGGGCTGACTGTCACGCTACTTTTCCAAACTAGTGGAGTCTTCACAAACAATGCAGTCTTTTCCTTCAGCAGGGTATGAATCTGTGCTAGTAAACTAGTGTATAAGTTAAAAATTACAGAATCACTCAACATTTAGTGAGGCTCAAAAGTGTACTAAGCCTTTTATGTGTCAGATGTTTTCTCGTCAACATTAATTCCTAGTTTGCATTACTTCTGATAAGCAGGGGCTGTTCATTACACTAAGGGATGATGTCAGAATTTCTCAAACCTATCTGGTTACTTTAGAAGTTTTCTCATTACATTGAGGGTAGATCCCCTGTACCCTGTCCCAAAATGGTTCCAGTGGTTTATGTAATTAAAGAGCTGATACAATTTGTTTCGTTTCTCAAATCCTGGAGCTTTGGGTATTTTACTGTGATAGGCAGAGAAAAAGCAGCTGCTAAACCCACCAAACATTCCAGCAATGGCCAGTTCAAATTCTGAATGGCCATAGAAGGAAGCAGGGTCAAAGATAATTGGCCCAGAGTCGTCCTCAGCCACATTCCCTGCCCACAGGTCCCCATGCAGGAGAGCAGGAACAATTTCTACGTCACAGAACATTTCAGGAATCTTTAGCTGAAAAAGCATGAAAAAACATGTAACAATTAAAGAGTTTTGAAGAATATACTAAATAAACTACTGCATTATATAAGAGACTAAGCTGGCCAAATACTGCCCATTTGCAGTCCTCATGGAGTGCTTTTGACATTGATAGCTACAAAACCTAAACCTAAACTGTAAACCAGTAGTAAATGTTCTTGGTTGTTCTTGACAGAGCTTAGCAAATCATTTAATTCACAGTCTAGTATCAACATCTAATATTAACATATTGTTTCTAGACAGGACTGTATTGGCTGTCACAAGAAATATAAAACAAATTCCATTTAAATTAAAGGTTTCAGTGGCAAAAAGGGCAGCAGTAAGCATCTGTACCAGTTAACTAGAATTAAGGAAGAAATTGTGATGTAGAGCTTGCAGAGGAATACACTCCTGGCTGTTTCCTAAGTGTCGTGTGGAGTGTGACCTGAATCACAGTCTCAGCTGTGAGCCTGGACCAATTAAAAAAAAAAAAAAAAAAAATCTGCCTGGGCAGCAGAATCTTACCTACTTTGTAACTCCAGGTTCTTAGATAGGATTTACCATCTTATTATTAGCTGTATTCTAAGAAATAAATGTCAGTGCTGAATTACAGGTTTCTTTTCACTATCTATTAAAAAACTGAAAGAGCAACATGAATTCTTTTCAGCTGATGATGTTGTTGGACCAGCTGTAAAGCTAGGCCAGTTACTGCTGTTCATTAAAAGCTATGTAAATCTCTTATAAAACACCTCTAAAATTCCACTGATACTTATTTTCTAATATTCTAAAACAAATTTATGACATGATTCATACTTTCAGCTGTGACCAAAGTTCTCTGGCTTCTCTGTCTCCATAATCTTTCTCAATCAAATCCAACTGAGCCTGGAGTCGGTGACGAATAAAGAAGGAAGGCCAATCACTCTGCCATTCATTCACCTAGAAAATGTAATACAGAGGTTTGTAATAAACAATTTTAACATATACATTGTCAGTATATTAATAATACACAGGTATCAAGTTAAAATGTTTGAGGCTGACACAATGGCCTAGACAATGTTACTATGACCTATTCACAATGTTACTAGACATTTTGTTGATTGTTCTTTTGGGAGTGATACTCTCTTCCATGCTTAGGTGGGGCTGTCTCTAGCATGAGATATAAGTTGAGGTTCTGGCTATTTTCATTCATTCAAATTTTCTTAATGTGTTTTAGAATGACAGTTTCTGTTCTGGTGAGATCATTTCAGTTGTTCCATATTATATGCCAAAATCTTTCTGGAAATGCAAAAGCATTCATTTTTATTGAGTAATGTATTTCTAATTTGGTGAGAAGTTATACTTAGCAAAGAGTTTGAGATCTTGAAAGTTCATTCAGTTAAACAGCAGAATGAAATTCTACCATGTGCAGAGCCAGCAAATGACTGACTTCCCCTGAGAGCCCCTTCCATCGTCTTATGTGATGTCTTACATGATGAGGCTCTCTAAAAGCAGTGGATTTTGCCATTTGAGATCTATACAGTAGGCGTTTAGAAAAAACAAAATCATGACATGGTATGTGAAGGGATACTTATTTTATTAAGCATCAACAAGCTAAAGAACCACCGCACAATTTCAAATCCTTCTTGATCCGCTGCGTCTGCTTGTTACATGCGTTGTAGCAAGCCACACACATTGAATAGCCATCATATTCCCCTCACCGTCAGGTCAGAATGAAACAGTGGAAGCAAAACTGTGATCATAAAGCTGAAGGCCAAGGAAACAAGCTTTTGTATAAAGAGTTTATAGAACTCTATGAGTACATGTTAGCTTTCGCAGGCATGGAACATACCTGTGGTATATAACCACAGCAAGTGGCTGTATGGAATCCAAACTTATCCACATACTGAGACTCAGCACATCCTGCTCCTTTACCTAAGGAACAAAATAAATATTGGGAGTTTTAAGATCCTTATACAGTAAAGTTTGCAAACACAGAACTAAATTCCACAGAATAGGCATACAAACTGATTTTAAGCAGTAAGTTACACTTACTTCACAGTTACAACCCTCTCTGAAGATGGAAAGAACTCTCTTAAACTTGAAGATACTGAATGGAAATGGAGGCACAATGAGTCACAGTTGGTGACTTTTCTTTGCATAAATGAGTTAGACATTCAGGAACAGAGTCCAGATACCAGATTCACAATCTACTATTCCGACACTTGAACATGTTGTCATTAAATATGGCTTATTTTTGATAGATTATTTGTGACCTGCCAGTAATTTGGCCTTCACTCAGAAATATGTACTACAATATGTCCACCACTAAGAGTCAAACCTGGTCCATCCCTGAAGTCATGGGAAAGACACAGAGACTGGTGGTTCAGGTTTTAATATGAATAATGTTAAAAGAATGATTCTTTGTATAGCTTTCTTTTTTTTTTTTTTTTTTCCATTTATGCCTTAATCCACTTTCCAAAGACTGATGGATGGTGTCTTCATTGAAACTGGATCGTGACCTTACACTGCTGAATTACAGTTGCCTTCAGGGAGAAGCAATTGTTGTGTATTTTGCTACATATTTGAGTTCAGAAATGTAGTTCCCAACATCTTTAAAGAGGAATTTAATTATGTGTTTACTAACTGGGACCATATCCTGTAATAACCTAATTGTCTAAACCAAGAGTAAACAAAAAAAAAGAGGTTGTCTGTAAGGTCAAGAACGTTGAGATTGATGGTGCATGAGGCTGAAAGGTTTAACTGACACCGAAAAAGACAATTAGTCCAAATTTTCAGTTTGACTTATGAAATGTTGAAAGATCTATCAAATATCAGCATGATTTCTTACTAAATTTTAGTATGCGCATAATTTTATACAACAAAGTACACACAAAATGAAGCATTAAGAAGAAATTAATTTAGTTTTGTCAAGGTTAAAATTACACATTTAACAATTATAATAGTAATTGTAGCTCCTGTGTATATAATGTACATTTGAGAAGTGTGGCAAAGGGACAGAAGGGACACATCTCATGAAACAGTGTCCCAGTATTGACTTTGATTATCATTAAAATTTATAATGCAATACTGTACCACAGACAAATGAATTATTTCATTTTTGGTTTAGTACATGATATCAATACTCTACCAATTGTGTTTCCCTCCTTCCTCAATTTCTCTCCAAGTTTCTGGTTATAAAGATGAAGATCTGCTATCTGCTCTCCAAGCTTTGAAGAATATCTGTAGGATCAAAAACCAAAATGCAGCTGAAACAAGTGAACAAAGTATTACAGGGGGGAAAAAAAAAAAAAATCAGTTAAATATAAGCAAGTGTATATTTGCCAAATACAGAAACTTAACCAACTTCACAAGTACCTAACAGGGAGCAAATGACTAGACAACAGCTCTGAAGAAATGGGTTGTAACAGATAATAAAATGAACATAAGTCAACACTGTTGCAAGAAAGGTAAACAGAACACAGGGTTGTATAAACAGGAGCATAAAGTGCAGGAGGATCAAGTAGTCCTCATCAGCTTCACATTAATAAGCAGAGAACAGAACATGGTGTCCATTTTTGGGCCTCACATTTGGAGATCAGCTGAACAGCAGTAAGAATGGTAAGTCTAAAAAGAAGCCATAGGCAACGACTGAGTTGAGGTTGCTTAATGCAACTAATAAACAGTTAAAAATATTGCAGATATCTTAACAGAAGCTGCAAGGACGGAAACCAATTTCTTCTGTGCCCAGAATGGGTAGAAAATAATGGGTTTAAAACTGCAACCTGGAGGACTGAGATTAGACATTAGAAAAATCTTTCCTAGGAAGAGTGGGATGGATTGGAATGGACTGTTTGGGGAGGCTGTGGAATTGCCATTATTCTCCCAATAAAAATAGATAGGTTGGGCAAACAACTGCCAGAAGAGCCATAGGCATTACTACGTTCCCACAGAGGCCCAGAACGAAGCAGTTAACTCCTGAAAGTGTGTGTTCAGCAGCCTATGACTCTTCAATTCCATGTTCAGATTGGCTGATGGACAAAATGGAAATTCATGTTATCTATCCATTTAGTTCCTCCTCACCCTAGTGCCTTTGACCTTGTTGACTGGCTTCAATCATACTTGAAGATTATGCTTTGAGAAGCAGAGGTTTCAAAGACATAAGAAAATGTAAAGAAAACTGATAGGCTGGGAAAAGAAACTCAAATGAAAAATCTCATGAGGGAAAGATAGGCTAAACACAGACTTTATCACATTCACTTCAGTAGTATCTCAGCACACGCAGACCAGCAGATAAAGCTCTAGGCTAGCAATAGCATGCCATTTCTATTGCAGGCAGAGGGTCAGAGAAAAGCAAAATATAGGGAAGGAGTGTATACACACACATATATAGATATGTGTATATATTTTTTTAATATGTACACATACACACACACAAACATGGATCTTGACAAATATAAGCTCTAACTGAGAGAATAGAGAGTTTCTTCTCATGAAGTTTTTTGACTGACTGTAAGATATAAGAAAACATGCCCCAAAACATCATAACAAGAGAGAGAGATGTACAGACATACTTGTTGAGGTGTTTCATCTTTAGGTACTCCATGACAAACATTGCTCCTCCTCCAGGTAGGTCAATTACTTTAATAGGCTGAGGTACTCTCACAATATTGGTTTTCTGAATAGCTTCCAAACTTGCCATTTCCCCTTCAAACATTTTTCTAGCCTGTCAAGGAAAAATAATATCCTTGGGCTAAACTATGGATGTCTGCAACAAGTACTTTGGAAAAAAAAAATCTCCTGGTTTACAAAGCTACAAGGAGCTAATTCATCATGATAAAAGAATGTAGCTGCAGCAAGGTTTCAGTACTTGAGTGCCTTTATTCCAACTTTTTTTTTCCCAAATTCATTGTAGGGTAGTAGGATATGTCAGATATGTCACATTTCACTGTCATTTCCAGTGGCTTACAGAGATACCAAACTACTCAGATGTAACAGTATCTCTGACAATAATACCCAAGACCTCCTTCAAAACCACAGATGACAATTACTAAATGAAGTAAAAGATCGAATCCTTAAACCGGTTCGCCTTTCCATGCAGGTCAATGGCCACCAGATGGAGATGACAGCAAAAATATTAAGCCTGTACTCTACATTTTTGAAGTAAAGATGCTGTTCTTCACAGAAGTTTTAGGATGGTTTTGATACTGATAAAGCAAATTTCTGATGCACGGTGGTGTTACAAAAAGCCATTGAGTACTGTATTCATTTACTAACAGAAGAGTCAAGAACTCGGCCTGAAAAATTGCAAGAATCACACTACTAGAAATACAAAAAGCAGTGGGGAAGTTTGAAACCTCTGTAGCTTTAAAAATAATACATGACTTTTAGCACTGACACCCTGTTTCCTCCCTCCCACTATTCTATCCTACCAACTGAAACATGAAAAAGAATGCAGTGAATGCAAATTCAGCTTTAGACTCTTCCACACTCCAAGTACAACAATACCAACTCTGTAATTAGCCTCTTTTTACATATTGCAATGTCAATTCTTGTTGTTGAGGGTTATCACACTGCATTACACCTCATTTTGCATTAACAAAACCTGATGCATTAATACTTGATATAAAATAGACTACAGCTTTTAAAAAAAAAACCTGAAAGGAAAACTTGAATAATTAAAAGTCAGCCTGAAAATGCAGAAATCTAAATTATTAACAATCATGTGTTTTTAAAATAAAAAACTCTCAACATGCAACAGTATTAGTAGTTAAATATCTGATAGCATTAACCTGAGGTTTCTGGTTGATTTTAACAAATACTCGTCCACTGTCTGTTTCATAACCTTGGCCTTGGCTAATGTATCCTCCTCCCGAGCTTCCAAATGCCTTCAGAACGGAAGTTTTCAATTCTGTTTTCAGGATTTTTTCCATGGTGATTTCCAGGCTGCTGCAGCTGTTTTCTGTTAAATCCACTGCAAAACAAGATTAAAGGTTTGGGTCCTTCTTTTGCTGTCACTCTGCTATGAGGTAGAAAGGGCCACCCACCAAATAAAAAAAAAAAAAAAAAAAAAAGCACCCAAAAAAAAAAAATAGCAGCCAAAAAAAAGAAAGGCAAATCCAGAGATAATATTTCAAAATGCTTTGTCTCCCATGGGCTTTTATAGCTATACGTAAAAGTCTTTAGAAATATTTGCTAGAATAAAATTGGGAGGTGTGTTCTGGGTCCTCTCTCAACTGTGCCGAGAGCTGCTGGTATTTGTAGTTTGGACCCGTTTTTCTTTTTTAAGCTCTCTGATCGCATGGGTAGAAGACGTCATTTTTAAACCAATCCACTAGAGGGAGTTTAAATGAAACAATACAAATTGCGCACGCGTTGTATTGTGGCTATTTAAGATACGAAAAACAAAGTTGCAGTCCATAAGGACGTGATTAAATCATGCTGCTGACCAGAAGTCGGCCACCAGAAATGTGTTGTCATCACTGAGATCTTTAGAATGCTTCCCCTTCTTGGGACATAATTCGTTCTCTCACAAGAGACAGTCAAAAGATTTTTTATTGCCTGCAAGTGCCCTCAAGGCAGTGAGATAGTAAGGTGCTCAGGGCTGGACATTATCAAGTGAAAATCCACAGTAAAAACATAAAGCTGTTAATAAAGAAATTTGTGATACTGTTCCTATATGCTTACCCAGATCTAACTTGATCTTTAGGACATCATTTCAGCTTTTTATCTCCTTTCACAATCTGTAACACACAGAAGGAAGATCCTTTGGGTACTACTGAATTTAATCGCTTCATCCTTGAAAAGTGCACTGACACCCTCAGGTATAAAGCGTTAAACCTTTAAAACGTTAAACCTTTAACCCAGACCCTACAATATTTATTTTAATAAGGTCTGTATAAAGACAACGCATTTGATTAGGTGGCTATGACCAACTCCTAGCATGGTATAATCTGTGGAAAAGGCTGCAGTTCTTGTTCTCATGTGGAGCAGCAACACCTCCCATCTCCCCAGCGAACTTCTGGATTCTGGCACTACTGTTGCACTTTGCTTTCATGAATTTCTCTCTCTTTTCACTACTATTTGTTTGCATTGATTCATATAAGCTATTTGGTTTTGGCAGAGAAAGGAACAATTACTCGACAAGTATTGGCTTCAGTTAGGTAGGCTTTTCACTACAGTCACAACTGGTTCCAGTCCTACATGGAGTGAAAAATATTGGTACAGTACAAGTTACTTCTCAAACAAGTACTTTCTCAGAACATAGCTCCTCATGGCACATGCAACAGCTGGAACATAGCAGATCTCAAAGGGACAAGCTGGCTAAGCAGGAACTTTTCTAGCATCCAGATTTATTTGAGTGGGACATTGCTTATGGAGTAAGAGCAGAAGCTAGAAAAGTGCAGCTCATGACCCGGACTCAGAAACAGCAACTCAAATACAGAAGAGTACTTAAGAATAGCAAGAAGCCACTTTGGAGATTATATATCTAGGTTGGACCTTTGCATTATATGTCTAAAGTAAGCAGTGACTGCTTTGGAAATCTTTCTACAAAGTCCAGCTATAATATTTTATACCCGTCACATCACTGATATACTAACTGTGAAACAGATTATTCACAAAATAGAGCTACAGAAAGTAATGTTGGGGAGACGTAGAGTCAGCACTTACTGAAGGAGTCTCAAGTAGTTTGTCCATATGCTCTCATGGAGCACTTGTGCCTAGAAAGGGAGCCACAGCTGCTAAAGCAAACAACTGTGCCTGGACCAAAGAAAGCTTAAAGCATAAGGGCTCAGCAGGTACATTAAATCACAGTAAACCAGTGCACATGCACTCACAGCAACTTGATTATGGCTGTAGATCTTGGCCAGTTTGAGGTAGTTAGTTAATATGACTCATATGACTGATTTATATAGAGAGCGAAAATGCAAAACAATTTGAATTTCAGACTATATGAAGCCCTAAAGAGTACCCTGCTATTAGAACAATAGTCTCCAACTGCTGGAAGGAGGCAATCATACCCTAGGTTGCAGTGGGGAAGGAATCCTTGGGGTTTACCCTACGTTCCTTGGGGAAAGGAATAAAAGTTTTTTGCCAACAAAATAAATGACAATGAGCAGGGATCCTTATCTCTCCATAGTGAAAGCTACCCTAACTCATTTTTTTATTTACCTTTTAAGGAAAAAAATCCAACCAAAAGCCCCAAAAACCAAAACAAACAAGGAGAGTGGATCTTCATCCACAATATTACTACTGAACCCAAACTTCTTGCAGTCTTATTACACCATGGAATTCTCTCCTATAGTGTCCAGTGAAGATGCCAATCTTTAGTGACTGTAACACTTCTTTCAGCATTCCGACACTTCGTTTTCTTTTTGGTTAAACCAGAAACAGGACTGCGTTAACGCAAATATATGGCATCACTTACACAGTAGCCAAGAGACAGGAAAGCCTTCTGTTTGCTTCCATGCTGGATCAATATTTAACTAGTAACGCAGAGGTGAAACGGCTGGTTTCCTACCATTTTTGTTTGTGTTGTTTCAAATCAAGCAGCTTCGAACAGCATCATTTCGACCACTGGAAGGAAAAAAAACTCCAAAGCATCCCAGATGGGCTCGAAGGAACAGAGAGCTTGGAAGCACCGGCCGGTAGGGCAGCGCCCCCCGCCCCCAGCAGCGCCAGTTCAGCACCATGGCCAGATCACACAGGGCAACATCGATTGTGTCAGCGAGGTGGGAGAAGAGTGAGGAAGGACGCAGGGCTAACGAGCTCAGCGTTGTTGGGCTCCTGGTTTAAGAACTGTCCTCAGGGTTATGCTTGTGTTGGAGTTTGTAGCTGTTTAGCTTCCCAGCTCTCCTCTTCTTGTTTCGCTCACAACTGCTTCTGTTTCCAAAGACTGTCCAGAAGACAGATACCCCCATGCATACCAATGAGAAAAAGGTTGTTTACTTCTCCTTTGCGAGTAACTGTATCTAAAGAATCACAGGAAACACAGAAGCTGTATAGAACAGTGTAAGCCAAGAGCAAGAAAAGACTTTCCATCATAAAAACCTGCTCTCCTTTGACAGAAGTTACAGTTTCTCCGTCAGGAACTACCCAAGGACAAATAACTCTGAGCTCCTTTAATCCTCTAGATCTGATCTTCAGTATAATCGCACAGGCTGTTGCTCTATATGCAATATCATCCACATATTGGAAGATTACAGTGAATTCTTGGAGATTTCATTGAAAAAAGTGTGGAAAAGTAATTGAGTATTATTTTACAGAGAAAAACAAAAAAAGCTATTGTGATTCTGGTGTGGCTCAGTTACCAGAAATATATTTTCCCCTTAAATCTTCTGCCACAAACACTGCCTACAAGACAAGCTAATTATACACCACTTCCCGCATGCTTTTACTTCTGCTAGAACAGTCCAGCATCAGTTAAAATCACCAGATCTATTTTGGAACAACAATGAAGACGAAAAGCAGGGAGAAAAGCAGTACTAGACTACAACATTCGTTTCTGCAGGCAGTTTTTGCAGATGGCAGCAGTCCATGAGAATGAAAACAAACAAACAAAAAAATCACACCGAAACGTAGGGTACGTAAGAATTATAAACAGTTCAGCAGAAATACAGGTTCTTGCAGAGAGGTTCAAAACAGATGTATTTTCACAATGAGGACAGTCAAGCCATGAAACAAGTAGCGCAGAGAGGTTATGCAGCCTCCATCCTTGCAGGTTTTCAAGACCAGACTAGCTAAAGACCTAAGTAACCTGGCCTGTCCTCATAGCTCATCCTGCTTTAAGCAGTAGATTGAACTAAGTGACCTCCTGAGGTCTCTCCCAACCTGAATTTTCCTATGGTCCTGAACTCTGAATCCAGATTTCCAAGTTTGCCTTCCCATAAATTCTCTCCTAGGCAGAAGCTGATGTTATTATAATTATGCAGAATCATATACCAACTTACTAATTCCTTAAGGAATTAATCTCAAAATCGAGTTTAAATTAAGCGAAAAGATACAGAGAGATTTGGTTTTCAATGTTTCAAAAATAAATGCCTTGTGATGCTTTAGTCTACATATGCCATACATGTGTGGTGATCCACCTTGAGAAAAGACTTAGAAACATCATGAGAGAATATTACAATTTTTTTTTTTTACAATATACAAATACATGTACACTATATATTTAAGAAACATTACATGGTTCTTATACCCTTTTCCCTTGTACAAATAGGAATGGAAAGTCAGCACAATTATTATACAGAACCAGGAAATATGGAATGAGAGCATGGGTACAAGGAAACATGCTCGCCAGATTTAGAAAGCATGGAGGGAGCCAAGAGGAAAGAATACATGAGAAGGAACAGCGGAACACATTAGCTTTAAACTATGAGAGAAAAAAGATAAAGAATAACAGAGGCACACCTGGATCACAGAATGCAACTAACTGATCAAAGAGAATTCTAAGAGCAGGAAAAAAAAATTACCTTACAGAACTGCAGCAATTTCTTCTTTAGGGTCCACCAGCAGCCTGCCTTCAGAAGAGAAGATCTCACCCCTTTCTCCATCCTCTGATTCAACTGCTGTCTATAAGAACTCAAACCCAAGGGATCCATGGTACAGAAGCGCTTGCTATTACAATCCATTTGTGTTCCTCTCTACATCCCTTCCATTTTTAACTGTAGCATAAAATGGCTTTGAAAAAGTGAGCATAACATCCCTTAAAAATCTAAAGACAATTGGTTCTATTTACATAATGTGCATACAACACAATTTTCCTTCAATCATAAAAATATTTTGATTCATTTCTATTGGGAAAGGGTGTTCTTTGAAGATTTACTGTTTATTACTCAAGTCTATGACAGAAAATCCACCTTCATTATCACTTTTCACCTTCTAATGACAAAATGTATTTAAGTATTTTAGCAAAATAAACATGTTGATTTGTTGAAGATGTGTAAACAGAATGACCTTGTTAAGTAACTTCTAACTTTTATTATGAAGGCATATGGAAATGAACAGAAAGGACCTAATGAGCCTGACTGCTGGCTAAAATTCCACAGCATTTTTTCAATCAGCTGCACTAAGCAATGTTAAGTTTGGGTGAATGGGATAAGGGTATGGGCACGGACATAACATTTCATCAACAACATCCAAACAGCTGGTTTGAAGGCACAGAAAGGACCCCAGATGATACTGTAACTAAACAGCATATCAATTTTCTTCAGTGACACACTGCTCCATATTAAAATCCACAACCATGTTCCCATCAACACCTTTGTTGACCAGAACTGTCTAACAAACTAGGGACCTTTAACAGATTAGCTCCCCAAGAATGGACGTAAGCTATAAAGTTTTAATTCAGAAAAGAGACAACAATAATCAACTGGAAAACTTTTTATTTAAGCAATAAGGTAAAAGCTATTCTACCAAGCAAGGCTTTAAAACTTTTTGTAGCAAAAGTTAAACAGCCAGGGAGAAGAGTAGTAGAATTAAGGAAAGAAAGTTAAATCAAGTGATAGTCTCTCTAAACTTGCTTCCAATTCTTAAAACTGCAAAACCAGAAACTAAAAAATTCAGAATAATCTGCCAAAATCCAGCAGAAAACATTTTTAATTAATTAAAGTAATTCCCAAACACTCAAAATGCACGTTAGAAATCATGCATCTCTCTCACCTACCTGGTACACGTGCACTGAAATACCATTACCAGCCTACATCAAAGAGAGTACAATTTTAGTATTGCCATCTTGTAGGTACAAGAAACAGCTAGTCTGCAAAGCTATGGTGTAAGACCTCCTGACAGTGGCATAGAGCTGCTTGTTCTGTGAGTTACATTTTAACTTCCTTTGGTTTCATGTCTCTTATCCAAGAGCTACAAAGTGCACTTAGTGGGGACTGAAGAAAAATGTTAGCTTATGGCACCTGTAGTCTGAACTACATGAAATTTATGTGTAGCCTATACTACGAGCAGATGGCATTATCCTGTGGACAATGACAACAGTCAAAAAGTACATCTTCTGTTTGTATTTGTGAGAGAGTACATCTTCACAGGATGTTTACATGTAAAGAGTCTTACCTAAAAAGATCCTTAAGAATGCACACTATTGGACAAAAGCAAATCCAAAAAAAGAAGAGAGCGCTAGTTCTAGTGGAAACAAAATTGCTATAGATAAGAGCCCACTGACCTGCAAGCACAGAACAGCCTACAAGAATGCCATGAGGCACCAAAATGCACATGCCAGGAAAAATTTTAAGTATTTTCATGCAGCTTTGTAACAACAGGAAGCAGTCTCCATCCAACAGAATCACATTAGCATAATGAATAGCAAGTACAAATCATTTTTCACGGTTCCCATCATGTAATTTTCTCATTGACTTTCAGAATATTTTGTTAATAATGTTTTCATGCACATAACTGGACTTGAAGAGCTGAAAGAGTCTGAGCAATCTATCATAAGGGGGGGGGGAGGACACAGCAAAAAGCAATGAGCAACTTTTTTAGCCCCCTCCTCAGTAACTAAGAACAGCAATTTTCCATTTCACAAACACTTCTCTAATGTTTTCCATTAGGGCGCAAATGCAAACCCTGGTATTTCTCTACTCTGAAGCACAACTGGTCCCTAAGAGAGAACTTCTTCCAAATAATTTACACCCGAGTGCTTGATTTGTATTAACTTGCCTTGTCTCAAGCATACAATGCTTTCTTGACACCGACAGACCTTTTGTGCAACTGAATAAACTCCTTCCTTAGATATTTTCCTCATAAAGGTATTCCAAACTATCCTAAAAAGGAATGACTATGTTACACTTGGTATTCAG
>NW_009259586.1:1887440-1893365 GCF_000687185.1 Egretta garzetta
AGCAGGACTCACTAATTCTAGGTCTTTAGCTGTGCAACAAGGTCAGGGGTCTAGCAGCTTTTTTTAACATTACTACTCCAGTAGTTGCACCACAAAGTATGGGGTTTTCCAAGCAACATAGGAAGTATTCTGTTTAACCAGAAAGTCACTTTATAAGGTTTCTCATAATGTTTAGAGAAGACCCTCTGTACCCTGTGCCAAAATGATTCCAATGGTTCATGTAGTGAAAAAGCTGATAAAGCTTTAGGCGTTTCTCAAACCCTGCAGCTTTGGGAATTTTACTGTGATAAGCAGAGTAAAAAGAACTGCTGAAGCCACCAAACATCCCAGCTATTGCAAGCTCATACTCTGAATGGCCGTAGAAAGAAGCCGGATCGAAGATAATTGGACCAGAATCATCCTCAGCTACATTTCCTCCCCAGAGATCTCCATGCAGGAGAGCAGGTACAATTTCTACATCACAGAACAAACTGGGTATCTTCAGCTGCAGGGGGAAAAAAAAGCAAGAAGTGTAAGTACTACATTTTAAGGTGAATGATTAGTTTTATCTGCATACATGCAGAGCGTGAATTGAAACTTCTTCAAAGTCCCTTAAAGACCCTATAACTTGAAACAGCATAGGGCCTAGTAAACAGACATGCTGAGAAAATTGAGAGGATTTCTATTTTTCATAAAAGCCAGAAGCTGAACAATAGTCATCCAAATGTTTTTGAGCACTAAGAAAATAAATTAAAACTGCATTCGGTGCTACAATATTGACCAGCTTTAATAATAACAACCACAACCAACCACTTCATCATTAGAAGGCTCAGGAATCTCTCATCAACCTTGAAGGGATTTCTACATAGTACCCAAATAGCAAATACTGCAGTCACTTAATCAGATGCAAACCTTAGGTGAATATATGTTGTGCAGAACAGTACTCTTTATATAGATTTCTCATCATGAACATGTTACAGGGAATGAGAAATATGAACTTGATCTAGTATTTCCCAAACAGTAAGGCAAAGTGCTATTTGGCACACATTCACTTTGGAATATTAGCATAGTGTGATAGGGCAAAAGCCATTATACCTTAGAATAAAGGGCACTTTAATCTCTAAAAGCTGGAGCCTCTTACCAAAAGAACCTGGAGCATACCAACAAACAGGAACTTTTCTTTTATGAAAAGAAAATCTAAACAACTGATACCTAGCTATCACTATAATGTGAGAGTTTCTCCTACCTGAAGTTGTGCCCAAAGTTCTCTTGCTTCCCTGTCTCCAGAATTCTTTTCAATCATGTCCATCTGGGGCTGGATCCTTTGCTTGGCAAAGAAAGTCACCCAGTCATTCTGCCAGTCATTCACCTGAAGGAACAGGATTGCAGATATTAGTTCTACACCACACAAAAGACAGATTTTCTTCTTTTTCAAATAAGGCTTTGGAGGATTATACAGCCTTTGTGCTGATACCATCCAGGACAGTAAGTGCTACCATTTAATAGACTGTTATCTTAAAACATTAAATTAGGGGAATAAATAGTTTTCTCTAAGTGACAAAAACCAAGCAATTGAAGAGCTATTGAATGTCCAATGCAGCTGTAAGTGCTGTCAAAGCACTAGGCTGAACAATGTTTTTTTCTTTTTACGACACCACAGAAATAAATGAACTTCCATTATGATAATTTTGGCCCTTTGTGTCACTGAAGGGAAAATAAGATAAACTTAAAATTCTATCAGTCTGATGAAGTACAACCTACCTGTGGAAGATAGCCACAGCAGGTAACTGTATGAAAGCCAAATTGATCCACAAACTGGACTTCCATTTGCCCTTGACCTTTACCTTTCAAACCAAAGACAAAAATCCAATACTAATGACAAGATTCTAAGTATCTACAATGCAAATGGACCTTAAAAACTACGCAAGGGTACAATGCTGCTTCTACTGAGAATAAAAAAAATTGCACCTTAATACTCTTTTTTTGTTAAAATGGTTGTTGCTGTTGGTTTTTAAGTTTAAAGTTTGATGTAAAGCAGCTATATTATAATCTTCATAATCTTATTTTGAGGTAGCATATCTCCTCTGATACCATGTCCTTGCAGAAACTGTGGTTTGGGATCCTAAGGGTCCCAGACTGAATAAATGTTTTGCTTAAAGAGATCCAAATAGAGCAAACAAAAGCAAAAAGAAGACCCCCTGCCTGGGTGCTTTATCCAAACCGATTTTCATATCTTTAGTGGAAGATGATGAACTTATCCTGAAATAACAAAAGCTATTTTATCTATTTTGTAGTTTATTATTAACTAGGTTAAATTTGCAAACAGCTGTGTACTGTACCGACTGTGCTCTCTTCTTTCTTCAGCTTCTCTCCAAGTTGCTGGTTATGAAGGTGGAGATCAGCCAGTTGTGTTCCAAGCTTTGCTGAATGCCTAAGAAACAAAACTATTCTTAGCAACGCTGACACATTAATTAATCCAGTTCCTGATATTCCAATAATGACTTGAAAAGATTTATCAAGCAAGTAAAAGAAGTTCTGCATCTCTAACAAAGTACATTTTCAAAATATTCTGGTCATAAACACCTCCTTGTCCTATAAAAATTATGTATTAACATAGAACAAAATGGTTACATGGTTGTTTCTGACAACACTATTTAAAGGGAGGAGCCATCATAAATTTAGTAATGATGAAAAGTTATCAATTCTAATTTTTTGTGTGATATCACTTCTATATGAACTTTCAGTAAGGCTTCTGTGAGAAAAGCATGCACAACATGTTATGCCTTTTATTTTCTTTTTTTAGCAAATTGTCTTTGGGAAAGAGAGCCAAACAAGATTCAGCCTCTTCTTTACATCTCTGTCTCTGTCTTACCCTCTCTAAAAGGCCCAGAAAGTGGAAGAGTCAGGTGGGCCTTATTTATTTATCTATTTTTAATAGAAGTTTATGCTCTACACAGCTCAGAAAAGTCTTGCAGTAATTACAAACAACTCTTACAGCCAGTTGCCTCCCATGTTTACAAAAGTATGTTTCTTTTCCTGGCTTTGACCTCTTACATCTTTCCCTGTTCTCAAGGCACTGTTACTTAAGGCAAAGTTATTTCTTTATTTTGTTCCTGTTAATACAAATTGTAGCTATTCCCTGAAATTCATATGCTAAAGGTTGCATTTGCACACTTTTAATCTCCATCAGCCCAAACATAACAGGATTTCTGCTTTCTCTTGGAGCTCACTGAGGGCTCTTCATGAATTAGAAACTCTGCGGATGAGGAAGATGAGGGATAAGACTTTAAATGGCTGCAGAAGTTCTGAGAGTGGGATCAGAAATTGGTCATGCCCACCTCCCTAATGGAACCAGACAGAAATACTCATTATATTTTAATTTACTCAAGTGTTTGCCACAGAAAAGTTTGAAACTATCAAAATCAAGGTGAGAGTTGTGAAAATACTGAAATCAGGATTCATTCATTTGGAGAACTGCCTCTGCACACTCATGACAAGCAATATTAAACACTGGTTCTTATACCAAAGGCAAGCACACAAACCAGATGATCAGGTAGGTCATTTTCCTTACTGCAAAAAGGAATCTTACTGTAAAAATCACTAATTACCTAAAAAATAAACGAACCAAACAAAAAACCCAAACAAACCCCAAACTAAACAAGACCCACACTCACTTCTTGATGTACGACTAGTTTTGCTAGGTGAAACATTAGGAAGTATTTTATACAGTTCTCTGCTGTATAACTTCCCAAATGTATCTTGACTTGCTTTAAAAAAAAATTAAAGCAAGTTTCCCCTCTGAAAACAAGTGACTTAATTGTTATAACAGTCAAAATTTCTGGTTGAAGAATGCAGAGGTAATACTGTGTTTTACCTGTTTAAGCCTCTCATTTCCAAATGTTCCATCACAAACAGACTACCACCCGCAGGCAGGTCTATAACTTTGATGGGTTTAGGCACTTTTATTGTCTGTGTTCTCAAGATGGCTTCCAAACTTGCCATTTCTCCCTCAAACATTCTTCTGGCCTGCCAAATATTAAAGGAAAGCTTTAGCCTCTATGAACACCAGTCACAGGTAAACAGCTCTTTCACAAAACCAATCAACGTTAAATAAAAAGCTTAGAGCAAGTGGTTACTGCACATACAAGATACAGATAGATCCACACCACCAGACTTGACAGTAATTTTACAGAAATTTCACTTCATAACCAACTCTGTGGAAGTGACTTAGGTTCTAGCATTCTCTGTAATCGTAAAAATAACTTGAAAAGACTTTACAATTGAAGGAGTGCAAACTAAAATGTAAACAATGTTTTATTAATAGATTATGCAGCAAATGTCTAGAAAGCTATGGGCCATCTACATCATCAGTTGAGAGACTAGAAGAATGGTGCTGCCATTCATGGTCTTTGTGACTTCCCTGACATAAGACTGCTTTAGTAATATAGCTGATCTTCAGAACAGTCTAATTTGCAGGCACAGAATGATTTTCCCTGACCTATTTCTTTTGCTTCATGGGGTGGAAAAAAAAAAAAATCAATGATAGAAGCCAAATGACCCTTACTGCACTTGCACACAGGAGCCTTTAGAACCCAAGGCACTACCAACTGCATTTGCTTTGAAGACATTCTGAATTTAGGACCTATTATCCACACCAAGTAAAATCTGTTCTCTTGAGTCACTCCACTGACATCAGTGACACTAGTTACATGAATAAATGCTGTTCTGGAAGAGTTAGGCAGAGGTTGCAGTAAAAGGGTACATGGGAAATCCATGGGACCTGCTAAAACCAAAAGCAAGGAAATATAATTAATAAAACTGAATACTAGCCCTTTAGTACTGATACATGAAACCCAGTCAAAGGACAATTTGGAACAGATGCTGAGTAAAAATCCCAAAGCCTGCTGAATTACTGAGCCATGAGACAGCTTTGTTCAGAGGAAATCAGTAAATACTGTATCTCTGTCTAAAGCACCACACTAGGTTAAAGTCAGCTGTTACCTTTAATTGAGTAAAAACAACAGTGTTTTCTAAAGAACTTTGTTTTTCTAAAGAAACTGCTGATATACATCCACTGCTGCGCACGCAGCACAGCATTATAATACAGTTTGGTAAAGTTTGCTTTAATCAGCACTCAGAATCCACACACAGGCAAAAGCATAGCAAATGAAATGATTACTGAATAGATCTATCCAGATTTTTTTTTTTTTTTCCAAGTCCTATCTTGTAGATAGCTGGACTGTATACACAATTAACAAAGGCCTAAGTGGAAGGGCTATATTGCTATCAATTCAAACTATTTTCGGTCTAATGTAAAGCAGGATAACCTTTTGGTGTTTTCCCACGTTACCACCTTAGTGCATCCATCCAGCTCCCAGATATGATCAGAAAGCATAGACAAATTTGGAATAGATACACTTGCATCCATGCTTTCAAAAACATTTGTTTCTTATTAAGGCAAATGTAAGTTCTGACTTTTTTCTTCCAGTGAAACTATTCGACAGACACAAGTGCAGAGTACCTTTAAAGTAAATTCCACCTGACCTCTGCTTTTGCCAATAAAGATGCCATACAGCTGTGTCACATTATACCTATCTCTATGAAATGAAGATATCTACCTTCTACAGTAGCTGGTACCAGGTATTGAAAGGACAAAGCAGAAAATCTTGAACAACATTTGTGGAAAAATATAATTTATTGAGGAAAAACTCTGTCTTAGGTGCAGGGAATGCCTGGTTTTGTTACAACAAAGAAAAATGCATACCCTCAGTACATAATTTTATATCTTCTAGGTTGCTCCAGACACTTTCACAGCATACACAGCCACAGCGACACGACCGTTACGCCAGCCATAACCGACCACAGCATACCATTGCACTGCACGCCCTAGACAAATAACACTGATACCGCAACAGAAATGCTGCTTCCCACCCCAGTGCTACCCCC
>NW_009259586.1:1893995-1894483 GCF_000687185.1 Egretta garzetta
GCATTGCTTCCCGCTGCTGTACCCGGGCAGCCGCACCCGCGAGAGTCCCTCGGCCCGGCGGGGCTGGGCAGGAACCTAAATAACGTCAGCCAAAATCCCAGCTCCCCGGGAACGTGGTTTGTGCTGCAGGGAGCCTGTAAATGTGCTTTTGTTTGAACTTGCTTTCCTTGGGCGTGTGGTGAATTCTTCCCTACTGTAGATGCAGAGGATGCACGTGTCAAGGAAAAGATGTCACAGTAGGGAAACATATATAATAAAGACAATGGATAGGAATTTTAAAATATTTGGATTTAATGTGCTTTCTGGCCATTATAAAGGTAAATGCTCAAATTGATTCTGTTCTTCAACAGTAATCAGAACAGCTTGCTATTATTGGACGCCAGCCAGTGTAGGTCTGAAGTAAATGAATATGTTCTTTCCCATTAGAATTTGTTATTTATTTAGCAAGTAACTTCTTAATTAAAATACAAATTTCTAAGTGTGAAAGC
>NW_009259586.1:1894503-1900830 GCF_000687185.1 Egretta garzetta
CCTGCTGATCTTTTATAAGTTTCTTTGTTAGTGCAAGATTGTGTGCTTTCACTTTCTACGATTTCCTTAACATCTGTGATCTCACTGGTTACAATCACTAATTCATCTTTAGTTTTTCCTGACTATTCACTGTACTGATTTGTCTTTCTTGGGGTTTTTAAGAGTATTACTGAGCAATTTAGACACCTATGGATATACATCTGGTTTTATATAGTAGTTTACGCAAAGATGAATTTAGAGTTATTGATGTGAACTTTCAAATTTTAAACTGGATTTTTCTTTGGAAATTTTCTTTTTGGGATTTAGTGCAGGAGGATTACAGCTCTGAGTCCTCTAATTCCTGTGCGGCAGCAAAACAGCAAGTGGTGAAAGGACTGAAGTTCTTTATTTCCAGAGGTCTGTGTATCTTTCCTTTTCAAGAGTTTCCATGAAGATTGATTTATTTATTTATTAATAATCTGGACTTTGTTCGTGTAGAAACTGATATTTTGAATTTGGCAGAAGTTCTGGATCTACAGCAATCCAGACAGACATACCATGAATATTTTTGCTAGGCCTCTATGTATCTGGCCATTTCTACAGAGCATGGACAAATCATCAATGTGCTGTGTTTGTACCAATTCCACAACTTGTGAGATATATCAGAGTTATGAGGTGTGTCGCAGTTTGTGCGTGCGTGTGATGTATTAACTTTCTTGGAAAGGACTTGATGGGAACGTGCTGTCAGGAGCCAATGAACGACACGTTTTGTGCATGAGAAATTTCACATCTCAGGTTTGTCAGGTTTAGTTCATGTACCAAGACTATTCGCATAGCAGATTTCTAACAGAATTAGTGCTTTGTAGAAGCATACATTCACTGTCAGTCTAAAAAATCCTGAACTGACATGTGATAGCTGCACCTTGGGCTTTTAGCCACTCCAAATACGTCATGAGCACGCTAAATCTTGCTTGCAGAAGGTTGGGTGGGTGGTATGTATTATATTGCCTTTCTGTGTAGCAGAGCAGGTACCTCACTTAACACAGAGAGCATTACAATTTGTGGATGTGACAGTGGTAGCCTAAAACCCAATAACTTCTGGCTTACTGAGAACCAGGTACCAGTTTTACTAACAAATTAGTACCACAAGGGTATGGAAACGCAAATGAGAATATGTTTCTGTATGCTGGAATCTGTTTTTCTGCCACATACTGACTCTCTTGACTCTTTGTGTAGAATTAGCCTTGAATCCACATTGCAAAGGTTGGATTCAGGTGTCTGCAATGGTTGACGAAGAATGGTTGAGATTATGCCAAGGGAGACTAATGCTCCATGTGGAGTCTAGGAGTCAGCAGCAGGTGCTATGGAAAATAATGCTGTGAATTTTATTTGAACCTTCTTTCTTTCTCTGAGAGCAAAGGAGTAATATCCCTTCTGAGATCAAGGAGACATGCATTCTCATTTTGTAGTTTTTAAAGAACTAGGAGATTAGGAAGAATCCAAACCCTACATTTTTATTAAATGACACTTCTGCAACTCTTGGAAAATTCCTGTAGTATCTGATTTTTTTATTATTATTATTTCTTCTCTTGACAAGGCAATTAGAAACCAATCAGAATTTGTTAAATAGGTTTAATGGACTTAAAATAGAATTAAATGTATGGTTCATTCTTCAAATACTAAGTCATAGTAGAATATTCCGTACTGTCAGTAAAGAAATTCTTCATGCTGCACTAAAGAGCAGCATAGTGAATGTTGTAGGAGTAGAGAGCAATTGCCCTTAATTCCCTAGAATTTAATTGCATTGTACTTCTTTCTGATTGCATCCAATCAAAATAGGAGGTAATAGAAATTTGGCCAAAATTGTAATATCAAGCTCATTAATTACATGGTGGACATAATCCGAAGGAGGAACTGTCAGCTTGCTCTCCAAATTAGAGGTTAAGTGTTCTGGATGAAACTCAACAAAACCCACAAGACATTGTATTCCTAAAGACGCTCAGAGCATCTGTTTGCAGGAGGCCTGGGCTCCAACTCTAGCAGACATTGGAGTTCAGCGAGAGCCAGGATTTGAGAGCTGCTGCTTCACAGATCCCCTTTTCAGTGCCAAGTTCCAGCTCCAAGCCTTCCCTAAGCCTGCTGCATGCCATCTTTGGCCTCTGTGCTGTAGATCACTGTTCCCCATTTGAAATAAACTATCAGTCAGGCCCCAGGTATACTTACAGAGGACTGCAAAAAAAAAAAAGGCTTAGCCATATACTGAAGTTGTTCATGAAGTGCGGGTCTTGCCTGCTGTGTGAAGGCAGTGCGTACTGCAAAAGGCCATGTGGCAGTGTGGGTTGACTTTGCAATAATCCTTTCTTCCCTGCCTCCACTCTTTCTCCCCATGTATTATTTATTCCTGTTTGAGTATTTGAAAAAGCTTGCAGTATGCTATTGGAACCACCCCCTTTCCTCTGCCCTGTTGGGGTTCACCAGCAATATTTATCTTGTTCTGATGCATGCTGGCTTGCCTGCAAGATCCATAGTGGTTAACTTTCTGTTTAAAATAGTGTTTCTTTCTGTGGAGGTGAAGACAACTGGCATGCTGGGCTGCAAATTATTTGGTGAGTCATCAGTTAATATACACATCCTGAATAAAAAAGCACTGCAGCTGCTAATTTCTGTTTACTGCTTGACAGTATGTACAAGAAGGGAAAAGGTAATTGGTATGTGTAGCCTTTTACTAGTTGGTTTATATATATAAATGGAAAATATGCATTAGGGCTTTGCGGGCTCCAAGCCTCTATTTGTGTGAACGTATGAGAAATGCACTGTGGGCTTTGTCTTTTTTCCTCTCCCACATCCATGGATGGGCCAAGAGGGTGGATCAGGAAGGATGTAGGACATTCCATTACGGAAAGAGATGATTTGGAAGACACTCATCGTGATTTGGTGTTAGTGTTTGTTTTTCTCTCCTTAAACATAATTTGCCCTGAGAGAGATAGGTTTTTTTAAAAAAATTCCTCTGGTCAGCTGTATAAGCAGATAAATGGAAATGGAATGAGATGTTCCATTATCAAAATAACTGACTTGACATAGACCTTAGGAGCGGAATTTGGCCGTTATTCTGATTATGCAGATACATTGGGATCAGTCATTGATGTGTCTGTTTATTTGCAGGGTTAATGCCTTCATGGATTATTTTTCAGCAGTTTCTGTAGTGATTTCAGGGGCATAATTTAGGGCACAATCTGAATGAAAGCGTGACCAAAGCCAGAGGACCTGTTCTTGCTTGTTGCAGAAACAGAAATCAGAGAACTTTTTCCACAGTTTATGGGCTTGGCTTTATCTTCCTCTCTTTTTGATACTGACTATGCCAGATTGCCAATGGGTTTTGTTGTTCACAGATTTCTGCCCATCGACAAGAAGTTCAGGGAGAATGTTCATTTTTTGGGGGATCATTGTAGTAATAATGAATAAGAAATTGTGCTCTTTCTGAGGGTAAAAAAGTGTGTGTGGGTCCATAAATATAGGTGTTTGAGAGGTTTTGTTGTTTTTTTTTTCCTGATCAAGAGAAAATTATTATTATTTGCAGTTCTGACTTGTTTAGCCTAGTTCTTGTGGCACAGTATAAGAGCCTTTCTCCTTTCAGCTGCCCCTAACCACGTTGTCTTAATGCTTGAAAGTGGGTTAGCAAATGTGTTTTCTTTTATATTATTCAGACAGGTGATGGGTTAAAGATCTGTGGGCGTATTCTAGCTCACTAGTTCCTGTATAAAGTATAACCGTGAGCTGCCCTCAGAATAAACCTGGGCTTGGCACAGATTTATGTTCTAAACATGATTACACGTAAATGTCAGATAAGTGGAAATACTCAGGAAAGTGGAAACATTCCAGTATTCTGCTATTTATGGCATCAAAACAGACATTCAAAAAGCATTAGTTACTCCTTTTCAACTACTGAAAAACCTTTGTATTTTTTAATTTAAAAATAAGGGCAAATGACCTTTAATTGCCCAGTTTATTGTTATGAAGACGCTTGGGTTTTTTCTTCACTTAGTGAACTTTGGGAAAAATCAAACACAGACAATTTCAGTAAAGGAAGATATAATTATTAGTTTGTACTTCAGCATTTTTCTTAGAGCGTCTCAAAGCACTCCACTGAAATCTGTGGTTAAAATCTCATGACACTCCTTTGTAACAGATGCAGCAAATAGGCTTGATAGGCCTGGAAACCTGAGGCAGAAAGAATGGCAGTAAGCTGGCCGAGTTCAGAAAGGAAGTCTGTGTTAGAACCGGGTTTAGAGCGCTGGTTTCCTGATGGCCAGGGCTGTACTCCAGCTGTCTAGAAGTTGCTTCCCCAGAAGTACAAATGACTGCTACAACTGCATTTAGCCTATCTCAAATTAAAAACTGAAAGAGAAGCTCTGGCAGATGATGCGTCACTACACTGGTGCCAGTGAAACTGTAGTTTATTGCTGCAAATTTATTATTACCTCCAACAGGACTTTGATTCCATAAAGTGATGACTGGATTATAAAGAGGTGCAATTATTGGATGCATGAGTATGCTAGAGGGAAAATTGCCTGTTTGACACTGGGAACGTGGTGCTTTGATGCCCACGGGTGAGTGCTGCAGGACACTTTGTACTCCTCTGATTGCACTGGGTTAAAATTACCGAGGAATGACACAACGGTATGCATGAGTTCACATCTTTCTTTGCAACCCTGAAATAAAAATAAGCATGTTAAGACTTTGGGTTTGGGTTTTTTTTTTTTTTAAGAGACCAGTGAATTGACATTGCATCATACCCATACAAACAGACTTTATTAGTCAACGACTTCTTTGGTTTTCTTTTGAGTAGAAATATAAGGTGTAGAGATACCTCTTTCAATTTAGGGCTTATGTTCAGCTGCAGATAATGCAGAGTAAGTCCTATGTGTATGGTGCGTTTATTTCCTCTAAATTAATGTGCTTTGAGCAAAGTGTGTGTATGGGGTGGGGACCACTAAAACAAGGACTTAAAGACCTTTGATGAAGTTGCAGTTTTTACATGGAGCGATACTTTGTGCATACAGCGCTATTTTTATGTTTGTTTCTGTTGGTCTTTGTAAAAATATATTTTTATACCAGTTTGAAAATACTAAGTTGTCTCTTCATATTTGGGAATTACTCAGGGTTAACAAGATTTTCTTAAAGAATTTTTTTTTAATTACATTTGCTGGCAGATATATAACAAGCAAACGGCAAGGAGGTCATAAAGGGCCTAGGGTAGAGCTTAGGCAGTAAACAGATGCATTAGGGTAAGATTTAAGAAATTAGGTTTCCCTGTAAATCTTTGTTTCGTCGCTTGCAGTTTTTATCACTGGCCCAACACCTGGGGTTAGAGGTGATGCACTTTGATTTTAGCAACCTGCTGAATTTATTTTAATGGCCGATGAAGAGTGAGCATTTACTCCAAGGATGGCCCCTGTCCCTCAGCTCCCTGCGTACTGCATTTTAGATGTTTTGCATACTAATAAGGGTAGGCATTTGGGTTTACATGCTCGTATCATCAGGCTGGATTACAGGACCAGAAGGAAATCTCTGGCTCACCGACATCTCGTCCCAGTCTCATCCCTGTTCTGTACAAATGCACGGTAGTATTTGCCTGCGGGTAGCGAGAGGGCAAAGCCAGACAACGCTGGTGTGGATATGGTGAAAAAAGAACATGTCGCTTCTGGCTGTGGATATCCTAAAAGCAAGACTGAGGTGTGTAGAGTGGTGATTTCCATGTCCCACGGCAGGGGCTGAGATCTCCCTTCTGCACGGTGGTTGTGTGGTTCCCTGTTTGGGGTGGGTCCTGCTGCAAAGGCCAGAAATGTTCCTGTCCAGAAGCTGCTATTACTGCGCATAGGCCTCCACCCACCAATTCTCCACCACCCTACCTGAGGCCTAGGGCCCTTCGCCTTCCCGCGTACGCTGTAGTTACTGCAAACGCAGGAGAGGGGATCCGCGGCGGTCGTGGCTCCCTCCCGGCCGGCTGTGCTGGGGCTCGAACCCGCAGCCTGGCTAAGTGCGATTGATGGGGGAAAGAACCAATGGCCGCCTTGGAGCCCCCTAGCAACTGATCCGCTGTGTCCCGCTGGGAACACGAGGAAGGGGGCGGTCGAGGGTTGCCTTCCCCCAATGGAATCTGAGGAGGGCGGGGCTAATGCTCTTGGTACACCAATAGGCGAACGCGGGGGGTCGCTACCTCACAGGAGTGGGGGCGGGGCTTCCACCTCGGTGTGTCAATGAATGCCAAGGAGGGCGGGGCGGAAACGAACCGCCCAATAGTGGGGCTCGGGGGCGGGGCCCGGCGTTCTGTCAGAGCGGCGCGGCGGC
>NW_009259586.1:1901313-1906218 GCF_000687185.1 Egretta garzetta
ACGGAGCCACCGAGTCACCCTACGGGTACCACATGGGTAAGCTGCCCCCTCGGGAGGCTTCCCCGCTGCTCCCGTTTTCCCAGCACCCTGTGCAGGAGCGCCCTGGGGCCCCCCAGGCTCCCAGGGTCCAGACCCACGGTGAGGCTGCGACCGTGCAGGAGGCAAGGGCCACCAGCCTGTGCTATTTCCCGCTTCTCGGGAAATAGTACAGCCAGAGCAATAAGTGAAAACAAGTGCTTCTGCAGGTTCCCGGTGAGGTATGGAGCTCCCAGGTGGTACCAAAGGAGAAACAGGGCGCAGGCAGAGGCATGCAGAATGATGTTTTGCTGTACGTAGTTTTCGGAAAGGAGGTGGAATTGTTATCGGTGTTTAAAATTCCATGCAGGTGATCCTGTGTGCAAAACTATTTTTGGAGCTCAAGTTTAAAAGAAATGTCTTCATACACCAAATGTATCGACCAAGTGGATAGGAGTTACCTTCCTGAGCACTTATTTTTCTGTTGTTATCAACAGTAAAGACAAATACTAATAAAAGTGGTTTTCTAGTAAAGGATCTTTGTTAAACAGCAAAGGTATTTGCTGTGAAACTGCTTGCAGTGAAAGAGCAGAAAGGGAGATTTATTTTTTTCCCCTCTTTTTTTTGCTGTCATGTTCTTAATATCAGATGAGTAGCCCTTTAAGATCAAGGTTCATGTTTGTGGTATGTTCTTTCACTTAAGCTTTTTAAAGGGCAAGATTGAAGAGCCTCATCCATGCCAGGTATATTCGGTCTGCAGCTGTGAACATTGCAGACTGATTTAAAACTAAGCTAATGGCTCAGGGAAAAGGGGATTTCTATTTTCCTTCCCTCCCATTCTTTTCACACCCCCAATCTTGTTTGCCTAGAGCATACTCTAGTTTCACTTCTTTTTTTTTTTCCTCTCATGCAAACCTATCATGCGGCTTATTAAAAAGCAAATTATCTTGTCAAATTACCCATTGCTTTAATTTACTGCCAGTATAAGTCTGTGACTCGACAATTCACTGGAAGGCTTTACATTGACTTAGGATCTGTTATTACATTGAGTTCATAGTACTGATTCATGGCAAAGAACTGGAGGGGAGGAGGAGGGTTCTCTGTGCCACTGCTTATGAGTCAGACTGTACCTTGAAGGCATCGATGTACCTTTTAAGGTGTTTGCTTAATAGTTTGCTAAATTACTCCTTGGGGTGTTGCAGTGTGTTTACTATTCGTGCTCTTCAGGTGGTTGGAGAAAAGGAACAGAAGGCTTGGGGAGAGCGTGCCCTAGCTGGGCTCTGCTCTGTACACACAATCTAATTTATAAATTCTTATGCTGAAGGAGCACTTTAGTTTCCAATGTATCTTGACCTAACTGAAAGAGAATGTTTGACCAGCTCCTGAGCTTGCGCTTTTGCATGTATACCTTGTGATGCTTGTGGTTTTGCTCTTAAGAAACAATTAAATTGTGTGGCTAACACTATAACTCTATGAATAGATTTCTTGCAGCCAAGAAATACAAATATACTTTTTGAATTATTTTGCAAGTACTTAACATTTAGCTTGGAAATTCTTCATTGCTACTAATAACTTCAAAATGTATACATACAGGGTTGTAAGTTTTACGCGCTATTTCATGGATTGTAGTCTCTTTACCAGTATATTTATCAATCAGAACTATACAAGCTTAGGCAAATATAGTAATTTGGGACCTCACAAACTCTGCGATGTAAAGGTCACTGTTTTACAGAGATGGAAAGGAGTTCTTAGCCTCGAGAAGATGGGCATGTCTGAAGAGAGGTGTGTGAGTTACAAGAGGGCAGATATAACAGATGGCACGGTAGTAAAATGTGGAAGGAATATAATCTGATTTTAATTTTATGCAGCTAGTGTCAGAATTTTTGTACAGTCAGAGCCTCAGTGTTTACACAATCATAGTATACTGTTTAGTCTCACTTAAGAAAGGATTTTAACTGTGAAAGTTCATATAAAAATTTTTCTCACTCTTCAATTTATAATGTTCTTGTGTGCATCACACTTGAAGTACTTTCAAGCACTGCATGTAAGCTGCCCAGTTTCTTTGGTGGTCTGTATCTGATATCCCTTCTCTGCCTGTATCCCCTCAGCCTTCCCTACATCATTTGAGCGTGGCTGCGTAGGATGCAGCTGTGAGGAATCTGTGCAGGCTCAAGGACTATGAAAATAGAGATGCAGGGAGAGGGATAGAGCTACACATCCTGTTAGTATTATGACTCATTTTCTAATTTAACTTATTTAAAAGCTCGATAAACACTGACTTTTTCACCATTTTCAAGTCCTTACTTAACTGCTAGGATCTACCACTTCCATAATGCCAGCTAGCTCTCTGCACTGGAAAGAGAAACTCTAGTGGTATGATAGATTCTGTCAAAATATGCCACGTGTAAGCTTCAAAATGACAAAATTTTGTTGTGGAGCTTGATGAAAGGGAGTAGCTTAGAGACTACAATGGAAGAGGAGGGAGATGATGTGGTAAAAGACGAGCAATTGTGGAGAGAGAGGAAAAGCACTGAAGGCCCTTGAAAATGAGAACAAACAAGTTAATGTGATGAAGCATGGAAATTTGGGCAGTTGTTTAAATTTGTATATGCAAGAGAGACAGAATTTATGTTTATTGCAACAGGTTATTCCCACTGCTGAAATTTAGTAAATTGAAGGTGGGAATAGGAATGTTGAGAAGTTTGGAAGGAACAAGCTACAAAGGGTGATCAAGATGAAGGATAGATCAGGCCTTGAATAAGACCAGCTGTTCAGAGAGCTTACCAGTTCTGTGGATAAAATGGGAAGGTGACCCTGGAGTTACAGGGCTGAGTTTCAGGAAGGACAGCAGCGCATTAGAGTTGAAGAAGAAAAGTTAGGATTTAGCTTTAATACAGGGTTCTTTCTTGTGCTAAACAACAGGAGGTATGACTAAGACGCACCGCAGTACTCGAAGAAGTAGAGAGACAGATTATTTATAAAGGAAGTATAGGGAAGGACAAGGTCTTGAACAAGGTGTGACCCCTCCTTTGGGAAGGGGGAGAATCTGAATGAACCCCATGGGATATTAAGAGAGGTGGAAGAAAGGCTGAGTGAGGATGAACTCGTCAGCAAAGAAGGGTCAAGGGGCTTTTGGTTGGCTGTTGCCTTCAGCAGCATGAAGGACAGTTAAGCAGACAAGAATAATGAAGGCAAAGTAAAACGTGGAGTTGACTAGAACAGTGTGTGTGTTTTGGTTTTGGGTGTTATTTTTTTAGCCATCAGATTCCTGAAGGCTTTATGTGCAGCTACGTAACTATCTCATCTCAACTCTATGGGCTCAAACTTTAATTGTATAAACCACAAATTAATTTTTCCCAGATACTTTCTTAACTATTCAGAAATAAATCTGCCATCTTTCTCATTCCCAGGAAAATATGGCAGTTGTATGTCTTACTGTTTTTTGTCAGTACACAAAAATGATACGAAATCTGGAGGCGGGAAGGAAAGCCAGCATTGTGTGATCACTCAAGTCCCTGCAAGCTGCTGCTGGTCAACAAGCCGTGGTTTGAAAGCATTTGGCGTAGTTCAACTATTAAGGAGTACAATCTCTCGGTCTCCAAATTTTTCTTAATGAGCAAAGGCCTCTGGGTTGGAAAGAAGAAGGGAAGAAGCTTGATTAACATTACAAAGTAAGGACTGCCATGGAAGATGCATTGGTGAACGTGATTCATAGAGATAATTTAGAAAGCAGTTATCCTGGAGGTGGGCAGGGAGGCAGTAAGGTTAGTTGTGTGGGTGACCTGCCTTTACAGTTCTCCCACATCTTGCCAAAACTAAAATTACAATAGATTGCACACACTTGGTCTCTAACCTGGTAAGAAAAACTGCACAAAAATTATCTTAGAGAGCTGCAGAAACTTTGCTTTTAAGCATTGTTAATTTCTCATCAGAATAAATTCAATTGCTTCTAGACTAGAACATAATACCTTAGATGTGCTGTCACTAGGTAGCCAAATATTTTGATGTTTTACGCTAGCAGATTTTTATTCAGCTGGATTCTGTTTTCGCTTTCATACTAACACATGCTTGACATGGGGACTGAAAGGAATGATTGTTCAAACCTGTGTACTCCCACTCCTTTTCTTGCGGGAACATCAGATTTAAACTGACAAATTGTCTCTCATCCTTCCTCACCTAGCAACCTTTTCATATCGTCTCAAGTTCCAATTGCAGTTGTTTGTCTTCCCATGAATTCTGTCTGTCCTTAGACTGAGAACTTCACTGGGGTATTGCTTGTTTTATCTGAGTGCTCGAAAAGATCTTGGTGTGTGATGGTTGTGGGTGTTAACGAGTGGTTGTCTTGGTCGCTAAGCGGTTAGAACGCAGGCCTGGAGTTTGATGGCCCAACCTCAAACAGACCTTATGGGGAGAGCCAGGTTACCTTATACACAGGCAGCATTTAGACTGTGGTCGTCAGCTGCTTGCATCCCAGCAGAGAAAACTTACAGTTCATGGTGGCTCTTCCTGATGGCTTAATACATGGATCAAAGCCATTCTTTGGTGTAAAAGCTGGTGTAAAAAGGAGGGAATGGGCCCTAGCTAAAATAAGGGAACAAAAGGAAATGTGGTTAACGTTGAAATTAAGACTTAGATTTGTGAGCTGACTGTGGTTTCCTCCCCTCACCCCCAACAAGACCGAATACAGAACTAATGGAAGTAAAAGTCTTACCACAAAGACTTGATGTTAAGTTTCTCTGTTCTGTCTTCATAAAACTGTTTTTTTGAAAATGTTGCTTGGCTGAAAGGAAGGGGAAATAAAACAGTTTTGTTTTCCTACCAGTATAATAATGAATAGGATGGGTTGCTTATCACCGACTTTGAAGCCATTACATTTTTCTAAACACAACA
>NW_009259586.1:1906302-1923974 GCF_000687185.1 Egretta garzetta
GAAGATTGCAGTAGAAACTAATGGCAACATCACTACATTTCTGTATTTCTTTGCACATAGCACCAGCTTTTAGAGACAATCTTCAATCCATTCTATCAGGATTTCTCCAGCAGAAGAGTTATTTAAAGTTGCTGAGTACCAGTGTCTATGAGTTAATAAACACCTTTTGAGGTTAATTATGCTTGCCTATAAATCAGCTATAAAGAGATTAGACTTTATCTCGCAGCACAAGGAGAGCAAAAATTGATCACTCTTAGCTGGCATGAAGTAACTTTTCCTAAAGATTGAATAGGTATGAATTTCCCCCCCTTCCCTTGAATTTTGTTAAAAACTAGCTGTACGCCCATTGATCCCAGTTTAAAAGGAATTAAACTGCATTCTTGTACAAGGAAAAGCAGGTACGGTTTGATTTCATATGCTAAGTTTAAGTGCTAGAAGACATCTAATGTTTTATCTCATTACTATAGGCTTCCATGGCATTGGTGGAAAGAAATAGTTGCTTCAAATAGGGAATCTAACCTATTTTGGGACGAGTCTTTAAAACGGTAATAGATCCTACTCTAAATGTGTTAGTTATGACTACCCCTTTAATGTGTTGTCTTACAAGAGCTGTGCTTACTGCTGAAAGACAACATTAATTTTAAATTGTATTATATACTGCATGTGAAGAAAGTTCAGTAAACAGAAATTGCTACCCACTCTGTACTTGCTCTTCCCCTTTCACTGTGTTTAAAAGAGAAAAATTGAAATAATCTCCCCCTTTTCCACCACCTATAACTGCATTTTGTCTCTTCCAGGTGACAGCCCTGTGGAGTAGCAATTCTTCTTAATTGGTAGTCAATTACGAGAGGCACGTGTTAGCTGAAAATGTGGATCCTGGTTTGACCCGATTCCCTTTATACTTGCCTTACTTAGGACAGATACTTTCCAACCTGGAAGGAAAAAGGAGGAAAAAAAAAAAAAAAAGCTTATGAACTAATTCAGACAATTGGCTTTGTTCTTTGCTTCCATTCATGTGCCTTTTCCCCATCCCCAAATCTCAGGTTTGGAGTTTCATGCTAACTTTGTCATGCTAAGAATTGTCCACCTCATGAGATCAGTACATCATGCTTTCTTCCCTGATAAATGGCAGCATACTTGAGTGACACCTTTTTACCTTTTTTTTTTTTTTTTTTTTTTTTTAAATATTCTTCATAAACAATGTGGTAAAGGACACTGTAGCATTTCCTGGGATGGGCAGGTCAGTTGGTCAATGTTGGGTTTTGTATTTGTTAGCTGATCATGCGCATCTGTTGAAACAATGAATGTTCACCTTGCTTGATTTAACAGAGCAGTAGAAACCTTAGGCCTGCTTAGCAGTGTATGGCTTTTCATTTGTTTCTTCAGACCTTTTAGAAAATTAGTTTTGCTTTATTCCACACTTGCTTCTACTTGGCCATTTTTCTTCATTTTAATATATTAATAATATTTCTTTGTTTTAATATAGTAACTCAAGTGTCATGTACTCGTATCCACCTCATGGACAAAAATTGTTACGGTCTTACAATTTCATGGAGGTCAGAAGCTAGGTCATCTTACGGTGAGGTTTTGAAACTCACTTAATAGGCTTAAACTATTTCTTTTCCTAGCTCTCTCCTCACCCAACTGTATTGGAGGTGAAAAAATCAAAACTGTTTGTGCATGCACATACTTAAACCAGGTTTTTGTTTACCTTGTTTTTTTCAAATAACTGGCCTTTATATTTCTTAGCAAGGCCTATTCAATAGCAACAAAAAAAGACCAGACAAAGAAAACACCTAGATTTTGATCAAGCGTGTTACTGTATTGTACAGTTTGAGAATGAAAAAGCCTTGAAATCTTAAGATCATGGGAATGTTTTTCAAATTCCTCCCTAAAACCAACCTGCACACACTTGTCTGAATTTGATATCTGCTACTGCTACAAGTAATACTTCAGATTGCTGTGGCAAAAGAGACTACAGCAGTAGCTTACTTTCTTCTTTGTCTTTCTCAGGTGCGTTCATAGCGCTATGTACTGTCTGTCTCAGTTTCCCTTGGGCTACTGGTGTCTCCTTGCCTCCCCCCCCTCCATTTTTTTCATAGATACGAGGGAGTGGGAAAGTGGTTGTGAAAACAAAATTAGCGTGAGGCTCCTGGACAAGTGTGCAACATGAAAGACAAAGTCCAGGTTATTTTGAAAAGTGGTCAGGCTTCAAGGTAATTGAGTCCTTTTAAGCTGCTTTGGCCTAACCAGAATGATGTTTGCCTGTGCCAGGATTAAGTTTTATCCAATATGTTGGTTAAATTACATTTACATATTGCTGTAAATTTGTTTTTGTTCTGGGAGCTGAACAAGAATGGAAAATGGGATTAAGAATAGAAATTGGCTAACTTTAAAAGTTTTATTTGTATTCCATTTTATTGAGCTTTTCTGGATTTTGTTTGATTTGAGACAGAAAATATGAAAAAATAATGCAATATTTACAGAAAATACTCGACGTGGGCTAATATTTGTCGTGCTAGTGTTATTTAAGGACCATCTCAAATGTAATACACTGAACAAGTTTGGTTTGAGCTTGCTATGCTTTTTTTATCCACATCTAAATCTGTTGATATGGTGGAACACACCTGTACAAATAATTGTTCCTTTCTCTTGTGTCTTGACCTGTTGTAATATGGAAGCATGAACTGGGCAAGCTAAGTAGTCACATACTCCAGGTAGAGCTGCAAGTTCATCAGGTAAGTGAAGCTGTTACAGATCAGACACTGATTTATCGACATATACTGCACATTTAACGTCCAGCCTTTCAGAAAGGTAAAATAAAATCCTCTGTCAGTACTGACTGTAATTTAGTACCTACTCAGGGCAAGGTCCACAAAAATATTCATGTTCAGGACAGCTGTTTATGTATCTAAATTGTCACTCAAATCTATGGAAAGTTTGAAATCTAATTACTAGGAAGTTAGGATGTCATTTTTGCCCAGGAATGGAAGGGGTTTAAAGGTCCAGAAACTAACCTTGCTCACGTCTTTACTTTCTTAGATGCCACAAACTACTGGGATAAGCAGAAAAGAGAAAGTATCATCAATAATGAGCTGTGCCAAGTGACAAAGTGTGTTGCAGAACAGCTGCTTTAAGACTTTAGTACATATCTGCTTTTGGTATAATTGTGTTATTCTTTGATATGTTAATTAAACTGCATATTGGTAAAAGGAATATATGTGCTGTGTTCCGCTGAGACTTAGGGATCTGATAGGTGATTCTTTACAGGGGGCATGGGTTTTTTGAACCTTAAAGGATATGAATCTCTAAGGAAGAGGAACATACTCTGGTTCGTATAATGTTCAGACTGGCTGAACCAAATCTCTGAACTGTGTTCAAGGCAAGGTGAGAATCCTCTCTAGGGCAGAAAAGTAACTCTTCTCCAACTGGGGGAAGGACAGGTAGGAACTAGCAATGAAAACACCCTTACATGCATGCAAAAACATTTCTGTCAAGTCAGTAATTTTTGACTGTTTTGTAGGCATGTAAACAGTGAAGATAAAGTATTTTGGAATCCTGTTTGTTTTCAGAAGCAGGGAAAGCTATTTATTGTTCATGAGATGTAGCCTTGTGCTAAGCTGAAAGCCAATGTAACAGCTTTGCTCTTTTTCTTTGTTGCGTGGGATTTGCCATTGAAGGGTGCTGATGTGCAAGCACTGTGTGAAATCAGCAAGTGGTGTCAGAAGATGGAGGTGATTAAGTAATAGCTGGTGGGCGCGAGGAAGCCAGAAGAGCCACGGCTGTGTTACTCCAGAGTTATCTTGGACATTAAAATTATTTGCAGGGCGTTGGATTTCAAAGTCTAAACTGGTAGTTTAATATGCAGAGGTGGAGTAATTATGATGAGAATTTCTGGAATGGAGATTTCCATGCTAAAAAGTAACTTACTTCTAAGTTAAGAACATAAGTGTCTTCTTGAGCTCATTTAGCCTAGCACTCTGTTAAAAAAGGAGAGATCCTGTTTAGGAAGAACACGCAAACCTCGCTGCTTTCTGAGGTCTGCTTTGCCTCATATGCCGTCCAACCTTCCTAATCCAATATTTGGAGATTTAGAATTCTTTGCAACTACTTCATTTATGAAAAGGAGTAATCTGTGTATTCTTTTTTAATAATTATAGTTACAACTTTCTATGGCTTTTTCCTAATTTATATAAAGAGGCCATTTTGCTAAACATTTCTTTTTTCTTATGCTGGACTAAGCAGGATTCCGTGACTTCCTCTGAAGCATTCAATACTGATTAGTGTAGGGGCACTTCTGGACTGCTGTGAGCCCTGAGCCCCCCACAAAATACAGCTTTAAAATAAGATGTTGACTGATGCAAAATCAAACTAGCCAGAGTTTCCCCCAGTACATTATTTTTGGATCACAGCTTCACATTCATATAACGTAAACTCCCAGTGCCATAAATATCTGGTTTGATTGCGTTTGTTAAAATAGCTTATATTCTTTAAGTGTACTTCAGTACACAAAACTCTGGAGAAATGTGTTTTGTAAAAATACTTTCACTCTTGGATCAGAAGAAGAAAACCTATTTATGAAAACGTTCCAGTTATTCGTAATATATGGCTAGTTAAAGTCCCATGTGTGTAAATGTAGAGGAGACTGAACATGTTTAAAAGCGAGCTGCCGTCCAAGAGTGACACACTTGCCCTAGATGAATTGCAGCTGATCTTTTCACACTTTCAAATGCAGTCCAATCGCTTGTATTTATTAACCATAATTTGTTTACTGTGTGGTGTGTTCCAGGTTTATGATTCAGATTTTACCTCTTTATTTTCCCCCTCTTCTTACGTATGTTGAGCACGACTTGGCAGTTAGTAACTCAGTATTATGCTCCTGCCGTTGCTCTCATTTTTCTTCTGGGCTACAACTTCATGCAAAGAGCCCTACCCTGACCTTACCAATATATGTTTCCTTGTAATCCCACATCAGCAAAGCTGAAATAGCAAAGAACGCCTATGTACTCTGAAAGAATATACTGAAGAAGCAGTCATAAGTGTGTTTGAGAATTGTATGTTTAATTTGTCCATTTTCATAGGGTTCATAGCAATTTTAGATGTTTGGGTGAAACTATTTTTAAAAAAAAAGTTTTATTAAAAGAAAAAGCGAGGTAGGGATATTTTAGTCCATAGGGTTTGAGTCAAAATAACTCATCCCTTCCAAATTTTAGGGACAGCAATGTGTTAATGTATCTCCTGTGCCTTTATACTTTATTTGCAAGCTGACTTTATGCAGTGCCTTAAAATGGGATACTTAAGTGCATGAAATACGAAACTGCCAGCTGGAAAACCCAGAAGAGACCCAGCAGGTCTGGCAGCCTTTTTAATACTCACTCAAGACTAATCTGAGGAAAAGAGGCTCATGTAGCTGATGCATTTGATGGAATGATTGAGTCAGTATATGGAGAGTCTCGTGGTGCAAAATCTTTAACACAGATATCTGGATACATTCTTTTCTAATTGTTTTAGCAATCCCTATGCACAGTGCATGATCTCAGTCAGTCAGGACTCTGTTCTAATCTCTCTGTATGTTTGCTTTGGTAAATATGCTAAGTGAAGTTTGCGTGAAGCACAACCTTGACTTCTCAAACCACTTAATGAGTAGATTTTGACTTAACTTGAGCGTGTGCTTTGTAAGACAGAGGCATGATAAGCGGAATTTTAAACAAGTTCATATCCTCTAAACTTTTAAATTGATTTTCAGTTCAGGCAGAAGCACAGTTCCTTTTAGAATGATGTTAGTCTTGGAGCAAGAAGATTCTACAGTCCAAGAATGCATGTAGTGTAATCATTTTTCGATATAAATTCTAGTTTTTGTCTCCAAACAGGAGTTTAATCCCATACTCTTTGGGAACTATAGTTTTATAGGCAGACTCACTTATCAAGCTGCACTGTGTTTGTCTTCAGCATCTGCAAGACAGGCTAGTTCAGGAAGACTACATGAAAAGTAATTACATAGTTTTTAAGTGAAGAAAAGTCTGCAGTTCTAACAACCTAAATGAATTTTGGCCGCAGACTAATGAGTCAGCTCTCTGGAGAAGAGACCTTTGCAGGGGGTAACCTCAGAACAGCCTCCCAGTACCCATAAGGAGGTCATCAAGAGGACAGAGTGAGGCTCTGCACATGGTGGGAGGGTAAGAGACAACCGGTGTAAGTTGAAACAAGAGAGGTTCCGAACGGGTAAGAGGAAAAACTTTTTTACCATGAAGATAGTCAAGCTATGGAACAAGTTGCCCAGAGAGTTTATGCAGCCTCCAGACTTCTCATCTGATCCTGTTTTGAGCAGCAGGTTGATCTAGATGAGATTGCTCCAACCTGAAACTTCCTTTGATCCTAGTCACCTGAAATCAGTTTATGTTAATTTCTTGGAAAACTGAAACCAACTAAGTGATGAATGGAATAAGAGCTTTGTATCAGCAATGTGTAGTCTGTCTCCTTTAGTCCTAACATAGATTGTTTGCTAGCATTTTGTGTTTTCTTTTCTTTTTTTTTTTTTTTTTTTTGTCCTGGAAAAGCAGTACATTTATAACTTTGGCAATTCTTCTGCTGGAATAGCTCGGGAGGAGGAGAGGGGAGAAGTGGAAGCATAATCCAAGCCAGACTTAATTTTTCTGATGGAAATACACGTCCTGAAGACACCTCATGACTTGGGAATTCCTTGAGTTAATGGTAACGTTATCTATAAAGCCCATTTTACTGCAGCATGTGTTTCGCTTGGAATTCCAAATTTAAGAAGTGTGGTTGGTCTTCTGTTGCTTGGTTTGGAGGTTAGTTTGAAAGCTCTTCCTCTGCAAGTATCTGTGCTTTGGGAATGAGGGCTGTGTGTTTTCTGGATGATAGCTTTTAAGCCACAGTAATTTTTCAATAATGATACTAATTTTGCTCTCTGGCATCTTTAAAGCAAAATTATTGCACTTACACCTACTTGTTGTGAATTCCCACTTTGATCTTCAGTTCGTCATAATGACAGAATTCATTATTTGTTCAGCTCAAAGAATTATTTTTCAAGTAATCTTTTTTTTCCTTTTTTAACAAACAGTGCCTTGTGGGGTGCAAAAAATACCTGCTGCTTTTCTTTTTTCTTTTAATAGACTTGGTGACAAATACTGCTGTGAGTTCTGGGAGTATTGATGGCATCCTACAGTAGGCTTTTTGGGTTGGTTTTGTAAGCCTTGGTTGTATCTTGCCATTTATCATGACTATCACAGAATCACAAGGGTTGGAAGTGACCTCGGGAGGTCATCTAGTCCAACCCTCCTGCTAAAGCAGGTTCACCTAGAGCATGTTACACAGGACATTGTCCAGGCGGGCTTTGAATATCTCCAGAGAAGGAGACTCCACAGCCCCCCTGGGCAGCCTGTTCCAGTGCTCTGTCACCCTCAGAGTAAAGAAGTTTTTCCTCATATACAACTGAAACCTCTTATGTTTCAGTTTGTACCCATTGCCCCTTGTACTGTCACTGGACACCACTGTAAAGAGTCTGGCTCCATCCTTGTGACTTCCACCCTTAAGAAATTTGTATGTGTGTTTGTGCATTTTATATGTATTTGTATTGTATTACTTACAATTTCACAATATACAAGAATATGCTTATGAAACAATTCCGATTTTTCTAATTGTTATGATATATTGATATGCTTAATTGAAAGTGGTGGTGTAATTCTTTAGAACCCTTTATTTGAGACTTCATTTAAAACCTGGGGAAATTTTGGAGAGGTTTGCAACTGTTCTCAGTGAGCTCTTAGGCCTATAGCTCAGAATAACAGTGGCTGGATGTTCTTGTAATTCTTCTCTTGCCAAGTATTTTTGAACTGGTTTACTGCTAATGAAGTGTCAAGACATAAAAGGTCACTGTTCTCTTTTGGAAAATATTGTAAAATGTGAAATATTGCATCTGGTTTTAATATTTTATGGTAGGTTTGAAGTTATTCTCCCTTCTAGATTCTGGCCGTATTTCAAACCTAGTGTTTAAGATACAAGTAAGGGCAAGTTCTGCATGGCTGTGTCCCATTTCTTTCTCGGTTTGTAGCATTTTAAAAGATAGGTAACCTGCCTTCTGGTCTTTTCTTCATGCACCAGGATGATCTGATCCTCACTGTCAAGCTTTACACTAAAGAGTTATTGTATCCTGAAGATATCCACAAGCACTGAAAATATTGGACAATCAACTGTTAAAACTTATTCCACTTTTTTTGGATCAGTTGTCTCAGCCTGGCCAAGCTTCCCTTCTCTGTACTTTCCATGGATAAGCAGAGCATGCATCATAGCTGTGGCTGGGGGTACACAATTATCTCAAAGAAGATGAAATAAAGAATCATGTTTGAAACTTTGTTTAATTGCAAGGAATGTAGAGGTGGGATTGTGAATGAGGGGCTGCCCTTGAGAGCTTATGCTCTTGGAAAATAATGTACCTGGGTTTTTTAGGAAGGTAGGGTGCTCGTTAGCAACGTGCCTGACATATGCAAAGGAACTCTTCTTGCAGTCCAGTGAGAAGATGGCATCGTAGAAGAATAAAGAATATTTTCTTTTTTTTTTTTCCCTGTTCTTATAATAGAGGTTAATTTCTAAATCAAATTCACTGGTGCTAGGTTATGATTATCTTTACTTTGATATTGAATGGACTAAAAGTTGAGGGCAATTCTTTTTTTAAAAGGCAAATCTTAAGTAGAAAAGAGCTGTTTCAAAATAGTGTTGCTGTTTTATAACAATGACTATTAACAGGGAGCTTCTTGATGTTATCTTTTTTTTTTTTTTTTTATGTTGAGTTCTATTGTGAAGAATCTGGAGAGACAAGCAGGGAAATCGTAAAGCTGATGTTGTCTTCTGCCAAGAACATGTTCCTTTCCCAGTGTGGGAACTGAGTGGTCCGCACTCACTCTTAACTCATGATCTGATGTTATTGGCTTTAAATAATTATAAAAAATGACCTTGGCTAGTAATTGCTACCAGTCAATAACAATTCTATCTCAGTCCATCTCCAGAGCTGTCAGTAGTTTTGGGGATCTTGTCTTTTAACAGGAATTTCCTACTCTGAAGCCTGAGTGGCAGTGTTGTGCATGAGCAGTTGGATGTAGATGCAAGGCACCGGAGGTGTTCTCTGATCACAGATCACTCCGAGCTCCATGTTTCACTTGATTCTTTCACATCTGTGGAAAAAAGGGTCGAGAAAAAACCAGCTCACTTACAAGATTGGGATTGATATATTAATCTCTTCCCAACTTACTTCAAATTTATTGAAGTGTGCTGAAATAAGAACTTTTTCTTGTCAGTAATGCTAATAATAGCATTCCCTTTTCCTGCAGTGCTACTATTTATAAACAATAACATGCTTATATGTAGCAGCTTTCATCTGAGGATGTTAGTTGCAACTGGTGGTGAACATTTGATTTGACAAGCTTACCATATACCTCCGATATCCTTTTCTTTTGGAGTGGAAGAAAGGAAATGATGAACTGTGCACAGCTTCTTCCTGACCTGGGGGACGGGAACAGCTCTCTTTCTTCTTGTAAAATAAATTTCTAAGGCCTTAGATTGTAAAGAGACTATTGTTGTCAAGTAAATGTTAAGACAGAGGAGAATGAAAGATGATCTCAGGATCTTTATTTTCTTTCCTCTTAATGCGAATGGAAATGGATCGTTCACTAGTTTTCGTTAGAAGTTGGTTATTAGCTGATGTCAAATGGTTTTATCTTCTTTCCAAACAGTCACCTGCCTTGAATGTTTAGTTTTTATTTAGCCATCTTAGCAGAAATACTGCAAGCTAAGGCATGACTAAAAAAAAAAAAGTACTTAATGAGTTGTTTGCATGTTCTTTTTGGCAAGGGTGTGAATTTAGTATGCAAAGTACTGGCTTGTTTACTTATTAATGCTGATAGTAAGAGGATGAATAGAAACTTATTCAGTTACTGCTTCTGTATATTAGCAGCTTGACTAATTAATTCTTCAGGGCTATGTAGGTTTTGGAGTTTCGGTTGTTAATTTTGTTTTCAGATTAGTATTGGAGGTATGCCATGAAGTTGAGTCAAACTTCTTACTCCCATACCATTTGCTTTGGTTCTACGGACAACAGTCCAGGACTAGAGCCAACCAGAAGTGCTCAGAGATCTTCAGATTTGAACCTGGAGCCCTAAAAACTTTGTAGCTATGAAAAGCTTCTGTGTGAAAGAGCACTTTCATTTTTTTAGGGGTAGATTTCTTGTAAACCTAATTCCTTTAAACATCTAAAGGAAACCAGGTGTGCTGAAGGATAGATTGTGGTATTAGCATGTGTCTGTGACCATAAACAAAGGTAAATATAAAGCTGAACTTTCTGATACAAATAGCTTTTTAAAAAATGGGAAAATTGTCACATCACTGAAATGAATGAATTATCTGTGAGACTTTGTAATTGTGGTTTATGGCTTGATTAATGAGGTGAAGAATACAGTCTAGATCTCAAATTTTAGTCTCTCAATCTGAATAGGCAATCTGTGCTTTTCAAACAGATGGCTTTTATTGCAGTAATTAAGTGTGATGGAAAAGAATGGAATTTGGAAAGCAATGATTATTCTGAAATGGTGGGCAGAAGGCAAATATTACTGTCACGTAACGTGACCTTCGTGCTTACATATCAAAAGATATAGTCCAGGTTTATTGCAAAGAGTTTATATCTTTGCAGCATGATGTTGAAAACATGGGGCTTAGTTTTTAAAGCATGGTTAAATTTTGAATCAAAAGTGTGCTGTGAGTCCATTTGCTGTGACCAACAAATGGATGGAGTTGGAAGTTGTCACTTGTCAAATATTCTTGAAGCAGTTACAAATGTGTTCTGAAGAGAAATGTTAGACCTTAATGTGGGTATGAAAAGCTAGATAGCTGAGGAAGCTTCACAAGGGAAGTGATGGGACCATTGAATTCTCATCATGCCTATGAGAAAATGGTTTTAAGCACTGTCTGCAACCTAACACTGCGTTTTCGAAGTGCAGTCAGCAGTCTTTGAACCTGAAGGATGCTGTCGGTGGACTTGGTTAAATCCCACTGAATATATGTATTTATTTGTAGACACTTCATTACTGGCATAGAAACTGGCATAGAGAGTGGGAATGTATGTGCCTGAGATAAATATTATTGAATGGTTAATTTGGACAAACTGATGGAGGGAATGAGTGCTGGAGAAAGGGTTTAACGATGAAATCTCCAGAAGGTAGTCAGGTTGTGGAGGCAGGGAGTTGAAATGTTTTATTGTTGTTATTATTACTTATTATTATTTTGAAGTAGTTTCTGTTTAATTAAATCTGAAAGCTGCTAACCTGACATCAGTAAAGAACAACATGCCTTAAACTTGAAAGAAAGGACACATCACAAGGAATAAGTAAAAACAATGAAACCGGTTCTTGTAATATTTCTGAGCTAAAATGTAACAGAGCACCAGGTTCAAAGATGGAGAGTCATGTATTCTGTACTTTCTCAGGTATAAAAAGGGTTGGGTTTAGGAGCATTTCTCAGACAAATGTGCCACTGAATAAAATCTTTCAGTGCTGAATCAGTAAAGCACAGCTCTGAAGAATCGAATCTTAAAGTTCTTGGGGTTTTTCCTTCTCCCCTCCCAACTGACCAAAGTTGAAACACATACCCAAAGCAAATGCAGAACAAGCTCCAAACTATTAAAATATTAGGCTAACATCCAATTCCTGTGAAAAATTGAGGGACAAATCTGCATTTTACTCTGTTATATTACCAAGATGTGACCAATGGTTGGTCTGTAGTCCATTGCTTCCAATTTCGTTCAAGTGAGTCAGTGGGGTTTTTTCCCTGCTGCAAAGCTAAACAACTGGCTGTTAGTCACGCCGAATCTCAATTATTAAACTGAAAAGACTTTTGGTGTAAATACTCTTGCCTTTGGTGGAACACAAAATGAGCAACTTGGCTGAAGTATTCTCCCCTAAAAAGACCCATCGCAAAAGCCAGAAACTTTGATACACTACTATAAGCTTCAAGAGAAGCAGAAATTCACAGGAAGCCTTAAAATAATTGGTGTTGACATGAATGCAGTGTGGCCAGCGAAGCATAAGCGATGGCGTGGTAATGGCTGCAAAGCATTGATGCAGAGAGGGATGGCTTCCTATTTACCACAGTTGTTACCAAACAGCTGAATGCTTTTTTGGGAATCTTCCTACATTCCTGGGTTCAATAATATTTCTTTCAGCTTTCTATCTGTTAATTTTGTGTTTGAGAAGAACAAAATCTATTACAAATTGCTTCGATTTAAGCAATCCAAACCCTTCAGCAAGGATAGTGACTTGCTTCAGGTTTTAATTTCAATTTGTGGCTCTAGGTAAATAATTTTTATTAGAAAACATCCATGTGAAAGTATTAAGCACTGGGAGGTTTTTCTGGTGTACTTCAAAGTTGATTTTTTTTTTTTTTTTGATTTAGCAGCCTTTTTCTTCCCTTTCTTGTATAGAGATACATTTTAGTTGCATACCCAAACAAAGCTATTCTGTCTTACTAAATGAGTGAATAATGCTCTGGAAGGACATTTGATTTCTGCAACAGCACAATCCACATCTGTTGGTGTCATTGTTATGGTTTCACACTGTTCCTCATGATTCATGGCAAAAGGCTGTTTGTTTTGATTCTTAATCAACGGCAAATGCTAATTGCGGAGATGTTCAGGTTGTATTATCAACTGCTTCTATCTGTGTAAGAGCTGAAGAATACAGAAGTTTCTGAATCCCTCTCTTATTCAAAACCTGTAAGATGCTTTCATAAACAGCAGCTGGCAATAGGATATTTTTCAGGCTTGTCATATAAAAAAAGAAAGTAATACTTTGCATTATGTGTGTGGCTAAACACGAGTGACTTGCAGTAGTTTATGGTCTGTGGTGCAAAGCACAGTGCCAGGTTTATTCAGCTGTGTATCCTCTAGCTATGCAATACTAATTTTCTATGCCTGGTATGTCTTTTAACAGAATGATGGATGTCCGTTTGCTGTGTGGGATGTGTCAGTGTTTGCTAAACATGGTCTGTGCCTCTTCATTAACTTTAGATAAACTAGTGGAGGTATTTCACCCTGCGGGAAATATCAGCGGTCACCCAGGATGCTGGAATGAGTTATATATTGTTATGCGGGGGGTTTCTGCATGTTTTGTGTTTCAAGAATTTCTGAAATGATGAAACTTGTTCTTTCAGTGCACAAACAGTTTCAATGTCCTAGTCTGTTTAGTGTCCCAAGACTTTGTCTATAGGTTTGGTTTTGGGTTTTTTGGTTTTGGTTTTTATTATTATTATTATTATTATTATTATTTTTATTATATCTTGTGGCTTGTAGGTTTGACTATTTCCTAATGCTGCTGGACAGCTGGAACACTTTGGCCGATAAATGAAAATAAGTTTCCCAAAACTGGTGGTAATACATTGGGGTTTTTTGTGGTTATATGTCTTTCCAAATGTATAGATAAGAGCCTGACATAAAGGCAGAAGATGCTTCAATTCACACTTCTGCAGTGAGCTAAAAGCTTGAAATGCCTATTACTGCTGTCCCTGGCCTTTCAGCTTGGTGCTTATCTGGGAACTTTCACGTTGGCATGGCACTGAACCAGTCTCTGACTTGAGTTGGAATGATCAGAGGAATTTAGCTCCCTCTCTTTGTTGCCAGACTAGAAGGAGCTGTGTCGAGCGTTGGGGGGTTTTTTTGGTTTTGTTTTTTTTTCCCTAATGTACTCCTACTTGACAGTAGGATGCATTTATCGGTTTGTAAAAGTGGAAGCAGCAAAACTCTGTGGTGATGTGACTCGAGTGAACTGTCCTGCAGGCAGGAGAAATGAAGTGGCATCTTTGCAATCCGTTTCCTAACAACGTGTGACTTAGCATCACAGTGCCTCTACTTTCCTGATCTTCTTACTTACCTGGTCTTCATATCACAGCAAGATGACACACAAAGCTTGCTTTCTGTCATCTCTCTGGTCCTTGCTAGCTTCTTCCTTATCAGGATCTCGGTAACAGGCAATTCTTCTTGACTTCTGATTCTTGAGAAATGCCCTGGCTCTTGGAACTGCAAATACTCTTTTCTGCAGGGCTATGGCAAGGTGACTTACCACTCCGCTGTTGTTCTTGGCTTTCAAATTGGGGAGGTTGCTACTGCTGCTAGAAATGACATAAGCCATGTAACAAGTCAAATCAATTAATAGATAAAAATATTCTTAATTAATAGTACTGCAGTGCAGTTATCCTTCAAAATGTGTTGGTTTTAAATCTTTCTACCTTATAAAGTTCAAAGCTTGTTTAATATCAGCAAATGCAATACAGAAGTAAAAACAATTTGCTAATATTGCTATGAAAGTGTTTGACTACTAGCTATTTAGTCTATGAATGTGCATTTTGGCATGCGAGAAGCCAGGAAATTGGAGAATTGAAATTATTTGTAGTAGAGATAAAGAACTTGTTTCACTGTATGCTCAGTATCTATGTTACAATAGGTATCCTGTGAAAAGGAATTGATGCTATTGTATATAGCTTCAAAAGCATTCAGAGTCCCCCAATGTCTGTTCTGGAGGAGAAACTGGTGATAGTTGTGTACAAATGCGTGGCCTTGAGACTAAAACTGGAGATGGCCACATTAGGTAATGGTGCGCTGATCTCTGGGCAAGAACTTATCCTGATTAATAACTAGGAGAACATTTCCTGGGGTAGCACATCCATACCTTGTTTCAAAGAGTAGTGTCTTGTGACTATAACTTAGTGAATTCAAGGTTCTGGTTGTTTTCATAAAATGGCCTCAAATTTTGTTTGCCTTAGCATCTTACAAGCAACAAAGGCCATTTGCAAGGTTTAGTGCGGTACACATTTTAAAAGCAGCACAAATGAAGCTTCTCTTCTTTGCCTGTGGCTACAGGGGGAGCTGACTCAGCTGACAAGCGTTACCTTGCAATAACTTCTGTTTGGTAATTGAACATCTGTTCTTTATTCCAGGCCAAGTCTTACATACTCCTTTCCTTGTGGAAAAGGAGATGGGCAAGGCTTCCTTTTCTGTGTCTGCTTATTTACGCCAGAGGGTTTTAAACCTATTTTTTGTTTACAAAAACGGAGGTTACCGATTATCAGTGACTGCTTTAAGGACCTCTTCGTGACATCTGGTAGCAGCACTTAGCAATACTCTGCTGGAGCAGCAACAGGAAGTCCAGTTTGTTAACTTGGTGACAAAACATGTTTTCAGGCCGAGAGAGCAAATCTCCTGCGTGGTGGGTGTCTCCCCAGAGTTGTGCTTGCAGCTGAGACAGATTTTCGCTTGTTGTTTATGTGCCGTGCTATGCTGCACTTTTTCTCTTAGAGTGTGATGTAAGTAATTGATGCAGTCTCTTTATTAAATTTTCAAACTTCTCTTTCCCCCTTAATATAGATTAACTTTTTTGTTCTGGATGTTGATGCCACCCATAATAATGAATCTTAAATTAAAGGATCATCTTGCGCACTGTCATCCCTGTTCCTCTGATAAAGATGTGCTGGTATCTTAAGCAGCAATTAGGGCACCCTTCTGCGTGCATTTGTTTTTCCGTGTCAGTGTGTTTTTTCTCACCCCCCTTGTTTTGCATATGCTCTGAAAAGAAGGCATGTGTCTCTTTCAAGGTACAAGTCTCATCACATTTCAGTACATTTTTCAGAGCTTTTGAAACTGCATTTGGAGTACTGTCTGAACAAATGTTCAATTCAAGAAGTTAACTATGACACAGCAAAGAAAACATGAGAAAAACGCATTTACTAGTGAAACTGTGTTGCTTGGCTGCACAGTGTGAATACTGAATGCACACAATTTAAATAACATTTAATAAAAGTCTCTCTTTCTTTTCATGTTTATAATAATGCAATTTATTGATGCGGTACTGAAGCACAGTGTTCAAAGCCATTGACCCTAGCATGGTGGTGGATATTTTCAGGGGTCAACTGCAGCTACACAACTGCTTCTGATTTAAGTTTTACCTAATCTAATTGAAACTCACACACCCATTTTGCCCAAGAATACAGTAATGCTAGGCTTGAGCTTATTTTTACATAGTTCAATTGCTTCCTGGGGCATGTCAGGTTAGCAGTAAAAAGGTAATGTTATATAGCACTGAAGGGTGTTTGCAAAGACTACAAAATGTACGAAAATAGATATGAGCTGAGTTAGATGGGTGCATGTGTATATATGTGTAAGTATATATACATACTTACAGTACATATGTCCCTTAAACACTGCAGTACTTCTTCAGCTTATCTAGAAGAGAGATTGTAGCTCAACCACAAGGCCTGGGTGTGTTACGGGAAGGAATAAACGGAGCCTGCCCGCGTTCTGCTGGACGCTAACTGCACAGGTCTTGTGGGCAGAGAGGGCTGTTGTCACTGGGAATGGGAAAGGCTGGAAAACAAAAGGCAAACTGCTCCTTGCACCATCTCCTGCTTTTATACGAGGGGGACGTGTATCTGATATAAGAGCTGTCTGTGAGGAGTCAGAGATGATAAAGAAGGAAGAAATAATAGAGGCAGTAAAGCTAGGCAATAGAGGAAGAGAACAGCATTTAGTCTGCAGCTAAATACGTATGTATGAGAGAAAAGGCAAAAAACTAGTTCTACCTTCTTTTGTTGAAAAGAGATAAAGCGCTTTAAGCATATGTATTGTCATGATAATGAATAAAACAGATAATTTATCAACTTGAAAGGAGCCCTGAGACATCCGCTGTGAATGGATCAAGCTTAAGTAGTATGAAAGGTCTTTGTAACTTTATATGAACAAGTTGTTCATATGTACTTCATAGAGTGCTAATGACAAATACCTTTTTTAAAGGTCAACTTTGAAATTTGTTAACTGTGTGTACAGTGTACAGCTGCAGGCTGCTCTAAGATTTGCCTGACTGTCTTCCCCACAGGTATAGATTATAAAACTACAACAATTCTTCTGGATGGCCGACGAATCAAGCTACAGCTCTGGTAAGTGTGTGCTTCACCTTTCCTCGTAATTTGTATTTCAAAGACACAGAAATGCAACTCTTCAGGGCACAAGTTCTCCCTTATACTTCAGAAATATTTAGTCAACTGAGGAGGAATGACCCAGGCAGCTAGCCCTTTGAGTAAGCCACGCTTTCTCTTTGCCTCTGTTTTACATCTATTTCAAGTAAAATGAGGGACCCTACAGCTTCTCTACATGAGAGATGCATAATAAATGCAGAAGAAAGGCATGAAAGATTACAAGTGCCTTCAAGATAGATTCAAAGTGCCTTCAAAGATTATAAAATACACTGGTAATGAGAACCATGACGATACCGTAGAAAGCATACAGTGATTGTATAGCAACATCCCTTTGCTCAATTTATTAGTAGTAATGGTCAACTAAATAAATCACAGTATTAAAAAAAAAAAAAGGGGGCATTACTGCTCATATAATTTAATTGATATGCATTCTGATGTGATTTTGATTTTTATAAAAACATGTTGCAAACAAAGAAAATTATTTTCCAACACATACTTTTTCCTGTGGGGTCAAGTATTTGGTCTGTCAGGGCGCTTTTGTGTTAAGGTTGTTTGAAGATGGCCATGTCCTGGTTCCTTTAGAAATACTGAGCAAGTGATACAACTTGAAAAATGCAGCAACATTACTGCTTCTTAAATACATTGTTTTC
>NW_009259586.1:1924017-1930293 GCF_000687185.1 Egretta garzetta
AGGACAGGAAGGAGTTGGAGTGTGATTTTTGAGGAACCACAATCTAGATAAATTGGAGAGGCAGGTTCTAGGAACAAGCAGTGTTCAGATAGAGTACAGCATTGGAGGTGAAAATGAAGTGTTATTACGATTATATACTTTTCGTCCTAGAAAGAGACAATCCTGAGCTATTTCCATCTTTAAAATTAATTTTGGTGTTTATTTTTGTTTGAAACCAGTTTAATTACTGGAGTTAGATACCTTTGTGTCAAAGTTAAGTTATTTTTAATTCATTCTGCATTGGTTGGTTTTGCCTTTATGATTTTAAAAATAATGTTTCAAATGTTAAATGCAATGATGGATAATGGTACTCTGCCATATGGTATCTTGATTACTTGATATTTTATTTTTCTTTTTCTACTTTTTTTCTTCTGTCCTCCGCTTCACATAGCTTAGCAAAAATACCACACAAAGCTTATCTGAGAAGCAGCCAAGAAGGAGATGTTTTAATTCTTTTTGTGAAGGGCAAGGATGTTCTTTGGACTCCTTAAAATAACAGATTGGAAATGTTTCTATGGTTGACCATATATGGAAATATGTGCCTTGCATTTGAAAATGTCATCTACCTCAAAAGTCTTTATGGAGTTTTGCTTCTTATCATGTTCTTCACTACAAATTTTATTTTGCTTCCAAATGCTTTATGCAGTGATTTTTTTTTTTTTTTTTTTTTTTTTGGTGCATGCTTTTCTAAAAATCTGCCTATGATTCTGTAGGGATGCCACCGTTGTACTAGACTCATGATGAACTATTGCTGCTGTAATCAAGAATTTACTCTTTTCCCATTTGTTTCCTTGGTGATAGCCATTGTTTCCTCCCACTTTTCTCCTGCTGTGAAAACAGAATCTTTCTTCAAGCTGAACTAAATGCAAAGTCTAGTGACATATGTGCACTTGAGCAATAGCATGTTGTTTTCCAAGGGCAATCACAAGAGTAAAGTTTGAAGTTCTTGTCCTCTTATCCTGAGAAATCTGAGAAATGTAGAGGAAAGGGCAGAACGCCAGTGGGGACGAACTGCTGAGAGCAAGAAGAGCTCTTATGCATTAGCGACTGCTACTGCGTGACTAATGGAAGAAGAGCTGATACTGATCGGTACAGATGACTTAATCTAGCTGAACTCTTAACAAAAGAGGCCACCTAATTCTTTTAAAAATAAATGTAATTTATTTTGTTTAGGGATACATCAGGGCAAGGGAGATTCTGCACCATATTTCGGTCTTATTCAAGAGGTGCTCAGGTAAGCGAACTACAGCTTTCTCAGTTATGAGTAATGGTTCTTGGGTGAATGAAAGCAGAATTAGCAAACCATCATGATGGCTTGTATAGCTCGCTTGTGGACTGCATGCAGATTCCGTAATAGCCTGAAGATAACGTGAAACACGAGAAATAACAGGGGGCAGGATTTTCTTTTGGGGAGGGGAAATCCATGAGATTGAACTTGAATCCGGGTAAAATACAGTGATAGATGTTCTTATGCCTTCTCGTTGGTTACCTCAATAACTTAAGCATGTTATCTTACTTTGATCCTGTAAAAGCTACGCTAATACTACTTTTCAAAACTGTGTGCCAAGTAAGAGAAATTGATGGCATAAAACTGCCAAGAGTAGTGTGAAAAATACAAGCATAGTCTAAAATGTGATGAAATTTAATGACTTGTAAGAAAATTGCTTTAAAAAATAAAAGTCACTATAGCTTAAGACTTTAAAGTATTGCTATGATTCATGATGTGTTGGTTCTGATGAGTTCATCTGTTACTTTCCAGAATTGCACAGCACGTGGAATCTTCAAGCTACTAAATGTGACCAAAAATATTTATTTGCTGTGACTTGTGATGTGTGTATGATCAGCCAAACTTGTCTACTATAAAAATAAATATTTACCAATACATTAGGCCCTAAAGCTATGTCAGGGTTTCTGCCCCTCAGATGATCTGTAATATGCACTGAGAGATGGGGCTTGGTTTCACAGGATGCTGAGGTTCTGCTCCATTGAGAAGTTGCACAGCATCTTTTTCGGAATTAGAGAATTTACAGATAGTATTCTCTGTGTTATGCCTCTGTTAAACTTATAATTTTAAATTTTTTAATACAGGGAGTAATACTTGTGTATGATATCACAAATCGTTGGTCATTTGATGGAATCGATCGATGGATAAAAGAAATAGATGAGGTAAGGTATAATCCCAGAGTGTCACTTGTCTGTAACAGATGACTAAGACTGACTGCTTGTTATATTTTCTACTGTTTTTACTGGCATTTGCAGGCAGTGCTTACTATAGAGTTATCCAAGATGCCAAGTTTACAATTTTCTTTCTATGTTTCTAATTCTAGAAAGTTGGAAACATATCAGCTACAGTGTCTGATTTCTTTAAAGGTGTTGATGGAAAGCATATGGAGGGCAAAGATTTCATACTGTAGTCCCACTCTTGCTATAGATTTGCTACATCATCTGTGCAAGCCTGTCTTCACCGAGGAAAGGATGGTTTTAGATCAGAGAATCGTATAATAATTTAAACTGGAAGGGACCTCTAGAGATCATCTGGTTCAGCCTGCCACTTAGTCTTTAAATCTTGAAAAAGCTTTTGTTTGTTTTAATTGAGGGAAGAGGGAAATGGAAGCCAAACTATTGACATTTTTTTTTTAATTGCTTCTCTTTGCTCAGCATGCTCCTGGTGTACCAAAAATCCTGGTTGGAAATCGCCTTCACTTAGCCTTCAAGCGCCAAGTGTCTACTGAACAAGCACAAGCCTATGCTGAGAGGCTGGGCATGACTTTTTTTGAAGTCAGTCCACTTTGCAATTTTAATATTACAGAGTCCTTTACTGAGCTAGCAAGAATAGTATTGATGAGACATGGAATGGACAGGCTCTGGAGGCCGAACAAGGGTAAGCGATGTACACTGAAAATGTGTAAATTTAGTCCTAGCTAAGCTTTATGGTTCATTAATATAAAATAATTTTCAGAAACTTCAACCCTGATCCAAAAACATCAAAAAAGAAAAATCAGAAATTCTGTACAATTTGTTTTCTAAACAGAAAATGTGTGTCTGCAGGCATAACCTATTCTGCTTTTGTAGGGAATAACAGATCTTTCCTAGAACTTACAGGCTCAGTCATCTAAGTATTAAGACATAAATAGGGTACTGAGGGAGCAGATATTTTGGATAATGTGTATGTGGGAAAGGGTGTGGGAGGAGAAATGAGAGTTCATCCTGGAAGTACGTAGTGCATGCAGAGTGCTGGGTATGCTACTACCATGTGGCTGACAAAAGCATGCTATTATAATGCAAGTTTTATGTCTGTTTTTAAGTATTGAGTCTGCAAGACCTTTGTTGCCGTGCCATAGTTTCCTGTACCCCTGTGCATCTTGTTGACAAGCTCCCTCTCCCTGTTGCCTTAAGAAGCCATCTCAAATCTTTCTCCATGGCAAATGGCCTTAATGCCAGGATGATGCATGGACGCTCATACTCCCTCACATCCAGCAACATCAGTAAAAGGAACAGTTTAAAGAAAGCTAAAATTATCCGTCCACCACAGAGCCCACCAAAAAACTGTACAAGAAACAGCTGTAAAATTTCTTAAGCTCTCTGTGGGAAAAGGAACCTGGATGGAATCCCCTCATGTGAAGCCTTGAACACAAGGACTCCTTGTATAATGGTCGAGCACGCTCTATGTATGTATCACACTACATAGACAAAAATAAGAGAAATAATTCTTGTTTTAGAGCTTGCTCACTACAGTAATGCTGCTTTGGAATGAATTACATGTTCAGTGCAACTGAAAGGACGTGACATTTTGCCGTTGGATTTTCGTACTGCATTTTAGTTTCTGATGTGCATGATGCCATTGGTTTTACTAGTAGATGTGTTTTCATATAGGGGATAATTATCATCATATTCAGTTCTTAATTCCATGAAATCTGGAAAGTGACTTATTCTGTAATTGTATAAAATCCTGTCTTTTTGCAAACTATTCAGAAATATAAAAAGGAGTCATCGGTTTGCATATTCAGGCAGAGGTTTTTAAATGCAATGTATTGTATACATTGTTAAATTCTACAAATGGTGTGGCAAATCCTAGTAATCCTGCAGTTGTGCATTTGGATTTTTTGTAAAGCTTCGTTGATAACTTTGAAGCACTAACTTAACTAAGCTAAAAATGTATATATAGTTATTATGCACATACACAACAAGGTTTTGTCCCATTAGTGTATGTAATAGATTTGATAAAAGTTTTTGGTATGTTATTTAATACTTTGGGGAATTAATTTGTGGTTTAAATACTTATTTTTCTGTAAAAAAAAAAAAATACATTTTATACCACTCTACAAGTAAGTTCTAGGAGGAAAATGCCAAAGACACTGTGGTAAAAAGAACATGACTTGAAGAGCTGCTTTATAAGGGAAGAATGCTATTTAAAAAACAAATAAATGTTTCTGGAAAAGAAATCCTATTATGCTTTCTTTAACTGGGGAAGGTTGTCTTTATTTTCCTTTAGAAGCATTTGAAGAACAGTATACCTGAACTAGACATCAGGAATGTGAAGTCATTCTAAAAGCATCATGTGATGCTTTTGATACAACATCTGCCTTCAATATCATTAACTGAAATACAGAATAATAATACACGTCTTCCATTTGTGAAGGAATTGCGCGACTTGTTCTCCTGAGCAGTAACAATCCATTGAGATGATGGTGTAGCTTCATCCCGGTTTCTTCTAGGTGTCCTCACTATTGTGAGATACCATTGAGTCATGTATCTGTTATTCCTTCTGGATCAGCATAGACGTCCACAGTCTCTGTAGGCAAGTAGGGAAAATTCAAGCCAGTAAAATGCCAAAGTTATGCCAGGACCTGTACCAACTACTTAAAGAAAAGTGCAGTCAAAGAACAAGCCTTCTCCTAGTTTAACTGGCAAAACGAAGTGCGGTGGAAGGAATTCCTCCCATATCGGTCCTGGGTGGTGAGCCAGCTCCACCTGCTGGTGTGCCTGTGCGGTGTGAGCTGCAGAGACGGGGTGGGCATCGGGAGGAAGCTGTTAGACTGCAGAGATTGCATCTCCACCGCTTGAGAAAATGTCCACAGCTACAAGAGGTTAAACCTGAATCAGAGACACATCCGTACTGTAGGAGCGGTCTGGTTGCGGCTGTGGGCAGGACGAAGAGTTCTCTTCCATGCACATTGCTATGCTGTTTTAAGTTTCTTCCAAATGATAACCTTCGCCTCTTCAATCGCCAGGTCATTAGTTTGTTTCCCTTCAGTATGTGAGCTGCAGAGAAATGCCTAGCTGGAGGAGAGAGCATTAATGTGGATGTGTGTGTCCTCAAGGTCACATTCTCTGTTCCTCCTGCCAGCCAGTACACAGACCAGGTAAGGAGGAGAGGCAAGAGCAGCACTCATCCCTTCTGGTAACACCTGCAGCAAGCCTACGTGGAGTAAGTAAAACCTAAGCCTGTAGTTGGAAAGAGGAAGACGTAAAAAAAACAAAGGCAGGCTTGTTATTTCATATACCACGTCCCTTGACTGCCTGAGGGGACAAAATCTTGGAAAGGTGCAATGTGATTATTTTATTTTTATATATATGAATGCAGAAAGAATAATCCACTACGTGGTCGCTGCAGCTAGCTCCAGGACTGTAAAGTGCCATTGTAAACTGAAAAGCTGTAGTAATTTCCAAATAGAAGTCTGCATGAGAGGAACAGGTCACAAATCTGGAAGGCAACATCAAGCCAGCAACGTGGAAGGCACCAAGCAAGGACAGAAAAGGAAGTGAATGCAGGTGAAGGAGAGGGAAGAGCTGGTGTTGGTGTGAGCACAGAGGGAGCGTGCGCTTTCAGCTGATCGTACAGTCATGGAGTAACTCAGGTTGGAAGGGGCCTCAGCGGGCCCTTGGGTCCACCACCCTGCTTGAATTCACTATCGAACTCCGATACGTCGCTCGGGGCCTTGGGCCTTGAGAACTACTAAATTTTCAAGGGTTTTTTTTGTGGGGGTGGTGTTTGGGTTTGGGTTTTTTGGTTTTTTTGTCAAGTTGGGGATCCTCTCTTTTAGCATATTCTAACTGTATTTCTTCTGTTGTTACTAGTTTGGTGCTCAGTATGCCCCTGACAGGCGAGCGTTCTTCCCCACGGCGCATTACCCCGGGGGGGGAGCGGGGGCTGCCCCCTCCCGCCCTGCTCTGGCTCCAGCTGCAGCCTCGCGCTTGGCCGGGCCCGGGCCGCCCCCCCAGGCCGGCCGGCCCGGT
>NW_009259586.1:1931214-1951889 GCF_000687185.1 Egretta garzetta
TCTGTTTGCAGGGGAAGGGTTTAACCCTTCTCCTCTTGTCCGAGCTCGGGTGTGCGCCGCTGTGCGTACCCGGCCGCTCCGGGAGAGGTGGTTGGGTGGAGTGGGGGGAGAGGAGAAGGAGCAGCCGTGTTTAACGTGCATCTTCACATCCATCTGCCTCTCCGGTGGTGGTTTGGTACTTGCTGCAAGTTTTGCTGCTCAGAATTGGCCAGCCTCCCTCCTGTAGTTGTATAAGTCTGCCTTAAATCCTATGCTTAAAGGGGTGGACTTCTGAAACTGCATTACTGAAAAGGTAACTCACAAAATGGTACTTCTGTGGTGTAAGTACTTTGCATTCAAAGTTAGTGGTGTAGCTTTTTTTCTTTTTGCCTGATTTATTTTTTAAAAATGTTGGTTAAAACCAGTAATCATGTTGGCAGACAAGTACAGATACATGGACCACTGAAAAGCTTCAGAACTGTATGCTTGGTTTATTTTTTTTTTCTTTGTTAGAAAGGAGAAGGCCCTATTCTAGAAAGGGGGTGCAGATGCCTCGTCTTGCTTTTGCAATATAAAAATAGCACCAGTCTTATGAGTAAGTGTCACTTCTGTGGAATAAGGGATAGAAGGTCATTTTGTAACATCCTTTTGCCTTAACAAATAATACGCTTGCCTAAGACAGACTTGCAACTTCTGTCATTGTAGACTGTAGTTCATATACCTGTTGCTGCCGCTGTCAAAGTCGTGTGTAAACACGAATATTCTGTTGATTCTAGTCTAACATCTCTGATGACGTTTTGTCAGTAGTACATCAAGCTGTTAATGAAGTGAGCTGCTTGGTAGCTCTCTTCATGCCATCCTGTTGACTTGAAAACAATAGAATAGTCTGTTTTTCAGCAAGTCAGCTTGCACTTGTCTTTATCTTGCATTTGCAACGGAGATGGAAAAAGATTTCCAAGGGTGAGCTTCATTTTGAATCTGCAAGGGTCTGTAATAAAGCGGTAGGATTTGATGCTTGGCCTGTGGTGGTGCTGGGTTCTAAAGACAACTGATTAAGAAGCAACATAAACACTTTTTTGAATAAAGTCACGTCTGAAGTATGTTAAGGAATCTGTCTTGGGAATCTGTAAACAGAAAAGCGTGTTCCTAACAGTATTCGAGTCCCAGCCTGCCTAGCCTGGCCAGCCAACTGAATAACAACAACAAACTTGAACAAAAACCATGTTTGGCTTTCATTTGCAGGCTCCTGGAGCTCTTCCTGTTTAGGAACGATGACTATTGAACTGTAGGTAGTATGCTAACTTTTTACTAGTTTAGGGACTTTTAAAAGTGTTAAAGGATAGGTAATGCTTTGATTGCTCTCAAAGAGTAGATAGGAGGAAAAGCTCACTTCTTCCTTATTGCTTCTACCAAAAATAGGAATATGAGTCACTTGAGTGCTGAAGCTCAGTAGTGTGGGTGTCTGCATATATTGTCACAATAACCTAATTTCTTAGTAATTTAAGACTAGCCAATCCCATAATGATGGAAAGATGGGAGGAGTGATTTAGTAAGTCTCTCCAAGCCTTTACTTCCATGACGGACAAGTGCTAAATCTAGCATCTGCAGTTTTTCTGAAATGTGCTTCCCTTACTGGTTTGAGTAACACTATGTTTTTATATTGGGTGACTTTGCCACTTTTTGTTTTTAAACTAAAAATAAGGGAATGATATAACCCAAAAAAATGGAAAGCCCATATTGCAAGGTGTTCTCAAGTGTTTTAAAACAGAATACTCTGACTTCAGGTTCTTAATTTCAAGGTGGTATACTCCTGATTTCAGGCACTTTTGTAATGCTTTCAGGAGGACATGAAAGTGCTTTACAGAAATGAATAGGCAAAACATCATAATAAATTACACATACCAGAAAGTGTATGTGTAAATTGCTGGTTTGCTGTTGCTCTTTTGTCACTCTTGAGGTCTAAGGCTGGTTTGAAAACTGAGGTGTGCAGTTGTTTTGGTGTTGAAACACTTGGCTTACTCATTTGATCTCGTTCAGTGGACTGAAGGACCTGTAGGACCCCGTAAATGTTAGCAGTGTCTGTGCTTCCTCTTACGGCTTTAGACCTGTTTTGCTGTGGCGAGAACTAATGTGCCAGGGGCTGCGCCTGCCATAGTCACTTCCCTAGGCTTCACTGTTGCAGTTTCTGGATTTTAGGCCCTAATGCCTGCAGATTTCTTTAGGTCAGTATGCCCCCTCCAGCTTGTGGCATCTGCTAGGATAGCCATTAATTTAACCCTTCATTTTCCTTTGTTTTTAGAAAAACAAACAAAACTCACTGTGGCCTCACTGGGACAGTTGGCAAATGGTATTAATTTTTTAATTATTTTTTTTTTAAAGTATCTGAGTTGTCTTCTGTCAGTGGCTCTTTGACAGCATGTCTGTCCCTTCTTAAAATGAGATGTGAACTTCCTGTGGAAGGAAGCGTACCTGTTACTGCAGCAATTCCCTCTTCTGGCAGCCCCTCCCCAGCGCTCTCATCCGCAAGAGCTTCCAAGCTGTAGCTGAACTGTCGAATTTGTGATCCCACTGGTACACGCTGGGATCAGTCAGATGGGAAGCACTGGGCTCCAAAGCTGTTCCTGTAACCTGGAATTGAATGAGCAGCAGTAATCTTCCTGTATGTGTTTTTTTCTTTCCTCTTGTTTGGCTCAGGGGTTGCCATGACTGAGAATTTTGTATCTGTCGGTAACGATCGACTGTGTTACTCATGTTCCCTCAGTTCTGGTGTATTGCTTTGTATCTGTCGGTAACAATCGACTGTGTGGGGAGTATCGGTGTTACTCATGTTCCCTCAGTTCTGGTGTATTGTCTCCAGTTAAAAATGTAGACATTCCCAAGACGTGAAAAGCAGCCCATGTCTTCGTCACGAGGTTAACCCTGCAGAAAGACTGTAATGGTGCTACAGGAAATGTAATGCCTGCATTTTATTGCATTAGGAATGCTCCATTTGGGTTCGTTATAAGCTGCTGGTATTAAAACAAATAAAACTTTACGGTGCTCTTTTAGCACAGAACAGTTTCAGCATCCCTCTCCTTCGTCGGCCCTGGAAATATGATATTGAGTTATAAAACTGTTGCTGGAAAAATAATTATAGGGATACACATTACAGCTACCAGAAACAGCTTAGTTCTCATCCTGTACAGTATTGTTTTACGTAGAGAGAAATGTTTCCATGTAATTTGCTTTCTAGTTATCCCAGTAAAGTATACTGCACGAGGTGGCAGCTTATTAGTGCTGTGATTTCAGTGCAGCGCACTCTTAAGTATTCAGCTGACAGAGCAAACTAAAGAATGATGTGCTGAGAAGGGAGGAGGTAAAGTGAAGCATCTATTCCAATACGTTTGTTAATCTTTCTATAATTATTATCTTCTTGTTAGCCATTCTCTGAGGGTATTTACATATGTAAACAAGAACTTTTTGCCCTTAGTTTATGACAGAGTCTTGGACAGGGTGAAATTGTGCCTGTGAGTCTTTGGGTTGGGGGAAGTAGGGGTTTTGTGCGCTTTGTTTTCTTCACTGTTTAGCTGTTTTACTGTTAGAACAGTCCAGTATATTGGGTCTGTGACTCTGCTGTTAGTGACTTTATGTAAAATGAGAGGGTTAATTTGTTTCCTTTCTACACTGAAGGGTGCAGAGATGGATCTTGTAGTAGTTTTTCCTTTGTATGTGTGAGTTCAGCGAATAGGAGTCCTAAGGATGCTGCCGAACAACCCCCCACGCCTCTCGGAAGATACTGGTCTGTAAAGCAGAGGATGTGTGTGATGCCTTTTTTTGTTACTGTTGCATTTCGGTTGGTTTGGGGTTTTGTGTTTGGCTGGTTGTTTTTTTCGTTTGTTTTTTTTTTTTTTTTTTTAAAGTAGTCCTAATTGACATGAAACTCTTGAAGTATTGAAAAGGAATCTCAAACCAGCTGCATTATTTTTCCCAAATTCTGGAGTTTTTAAACTAATACGGTTGTCAAGATCAAGTTTATTACATGTTTTTGTGTTGTTATGAGAGAACATTTTATTCTGTGTTACAGCAAAAAAAAAAAAATATCACCAATTGTGTTGTTTTTTTCTGGCATCTTAACCTGCATCCAGATATGAGTAGCAGAAGATGCGTATTGAATGTTGCTTACTTGTTCGTCAGTGAGCGTATGCAGGTTTTTTAACTGAGCTTATATTAATAGTACACAAACCACAAGGACAGCTGACTGTGTTGCGAGGAGCATCGCTGGCTGTTGGTGAGCCTTTAGCACCAGGAATACCTAAAACGGTCTCTTGCAGTCTGAGCCCCTTTGCCAGCTTCTGAGCCATCACTCCACAGCAAACCAGTCCAGTCTTGGGTGTAGAAAATCATGGGCCACCTGGCTACGAGCGAACAGTTTGGAGGCTTTATGTTAGGGGTGAAGACCTCCTTCCCCCACCCACCCTGTGATTTTGGGGTACTGAGTTTGGGGAAGGGGTGCATTTAGACACAGCTTCTCAATTTTTACTTGGAGGGTTTAGATCGTTGCAGTCCTTGCAGTGCATGAGGGTAAAACCAGACTAATTTGAACATCTTTGTTCCAGTACCTTGAAGACCTTGACTGGATTTTTGATATCACGCGTATAAATTGTCTCGCAACTAATCTTCTGTCAGTCTGCCTCTAGCCATGGTAGTTGCTTCTAACTTCACAGTGGCTTCTTTATGTTAGTACCTGCGCTCACCCATTAGCGAGTAAAACAGGAGGACAGGATACTGGTAGTCTGACAGATTCCACTAAAAAGGCACATGCATAATTCTGTACATAAATGTCACTAAAATAATTTTCCAGAATGTTTTAATCTGGCTTCTAATCATTCCCTGGTAGACACAAGCTATTGCCATCTGACTCAGCGGGCTCTCATTAGAGCATTCTTAAAAACTCTGTCTGAGATGCTCTCTTCTGTGCAAACATGAACAACGGATCATACTTCATACAGTCCTAAGCACGGTGTAAATTGGGATCTAATAAGAAAGGAGGGTTTTGCTTCATAATGACTGTTGGACCATAAAAGTTAAAATGCAGGTTTCCTTCCCTCTGTAGTGCATGGCATAGGCTACAGACGGGTTGGGAATTGCTCTCCTTTCCCTCCATTGTTTTCTTACCTGTCTAAAAAGAATACCAAGAGCTTTCTACTTTCAGTAGAGGCCAGCATGGAGGACAACTCTTAAGTGGTTTTCACTTGCAAACACTAACAAAGCCTGCAAGTGGTCTTCAGCTTGAGTTTAACAATGCAGTTATCGAGTAACACCCTCTTAACCCTCTGGCTCTTGCTTAGTTCTTGAGTGTATCTTGCAATTACTATATATGTATGTGTATATATATGTGCTTTTTACTACAGGATGCTTTGCATGTGGAATGGAAAATGGATTCCGAGTTTATAATGCAGATCCACTCAAAGAAAAAGAGAAACAAGGTAAAATGCTTACTTATTACACCATGCTGGTTCTGTGTTGGAAGCTCAGCCCCCTCGTCTTTTCCTGTAAGGTTCTTGCTTAACTTTCGCTGTTCCATCACTGGAAGGCTTTGAATAAAGCCTCAAGCAAGGAAGTCCGTGCTGGTCCCTAAGGGACTCTCACGCCGCTGCCTGGTCAGATGTTTAGGTGCTATTAATTTGCATAAAGCTGGCTGATAATGAATGTATCTCACCTTCTTGCAGAGGCTGAATTGTGTTAGCTGTTCCTAATGTTTGTAGTCCTGAATAGGAGATAAGTTCCCTGGTTACTCACAAGTGGGAGAAGAGTTGCTCGCTGCAGTGTTATTAGGTACCATCAAGAGAAGTTGTTCTGTCCTTGTGTGGTAATCTGGATGATCTAGTACAGCAATAAAACTGCTGCCTTCTGACTGGAGAGCTGAACAGAACATTTCTCAGGCTTGCTAAGAGTACTGCTGAGTCTGAGTAAGCTCAGACTTCTAATATTCTAAATTTTGTATTTTCTGTATGCTTAAAAAATTTGGGAGGATCTTGAGGTGGTAAATCTAGTATCATGTCTTAATAGAAATTACTAGATGAGCTATATTAACAGGTAGTGGGGCTTTTCATCCAAAAGCAAACATAACTGAGTCAAAATAAGGGAAAGTGAAACCTACCTGTGATTCTAACCTTAAATATAGGGAGAAAGCTGCCATGCTGAACAAGTTTCCCAGCATTTCCAGCCTGTGGTGACAGAAAGGATTCAATAAGAGGGAAAATGTACTTAAAATAGTGATTGCTATGAAACCAGGCGTGCTGTCACTTTCTAGTGCTGTAAGAGATTGCTGTCACTGTTCATGTGGCCAAAGCTGACAAACTGTTTTCTGTTTGTAATAATAAATTCTTCCATAAGCAACATGTCTTGGGCCTATGGTGATGGTGTGCTAAAAGGATCAGAATTCAGGTTGAAGTCCTGTTGAGTTCGTTGTCAAAACTCTCCCTGCCTGTGGCTCTGGCCACACTTCCAGGACTCCTGTGGTGAAAAGTTTCTTAGGAGTCAGATTGCCTCTTCCCTGTGGATTTTGAGAGGTCAGACTGCACCGGTGCATGGTTTACACAGAGAAATCTTGTTCATCCTTCATGTGTAAACCTACCAGAAAGAATCCCAGATGGAGCTTGTCTATTTGATTGATTTTTATAACCCAGTGTGAAACCAAGTCTTAACTGTCACACCCTGGCTTATCTTTCTTATACCCAGGAGTTCCATGAAGTTCCCCATCCAAGCATCACCTGTCAGAACTGTAAAGATCATGATTAAAGTGTCTGTTCTAAGACAGATTCAGAACACATTGCACATTCTTAAATTGTCCCAGCTTATCATTCATAAATATTTTAAGACTGTCGCGGTGATAATACCTCTTCATAACAAAATGTGCTGTCATGCTTTAAATGCTTTAATAGAGTTAAGAGGAGGAGTGGGTGCAGAAGGGGGTAGTGTCCAAATACAGCTGTTCAGGAAGGAAACTCGGCAGTCAAAAGTGGTGTTGAAGAAACCACAAAGACTTGTATGATATCCAAGACTACTGCTCCAGTACGAATATCTTTCTAGCGATCTACCTTCAGTGTTGTATCTTCAAGTCCCAACATAAATTCCTCATCCAGATGTACTGCAGTGCTTCTTAACGTCTAACTGAATCTCCCTTGTCCTATCCTTCATGCGTATGTCTACATCTTTCCATTGTAGCGCTTCTCAGCTCCTCGGACATTTTCGCTGGTTTATCCCTATTTCTGACAGTAGGTCTCTCTTGAGTCCTTGTGAAATTTCAACTTTTTCCTCTAGCTTTGAAATGTTTACTAGTTTCATTTGCTTTTCCTGCTGCCACCTGCCAGTGTGCGGAGTTATTGGATGGTCTTTTAAAGGAGGAGTTTAACTCTGCTCATCTGCCTTGAAGGCCACAGTTACGGCCTCTTCTCCTCACAGTTCAGTTCCCCCTCCCCACTTGGCTGCCAAGCATCCCTCTAAGCTATGGAAACAAAGCCAAGCCCCCACTCAAATGCCATCAAATTGAAAAAGGCTTTTATTAAAAAATCCCCTGGGTGGTATTTTGTTCCTCCACTTGAACCATAAGCATGGCATCTTACTCTACTTCCTCTGCAGCTGAGATTTTTAAAAAGAAAGTTACCTTTTCCTTGCACTATAAATGAGAAGCTGCCTGCACCAGCCAATGTATCTTGCTTTCACGGTTTCCTGCACTGTTGAGTGAAGGCTTGGAGCTAGACCTGGTGTGCTCCAGAGAACAGCACTGCAGTCTAGTTCAGTTACATACATGCGCCTTTTGCCTTCTTTCCTCAACCGAGTCTGTAAAGACAAATCCCCTTGCAAATAAAAAGGTTCGTGACTAATGAATACCACTGGTATTTTTCTAAATGCATGGCATTAGCATAATAGAGCAACTTGGAATGTATGTGCGTGAGGGGAATGCATTGAGCAAACTGGACAGTCTTTCTAAACATACTTACAAACCCACTGTATAATAGAAATGATCAAGCTGCCATGAGAACATTGCTTGATCTCCTCTCATACAGCATATTTTAATATAACTTCAAAACCTTGCTGTGTTTTTTCTATATAGGAAAATGAGGCCTGTCCAGACTGTGTGACAACAACAGTAGTCATCTTCATTGCTGTGAAAAATAGTGACTTTGCTGAGAATCCTAATCTTAAACAAGCACAAAAAAACCCAAACAAATAACCCACCCCCCCCCCAAAACTCCCACCCTTTTAGTCAGGATTTCTTGTCTGTCCCCCCCAGTCTTAGAGGATTTGGAGGTTTTTAAGGTCAGCCAGGGTAGGAAGATGCTATTCTTCTCAGGTGCTCGAGAGAAGCGCTAGGTAACGGGAGCTTTTCTTGTAACAGTGGTAAAGATTAGATGGCATTTTAACAGGTTCTATTGCTTTTAAATGAAATACATTTTTCTTTCAGAATTTCTAGAAGGTGGTGTTGGCCATGTCGAAATGCTGTTCCGTTGCAACTATTTAGCACTAGTAGGTGGAGGGAAAAAGCCGAAGTACCCACCTAACAAAGGTGAGTCTTGAGGAACAGCTCGTGTAAATGTTTGCCTTGCAATCTGTCTGAAACTGCCTTGAGCTGAGGTCTGGTATTCTGAAGGCAGGATGGAGGGGATGTTGCAGCAGTTTAAGTAAATGTGGTGAAGTAAGTCGCATCGCTGCTGTTGCAGTGTTAAGGGGCAGGTACCTGCCATGACCAGTCTCCGAGACCTGGTGACAAAGTCTGTACTTATCTCACAGTTAACTTTGCAAAGAGACTCGATGGCTCAGCAGCCGGAGGGGGGAAAGGGCCCTGGGTGGCAGGCTTTGCAGGAAAATATGCTACCTTTTTTGACTGCTGCCTTATGTCTTTGATAACCCTCAGAGCAAAACAAAAAGGCTAGCTGATTGTCCTTTGAAAAATGTATTTTTATTGTCAGCTTTTGTAGTCAGAGTTTACCAGCTCCTACCTGCACCAGTCATAGCATGAAAGAGTGGGTTGATGTGGAGTAGCTAAATGCCTTCTGGGGAGCAGGATGCCAACCTGTAACTGCTTAGCTATTGGATGCTCCTCTTGATTAGCCTTCTCAGAAACTAGAAGTTGCTGTAATGGAGACAATGCGGATCTGTGGATATGCCTTGATGAACTAATGCAATCTCTGCACTGTTCTAGTAATGATCTGGGATGACCTGAAGAAGAAGACTGTCATTGAGATAGAGTTTTCGACAGAAGTCAAAGCAGTCAAGCTGCGAAGAGACAGGTAGGTACAAAACCCATGTTCCAAATGCACAGCTTGGCTTTGTACGCTTCTGTTCATTTCCAGCTGTTTGCAGAAGGAAGAAGATCCTGCTTTAACACCTCAATAAACACCACCAGCAATTAAGGGTAAAATGGGCTTTTGGGGCAAGCGTTGGGTATGAACAGATCACAGCTCAAATATTGGTAGCCAAATCCTCGGTGAGAAGCCTGTAAGGCTTTCTGGCCCCCTGATGTAGGGAAGTGTTCTTGTGTGGCTACCGCTGATGTTTTCTAGGTATGGAGGAGTGTGAAGGGAATTCAAGCGGATCTCTAGAGCAAGAGCAGCTATTAGCAGCTGGAGTCTGTGCATGTGTGGGCAGAGGGGTTCTGCTGTCACAGCGTTGGATGGAAGTGCTTTGCAGGTTCATAGTCGCATGGGTTTTTGCAAGGCTGTACGTCTGTAGTGAGGGGGGAAAGAAAAGATCTAGCCACTGAATCAGTTGAAAGCCTTTGCTGATGTGAATCACGATCTGTGTCCCTGTTTTACCCACCCCAAGTCATAGGAACTTCTTGTCTGTTTCAGAATTGTGGTAGTCTTGGACTCGATGATTAAAGTTTTCACATTCACACACAATCCCCACCAGCTGCACGTCTTTGAAACCTGCTACAACCCTAAAGGTTAGTTGTATGTATGGAAGTGAGTTTATTCTGCTCTCGACATGCTATTTATCTTTAGCTGCTTGAGTCGGCTTGTTTACTAAGTCCTTAAACAGTTTTCTTACTGCACTCTAGACTTGCCCTTTGTGTTTATAAGATGGTTATTAAAACTTTTTATTCATACTTGGTGCAGAAAAGCTTTTTTCATGTACTCGTGTTACAGATTTGATTTCTAGAAGAGCTATATGCTTTCTTCTGTAAAAAAAACCTTTAAACTTGATGTATTTTGTGCTGAAAGCTTAATTATAAACACAAACTATATTAAGGTGCATTGTTCCTCTCTCCAAATGGAGCTAGAACTGTCTAGCAAACTATTCTCTACAGTGTCAAAAAGAGCCTAATTAGCAAGCTGATATTGTTCTTTTTAAATAGCAAGGTATGGCCTTGTCTTTTGTTGAAACAAGCAGACGGAGCCCTGAGCCAAGCACAGTCTTAGTGTGGCAGGCTCAGTGATGGCAGCTCTAGGCGCCAGGCAGGCGTGGGTTTGACCTAAGGAAGCGGGTTTGCTGCAGTGGGTTTTATTGGAAAAGGGAGGGACCGTCTGGAAGGAGAGCCCTGGCAGGGAAGAGGTGAGCATACTCCCACATCAGCTGCACGCTTAAGCCCAGCTATGCCCCAAGGTGTAAAATGGGAGGGGTGTAATGGCAGCTGTGTGAACATCTGCATCTGGGCCCAGCTGTGCCCTCACTGATGGTGGTCAGGGTCCCAAAGCACAGGGCCTGTGCAGGGAGTGTGAGGAGCTGGGCTTGTTTACTTGTGCAAGAAGGGGGCTGTGAAGGGCTGTCTGCAACTGGGGGCTTACAGCTGCTTAAAGGACAGTTACAGAAACGATGGAGCCAAACTCTTCTTGCTAGTGTCAGACAGGAGAACAAGGGGTGTGGGCCATGCTTGGTATCTTGGGAGGATCAGCTTGGATGTCAGGAAGATGTTTTCTCCACCAGGAGGTTGCTTAGGCTTGGAGTCCCCACCTTTAGAGGTTTTCAAGCCTGCTGGATGCAAACACAGAATTGCTGGCTGCGCTCAGGGCAGCGCAGCCTAAATGCAGAGTTGGCCTGCTGACGGACAGGGTGGGGGGAGTGGTGTTCCCTGCGATACCCACCCATTGCTCCACTTGCCGTGGGCTGAGTTTGCAGGAATTTACGAGGTATCAGCAGAACACCTGGGAGAGATGCAGTTTACCATGAACAGCCTGCAAAGTTAGGAAGAAAAAAAAGTGCAAGTACCATAAGAACAAAGTTCAAAGATGAATTAATAATAATCAGTTTTACTGACAGAAGAGAAACTAAAATATCACCTATTAGAAACTCTTACCCTTTCTGAGCTGCTAAGGAGACTCTTCTCTTATTTTTAAATAGCTTTGCCGTAACAGACTGATGGAGCTCATCTCTGAAAACAACCAGCTTTCAGATAACCACAACTAGATTACTTTGAGATAAAGTGATGAGAGCAAGTTAAAATTATGCTACTTCTCTCTGCTCTGCACTTAGGGCCAGATCATGTTTTGGGATACCGCAATAGCCATTAAAATGAAATTCTCATTTACTTCCTGTATGTTGGTTTGTTCTGAAATTTTAGATGTTTTAGAAACTTATGTTTGAGAACTTTATTAGGTTGTGGGAATTACACAGTTATTGTCTCTATTTTTTTTCTTTGTCCTTTAGGTCTCTGTGTCCTTTGTCCAAACAGTAATAATTCTCTTCTTGCGTTTCCTGGAACACACACTGGGCACGTGCAGATAGTGGATCTCGCTAATACAGAAAAGCCTCCTGTCGACATACCGGCTCACGAGGGAGTCTTGAGCTGTATAGCTTTAAACCTGCAGGGAACAAGAATTGCAACAGCATCAGAAAAAGTAAGAATAATATCCTCCCTCCTCTGACTTACTATGCATTCTAGTGTAGCAGCTCCTTCTGAAATAGGAGGCTGCATCCTTTCATAGGAAAGACACAGGAATAACTGGGAAAATTGCCATTGAAGTATGCATTCCCAGTCTGTCTTTATCTTTACTGCTCCTGGAGGATATCCAAAGGCAGTGCCCAAGGCAGCAGTTGTGTTCTAGCTGACTGCAGCAGTGACCCCTCGGTGGCGTTTGAATGCCCAAGCAGTTCACATTTCACATATTCTTCAACAAATACTATTAATTTTAAATATTAAGGGGAGGGGGGAAGCGTACTTGCATTCTTTCACCTCTATTAGTTTCTGCTTAAATTCACTTTAAAACCACTGGCTAAAGAAATACTGGCAAATAGGTCTGTCATACTGGAGGGCTTAGTTCTGCTCTGGCGCAACTCCTGTTACAGACCAGGAGGGAGGTGCTCTGCCCGCTTCTCATACACGCGCTGCAGATGTTTTCATACAGAGTGCAAATGATCAAATGGTTCTTGGAATATTCACCAAATCGTGTGCGGCCGAATGTTACGTAGGGCTAAAGACCGCAATATGCTGACAAAAACCTGAAGTTACTGGATAGTACAAATCCCTGGGCTGATGCAGAGAGTGCAAAGCAGTCACAGCCCTGCCTTCTCCCTGGCAGCTCCCGTGGAGCCTGCTAGCGAGCTGCCTCTCCCCAAGGACGCTGGGTTCCACAGCAGCCAAAGGAACGCAAGGTAGATGTACCCATCGACCTGCGGCACTGGGTACTCGCTACCTTCCTCCACTCAGCTGAAACGAGTGTCTCAAGGACAAGCTAAATTAATCCAGAAAATCTCTGTTTGGAATAGTTTCTCCTGCACAGCCTATAGCTCAAAAAGCTTAAAAAAAAATAAAATACATCCACAGTTTCTCTTAATTAAGCTTAATTACTGTGTGTCTTCTAAACAAAGCTCTTAAAACTGCCAACTCCATTGCTAAATAGAATAACGACCTGCTGAATTTGTATTAAGACATTCCTTTCTTATTTAGAGAAAAAGTTCAAACAGTATTTTTGAACTGAAATAGGAGTATGGCCAAAGTGCCATACTGAGCATACTGTAAGCAAATACCCCAAGCTCATGCCTTAAATCAAAACTACGCTGACGTTTACCTGGATCTTTCTCTGCTGGGCTCTGTTCTTTACTGGTGTGCGACTGGAGAGGTGCATTTGTTAACCAGGTGGGTAACAGGAGTTGTAGGTGATATTGCATACCCACACTTCATCAGACCAAGGACTACAGAGTCATTGATGGCTTTATCCAGGGTGCACTGGCTTGTTTTACATCTCCGGTGTCAAGCTGCGTTTACTGCAACTGAAGCACAGTTCTCTAAGGCCGTATTCTGTGACCCAACTCATCTATGAGGTCTCTCAGATGTGGATCTATACAGTTAATGAGCATGTGATAGGGAACTAATCCTTCTAGATTACTTCAGCAGAACTAATTGTAAGGCAAGACCCTCCACAGGCTGATTATACTTACATGAAAAAAAAAAATTGCACAGTAGCAGTCAAAACAGGTACTGACTATGGGGAGCAAGAGAGGACGGACTCGTGGCACCTGGGGACAGAAGGCTGTACCCACGCCTACTCAAATGGTTGCAAGCTAATGCCAGGGCTGCCCTGCTGCTTCAGAGTGCAACCGGGGTGAGACTGACTTAGACGAGTAGCTAAGGAACAAGGTTGTACAGCAAAGCATTGTAACAGTGTGGAGAGGGTGGTGGGGGGAAATCAATATTTGTCCCAAAAACTACGATTAAGAAAGGTTCTCTCAGATCTACTGAGATGAAAACCCCCGTGGTGTATGTAGGGGCATGTGGGTCAGGTAGAATTTTAGGATGCATTCACAGATGTGGAAAGTCTTCTGCCTTTCCTAATGTAACACTTGCTTCCTTTTCAAGGGGACCCTCATAAGAATATTTGATACTTCATCAGGGCATTTAATCCAGGAGCTACGAAGAGGATCACAGGCAGCCAATATATACTGGTATGTTTAATTGCTTCTGCTTTGGTGTCTTGTGGGTAGAGTTGTGCCAAGGCAGGCTGGTAAACAGCACCCCAGTTGCCATCAAAAAGCAAAGCAGAGTTACGCTGCTGCGGGCACAAACAGAACTCCCCTGGCAGTCAGGTCCCAGGGCTGCACCGGGCCCACGCTGCTTCCTCTGTGGGCGGTGCTGGGGGAGAGCACAGGAGCTGGCAGCCCCTGGGGGGGGTTACAGGGGTTGGGACAAAACCTTCTGCCAGGTCCACCACTCTGCGTAAACAGTAGTGGGGGGCAGTGCTTCCACTTCACACCAAAATACAGGGAATGCGGTGAGGCAGAGACAAGGATGAGCACCCGGGGCAAGCAGAGGTTCGTTACAACACAGCACTGCTCTGTGTGCGTGAGCCCAAGACCGCATTTGAGACTACACCCTGCTGGAAGCACTCTCTTGGGGTGGGGAAGCTTCTCTTCTCCTTAGCACCACTCCGGGGTGGGAGCGTGGCATGTTTTCTCCAGTACTTGCCTACTCCTTGGAGCAGAGCTGGCGCAGTTTCATCCAGCAGAAGTGGCAGAATGGCCCACACCGCTGCGTCCGCCTCAGGGCAGCCTGGCTGCTCCTGACACCCGGGCCCTCTGTTCCCACGGAAGGGGCTGTTCATCCTCTCCAGAGCAGCTGAACTGGGGGAGTCCCAGCCCCTCCAGAGAGGAGGGGCTGACCCCTTGCCTGGCAGCTGCCCTAGGCAACTGCAGCAGAACAGCCTTTGCCAGAAGCTGCAGGTCCCATCTGGTAGAAATACTGCAACTGTCTGTATCCTCTACAGTATTAACTTCAACCAGGATGCTTCCCTCATCTGCGTCTCCAGCGACCATGGCACAGTACATATTTTTGCTGCAGAAGACCCTAAAAGAAATAAGCAGTCAAGGTAGGGTTTGAACCGTTCTGGAGACTTCGGGGGGGGGTGGGGCTGGGAAGGGCCTTGGACTTTTAACAGAGCTCAGCACACTGGTCCTGTCAAGCAGTGGCGAATCCCTACACTGCTGGAGGGGGCAAGATGAATCTGCTGTGCTCGAGTGCAGTTGCAGGTTTAGGGCTCTACAGCAGCTGCCACCTATCTGCTGTCCTTGAGGAGCTGTAGAATTCCAGCAGAAAGTCAGGGTGAGTTATCCATGGCTGTCTCTTGGCCTGAACATACTTTGCAGACACTTCACATAAAGCAATCTCTACTAAAAACAAACAAACAAACAAAATCAATCCTTTCAGCAATTTTTGCAGTCACTTAAAAATACAGAGCCAGCAAACTGGTTGTAGGGTGTCCCCAGAAGGGGAATCATACATATTACCTGACAGTTAGGAGAAGAAAATAAAAAGCCAATCAAAAATAGCAGCTGGGGTGAACCTGGGGACTTGTTCAAAGACACCAGCAGTTCTCAGTCAACTCTAGTCGACTAAACACCTTACTCGGTGGTTATGCTTTTTTTTTTTTTCTTTCTCTCTTTTTCAGTTTGGCCTCCGCCAGCTTTCTCCCCAAATACTTCAGTTCCAAATGGAGTTTTTCCAAATTTCAGGTTCCCTCAGGCTCTCCGTGCATTTGTGCCTTTGGAACGGAGCCAAACGCTGTCATAGGTAAGTGCTGGAGGCTTCCCCAGGTTCTGTCTGGAGAACCAGGCTTTGAGCTGGAGGAACGCTCAGATGAGAGAACGCTGCCTGCCCCTGTCAGCTGAGAACAGGAGCACAGCGCTGCAAGGGAGTAAGATCCAGCAGCGCCCGGGGTGGGCGCAGCGCTGGGCTGGCTGACCGCAGGTTCCTCCAGCGCACCCCTCCGCATGCTCCCCGAGCTTGAGAGGTTGCAGTTTGAGCTGTAGCTGAAGGAACAGAACGGCTGCCTTGGAGCAGGGGACCTGACCGTGTTTGTTTTTGTTTCAGCAATATGTGCAGATGGCAGCTACTACAAGTTCTTATTCAACCAAAAAGGGGAATGCTCAAGGGATGTCTATGCTCAGTTTCTAGAAATGACGGACGACAAGCTTTGACTGAGGTGAGGGCGTGCATGGGTCAAAGCACTGCCTTGGCTACTCCACATCTTTGGAAGGACAGTATACGAATGTCCAAGACTGGTCAAGAAGTTTAGCAGACCTCACCGAGAAGCCTGGCCCAACACGATCAGAACAAGCTCTGAAGTAGTGGACTACTTATGTTTATTCTCATTTCTGCAAGTATTCATCATTAAAGTCTCTTTGGGTTCCTGTCATCAACTCAAGTTTTCAAGATGGCGGCTTTCCACAAGCTTGTGCCTATTGGGTTTCTCTTAATCTGAACTATGAAATGACTTCCCATTGAACATGAGTGCCTGCCATGCTGAGAGCCGCGGGGGGGCCGTACGAATGTACAACGAGCCTTGGAAAAGGGATGTGAAAGCAGAAGATTTCAGGCACTGCTCCGGAGTAACGGGGGGGGAAGGGGGGACAAGCGCGCAGCCACGGCTGACTGTAGCTCGAGCCACGCCTGTCCTCAGACCTGGTGTACGGGGGGTGGGGGGCAGTCGTGCAGCTGCAGCGGGCAGCTCCCCCCCGTGCCCCCGCTGGTTGAGCGAGCGGCGCTGTCAAAGGTGCCAGACGGCGCGGAGTCGCTGAAGGCATGCTCGGGCGCCGGCTGAGCCAGCGAACCGCGCCTGGGCACGTGGAGCAAGCAGCCAGGGTGCTCGGGCAGGGAGAGCGCCCCTTTCTGTAGAGGCAATTCCTTCTGTAACGGAGCAGCCATTCCGGGTTTTAATCCCACCCTCAGTGCTGGGCCGACAGCTCTACGCCAGCTTCCGAAATCGCTGAGCTGCAGCCAGAAGACAGGACAGGCCCCTTGCTTACACATCCAGCACAATAACTGAACCAGGTGGCATGAAGTGTACTTCTCTGCACCGGCTTTAAACTTGCAAACTTTGGGTTTTTTTTTGTTTTGGGTTGGAATTTTTGTGTTGTGTTTTTATTTTTTTTTTTTTATTTGAGATATTGCTGGCCTAGGGACAGTTAGGTTAAACTAAACCAACTGACGTGTAAGCTCTTCCCCACAACTGTTATATGGCAATGAATATTTACTGCTGAACTAAGGCACAAGATACTAAACCCAACCCAGAAATAGCCACGGGCTCTCCCTTCACAGCACTAAATACCTGGGGGAGGGAGGGGGGTCTGGCTCTTCTGAAATTTAACTTCACAGATGCTTCAAACCCGACACGCCACCGCACACTGAGATTGTTTAGCTGCAAGCTCTCCATCTGACAAGTTTCTTTTAGTGTCCCGTAACATACTAAGGACTAACTTCTACGCAGTTTGATGTCAAGGTTGCATGTTGCTTTTACGTGTATTTAATCACAGAAATTGTTTTGCACACTTATTTGTAATATGTTATTTCTTTTAAATAAAAGTGACTAATTTTGCTGTATCCACTGCTGATCACAGCCAAGGTTCCTATCGCCGTAGGTTTTGGGGAATAAATACGTAACTGAGGAAGCAGCGGTGGCTGCTGAAGGACAGCAGCTGAATCGTGCCACCCAGCCATGGAGACAGAGGAGAGGACGTACAGGAATTACTGCCAGGGCCTCGTACCTTGGTATTTGTACCAAACCCAGTCCAACTTCCAGTGCAAACCAGTTCTTGTCCAGCACTGTTCACTGCGCCGTTCCCCACAGCTGCCATCCCGAGGCTTCCTACCTTGTAACAGCTGCCGTGGCAGAAGGACCGCCTGGAGCTGCCGTTGCCTCCCTGGAGAAGCGCGGGCGCAGGGAAGAACCCTTCTCCAAGGCCGCTGTAGATCCTCTCCCTGGTGCAGCTGCCAGCTGTTTACGTCCAGTCAGCTGCGCCCACTTTAAACAGCAAGGAAACTGCTTTAATGACAACTTTAAGCCTTCAGCACCCTGCTTTGAAGGTTTTACATGTCTCTATCTGCTGAAGCACCATTCCCGTCCTCCCAGTCAAGCTACCCCACAGGTGACCAGAGACTACGAGCTTATTTCTTGGTTGATTAAAACTCTGCTGAACTCTTAAAACTTCCCCTGGACGTCTGCTCCGGTGTGAGAGTGAGAATGAAAACGGCAACAGCTAACTGCACAGGCGGGTGTCAGCGCTGTACCAGTGACGGAATCCCTCACTGCACACCTAAATGTAGGTCATCTCAAATTGCTCCTTGCAAATCCTTATCGTTAAGTGTGTACGGTGTTTTCCAGGGAAGGGAAAGCAGGCAAAAGGAGGAGGCTTCCCACCTGCTGTTGGCTCCAGGTTGCTCTGCCAGTACTTCATGACATCACTTCCTGCTGTACTGCATCACGTAGGTGATTTGAACCAAAATTCGCTTTAAGTGGGGTAGTGGATAAACATACCTCTAAGTCAAGTGAAGCGGTATTTTAGTCACTCTTCTGGAAAAGAGGCGCCACCTTAAGTATTTGACAGACCGCCTACCCACCGCGTTGATCCGTTTATGACCCTGCACGGCTGCGGTGCCTGGGAACGCCGTGAGGCCCGGAACGACGACCAGCAGCGGGACGCTCACCATGCCACGGTTACACAGGTAACGCTCGCAGAGCCAGCCCGCCCGGGCGGGCCGTGAAGGAACCGCTTTCCCCCGAGAGGGCCACGCACTCTGCAGGCAGCGAGTTTGGAAAGACCAGACCCAGCAAGCGGTCGCCTTTCCAACGTACCCCTGCCCTCGGGGGGCTGCAGGGTGAAAGGGGAGCAAGGCGAGCTGTCAGAAGCCTACCTGATGTGACAAAAGAGGATTAAATAGATTTAAAAATGTCAAGTTGTCAGCTTAAGGTGAGTATGACAGTTCTGAGGTCCACCAGCCTTCATTCCTTTCAGCACAGCTGTCCTAAGGCGCGGCTCCGGAGGCAGCCCTGCTCAGCAGAGCGCCCGCTGACTGGAAGGGGAGCAGGCCAGGGGTGCAGACTGCGCCCGCCTGGGAGCAAACGGCAGAACTTGCACACGAAGTCTACAATATGACTGTTCCTGAAAATGATGTATTTCCACCAGTGTCAGCTATTTAAGTACATGGATTATTAATTTCTTTAGTATTTAAAAATAACTAAACGCCTTCTCTCTCCCTATTTTGCTGTCTCTTTCCACAGCACTTGGGTCAGAGTTCAAAATCCTGAAAGGAAAACCGAAAGATCAGCCAGTGCCATAAATTCAAGGGTAATTCCAGGTATTTGCCAGCAGGAGCCACAGAATACGAGTATTTCTTTCAGAGCCCTTAAGTATTCACATTAAAGTAGAAATCAGTGAAGTTCAAAACCGCGAGACACAAGGCTGGTTCTTACATCCGCAGGCCAGAAGGGCTGAGGCAGACGCTGCCGACCTCAACACAAAGGGGCCCCTTCAATGACCCCATTTTACAGCTTTTTTTTTTTTTTTTTTTCCCCATCTTTCCCAAAGGCTGTATTTGTTTAAACAATGGCTCGGCCTGGCCTGGCCTGTGAGAGCGCCCCGGAATGTCCCACAGCAGTCCGCTCCTTTTATCGAAGCAATAGGTTATGCTCTTTCAGCTTCAGATATTCCAGCCCCTTACAGTGGTTTCGTAGCCCCCCTTTGATTTCTCCCCAACGCTTCTTGGAAGTATTGACACGAAAACCCGACCCAGCATCCCAGTAAGTTTTTCTGGTACTTTAGACAAAAGCATTTCCCCAACTCTGATAAGAAACAAAAAAGAACGTAACTAATGCATAAAAAAAAAAAAGAGGATCAGAAACCAAACCAACATTAATGAAAATTATTCCAGAAAGTGCACATCTCATTAAACTTATTTAAGAAAATAATAACCTGTCAGCGTGGCAGGCTCTGCTAAATCAATACATTTGTGGCCAATGGTTTTTTTTAAAGTCAGCTCTCTGAACTAATGCAGATCCCTGGCTACATAGTACCTGAAATCCGCCCCAAATGCTAACACAACGTCTAGAAGAATGAGACTATTTGATACAAAAAATAATTCTTAATTCAAAGCCTGGCTTGATTAATAGGAAAGAAAAGAAGCACAAGCAGAAGCGGGAGTAAAGGTTGTTTTCATCTGCCAGTCCACAAATAAGATCAAGAAGAACCTGATGGTTAAAAGCAACCTTCTGACTTCAGGTGTTCCCTTTATCAATTCATTCCGTGTCCAACAGAATGAAGGATTCTTCCCAAGAATGTCAGGCTATGGAGTTAGGACGCGTGCATAGAAAGGGGTCCATCAGGTTCGCAGAAAGCAGCACTCAATTAAGGGTAAATGAGGTATCCATATCAAGAATATGTATTTTCAGATGCATCTCTCACACACGAACGTGCATATTTATATAAAATCACAACTATGTAAAATCCCAACTACCAACCACTCAAAATTTACCTTTTGGGGGAAATTACATCAAGATACAAAACATGGATCTGAACACGGATTGTTGAAACCTCAAGTTCCACTTTTGGATTTAAGTAATTACAAAAATCAACATCTAAACCCGAAGCTGTATCGTAACAACCATGCAAGTAAAGGCAACGTTTTCCCAGTTTTGCCTCCTGTGCAGCAGTCTGTACTGCGCAGTGGGTTAGGAAGCAGAAGTGCCTTTGTATCTTTTGGGATTAGCACGGTACGGGTATTTACCTCAATCAGCACGATTAAAAATGGCACAATAAGGCCACTACCATGGTGGTAAATAACGCTGCGCAATGTGGGCAGGCAGCAGCTCAGAACCGAGACCAGCCACACCGGTCAGAAATAATTCATCTTTTCAGGCCACTCCATCCACAGCACATTCCCTGCCTGAAGGCTGGGTGTCGCTCTGCTGGACCGCATGAGCCCCTACGGCTGCCGGCCGAACGGCCAG
>NW_009259586.1:1952671-1972727 GCF_000687185.1 Egretta garzetta
GGGCTGCCGGCCGAACGGCCAGCGCGAGGGCCCAACGCGCGTCTCCAAAGGCAAGGCTGTCCCCGTGCCACCGCCCTCCCGAACCTGCTGGGACACGGGGCCGCTGCCGCACGTGGCTGGGTCAAAACCAAAGCTGGCACAAGGAGAGGGGGAGGGATCTGATCCAAGGAGGACAGAACGCGCTGGCAGTGGAGATGAACGCTTCTGTCACCAGAAGCAAACGCACGCTTAGGTCTTCCGTATGTTAGAATCCTGTGTCTTTTTCAAAATCATTTTAGAGATCACACAAAAGCTAGCTCTTAACAGAACACTGAGCAGGCAGCCGAGAAGGAGCACAAAAGGAAACAATACCATGCATCATGAAACACAGAAGGTAACCGGAAAGGGTACATCGGTTCCTAAACTGAGGTCAAATCTCTACGTACGTGAATCACCGGAACACATTTTCCATTTGCAAAAGAAAGATCGTATTGACTGTGGGGGTCCAGGATGATCAGCACGTAAGACCAATTTAAGAAAGGTCACGAGCATCACCTCAGAAGCAGCAGCGTGACAGGAGTCTCGTTCAGGCTTTGCTGTTACACAGTAACCATCACTGCATGAGCAGGGGGAGGCACATAAATACAGGGGCAAACCAGGGAACAGTTCTGTTTCAAGAACCCAATGACTCAATTCAGTAAGGCCTGACACGTAAGACAGAGAAGTCTGCATTAGTCAAAAGCACCGGAGATTATCCCGAATGAGCCTTCTTCAGCATCACCAAAAGCACAGATAAGCCTATGTTATGTTTGCGTTAAGAACGTAAGCAGTTTTCTCACGTCGCACAGCTTTTTCACAGGGTTTATTTATCCCCCTGAGCGAAGGTGTGTTCTTCCGCCAAATTCCACATGCACCAAAAAGCGTAGACCACCACCACGTTACAGAACCAGGACCCAGACCACATTCTCGTCTCCCCCTCTACCCCGGAGGACGTCCCGTGCAGCTCGCCTACCATCCGCTGATAGCAAGGATCACCTTGGCTTGTTTGGTCTGATACCGCTTCCCTTGGCACTGCCAACATAAATTGGATTAATCACCCCAAAATACAGATAAGTATTTCAAACACACTTGTTGAGTAATTTCAACTTAGTTAATTTGCTGAATAAAATTTAATTTTATTTAAAAAATCTTATACACTATTATTCACCTAGCCCTAGTTGTGAACAGATTCTCACTTCTGAAAATAAACCACATTCTAGTCAATTCATTCAACACCAAATTAAATTACTATTCCTGGATTTTTTTTTCTTAAAAAAAGTATGTTAAAACTTTACTTTTTTATTTTTAAAACCTCTAAAGAAAACGTTGCAATTTTACAGAAATGTTCCTTTTCAGGTTATGCTTTTTTTAAATGCCTGTTATAAATCCAGCTTGTGTAGAGTTTTTTTTTTTTTTTCATAGTTTTTTAATATGTATTATCTGCAGAGACATTGTAACAGTTCCATTTTGTGGATGAACACAAAACTTGTACAGATTTCTCATATTTGGTCTTTAGGTAAATAGTTCCCAAAAGCTGCCTAAATAAACCACTCCAAACTGTTCAGTACATCATGAAAATACAGTTTTTCCTTTCGTAGTGGAAAAGGAAATATAAATAATGCATCATTATTACAGAAAATGACAAAATTCAGATTCAAATGAAGCCAACTATCTAGCTTTCACTCACCTTACTGCATGAGGAAATAAGACGTTATGTGAATTCAAGACTGAACAGCAGCCTTACGTTTAAATTTAATTTTGAAATGTAAAATGGAATCTATTACCACAATTAAAGTGAGAAATTACCAATACATTTTAAAATGTTCAACTGCAGAACACACACTTAAAAAAAAAATTATTATAATAATATGGTAGCCACTGTTAGAAAACCACAACAGCTACTCTTAATGGAGACCCCAAAAGGTCCGTGTATGACATCAAAAGTGTTATGGAGAAACTGGTCAGATTAATTTCTACTGATGGGTGCTTAAGCTTAAAAATATCGAATATACCTCTGACAAGATAATTTTACTCTCTTTTTTAAAAGGACTTGTGATAAAGAATTTTATCTTTCTAAATGAAGAACAGTCTGTTATCTTAAACATACACAATATTAAGCGAGACTCTTGTTTTACTTTAGACTGGAAAAATATGCCAGGGACAGTCAAAGTCAACACAAAGTAACAAACAGCAAAAGGTAGCAGAAAGAGAAACAGATAAGTGCAGCTCTGGTCAAATTCATAGCAGTTCTTTACGTCAGTTAACGGCTCATTTACATTGTAATTTCTAATCAGTTACATGCAAGCCCAAAGAAGCATTTGATCACTACACATGGTAATAAAATTTGATTAAATTTATCAGGCAACTGCTAAAATATGAAAATTTGCAGATGTAATAAAGTAGCTTTATCTGAACTTTAACAGGACAGACAAAAGTAAATCATTCCATTGGTTAAAAAAACCCTACATTCAGTTTTTTACCAAACAAAATTTCACATGAAAAGTATTGTGTGATTCCAAAGTTTCCGGAGTAGAAATGGAGTGATTTGAAATGTCAAAGACCCCATTATTTTGCAAAGAAATGAAAATACACCTCAAAAATTTCTAATTCCACATGTGAACAACAAAATACTGCATATCTACCAACAACTGCATCGGGTAGGTCATTATGAAAGGCTAGCTGCCAAGATGTAGGAAATGGCTCCTTGCCTCTGTTCCCTTTAAGGAATATACAATCGTTTGAAACCAGTTCACACTAAGCGCTTATCATGCTGCCGTTACACTGAGATACTCAGTCCTTAAAATAATCTGATAAAGATTTTTTTAAAGCTGCAGTCCTCCCCAACACTGTATTTCTCAGTGTACACAGTTCAGTAGGGGCAGGGAGGAGCGGGGGTCACAGCCTCTGGAACAAGATGTTTTGCAGTTTGACTTTAAATTACCAAGTTTTAAGGCCACCTGTGTTGGGTTTTTTTCAGTGCTGAAAGTTGAAGTCTGATCACAGGGCCCCTTTCCCCACTGCGTGAGAACATGTTCCAACATTTTAGGTGTTATATTTAAGTGTCTCCTTTTGGCACCATGGAGTTTATTTTTTTTAAAAAAAAAAAAAAAAAAAAAAAGAAAACTCCCCAAAGTTTCTAGTTCTGGCTGCCTTTATCACTCACTGCCACAGATGGGGTGTCCACGTTAACAGCTATGACTATGCTCTCTCCATCTTCCGTTTTGATACGTTTGAGTTCCTGCTGTTCTGACTGGTCTCCGTTCTGGCGCTTTGTTGGAAGAGATGCCGATGCGGATGCATGGGTTGCTAACATATGCAAAGGACTCGCAGCAGCTGTAAAAAGATAATAAAAACTTCAGCACCCTGACCTTGGTCAAAACAGATGATACAGAAAGCAAACCTGCGCTTTCATTAAAATGATTAATTCCTGTATTTGTACTACATGGGGTATTAGCGGTCCCAACTGAGATTCAGGTCCAACTGTTTAATCTTTATACCAATCTGAAAGACATTTTCCCAAATCACTCAACATTGATTCAGATTTGGACAAAGATGGGAGAATGGGGAAATATCTCCATTTTGTCAGTAGAGAGCTGAAGACGGAGAAAGATTAAACAACTGAAAGCCAATCTGCACCGTAATTTGTAACAGAACTGGGAAGCGAATTCAGAATCCCCTTTCAGAAGGTTCTGGCCATGCCTGCAGATCACTGCAGAACGCATTACCTGGCCTGGAAGGAGAGCACCACCATGACGTACTTGTCTGTGGCCATAAGTTCTTTAAGAAAAACTGTGGAGTTCACACAGCCGTGAGATGCAGACAACTCAAGCAGCAATTCCTCTTTGACAGATAAGGAGGCATTTACCCACAATGCAAGGAAAAGGCAGTGCTTTAACGAGCAGCAGCATTAAGAAATGACATATTTAATTAGATTCAAGTGCACAGATCAACAGAAATGTATACAGTTCAAACATCCTATACAAGTTTTTAATCTTTCTCATTCCATGGGAGAATTGTTAGCAGGCTGGTTTCTCAGTATCAACCCAGACTTTATTCAAACCAACCACTCAAGTGCTTTTTGTAAATAACACAAAATACTAATTATATATTTACTTGTTCATTGCACTTCATGAAAATTTATCTAAACGTTATCAAACCACCTGCTTTTTTTTTTTTTTTTTTTAAAAACACAAGCTGCCTTTCCTCATCATCACTGCTTTGCTGACATTATTACAGCATTCCCTGCTAGTGGACCTTAAACATGAAGTCCATAAGGAAGTCTTATTGGCTAAACTTGTAAGCTAACCTAGAAAATACCTGGAATATCACCTCTGCACGTAACCAAACTGTTCCATACTTAGTATTTACTGATAGAAGAAATACTTCAGAAAATATTTATCTGATACAAAAAGCTTCACTGCACTGCAGCATGATTTGTTTCTGTACCTGAAGAGCCATTCACCCCCTATTAGGAAAGCTACTCTGTACAATTCCGAAAGACGCCATAGAGATAGCTACTTCTGAATAAAATGCCTTACTGCAAATCTATTGTTGCCTAAATAAAAACAAGAAGTTTACCCCTCATCTTCAAACATGCATTAAGACTATTAGTGCATTGCTCACTCCAGGGTCTGGTTAGTAGAGACTTGCTGGCTGCAGCCACAACTGATACATGGAAATATGAAACACACAGAACAATGATTGAAATCTACACCGAAAGTCAAACTACAGAGCATCCAGTTACATAATTTTATTCTGCAATAAGAGACCTGAATTTATTTTGGACTTCACAGCTTTCAGTTAGACTGAAAGGTAGTAAAAAGCGCTGCCAAACTGCTTTGCTGAGAGTAAGATCTGAAAGCACATTCTCACTACAAAGAGAAAACGTTAGAACAACAGTAGTTGCTTTGCATTACTTAGCTTTCAGATTACACAAATCTTCTTTCTCCAAAGACAAGCACACACGTGTGTGTGTGTAGATACAGATGTATGCATGTGAACACAGATGCATGAAGGTGTACACGGGGGAACACAGACATAGTTGTAGACATGTACAAACAAATCTATATTTCTGCAGGCCTCGTTCCCCTTTCAGATGCTTTGTCTGAGAACGACCTGGTTTCTTGCTGGTTTAGGAGTTACTGTACCAGAGAGACCAGGACCTGGAATACAGCTGACTTGCTGTTCAAAACGTGAACATCTCATTAGGTATTTTAGCCCAGGAATCTCAGAGTGAAAATCCCATCACTGCAAGCGTACCCCTATCACACACAGTGAAATAGTGAGAAGCACCACAATTCTCCTACGTTCAGCCACATTTCCTAAAAATGCCTAGCAGCCATTAGGCTTCCCTACCAAGGAAAACACGTTGAAATCAGTTGAGTTCTCACAGAGTCTAGGAAAAAGACAAAAAGAATTATTTCTTCTTTTAAAAATAACTTTTCGGTATATTTCATACGACTCTCAGCTCAATTCATAGCTCCCTTCTGACAAAAAAAGTGCATATGAAGTCTGACAGTGATTGCTTTTGCTTTACTTAAGCTGGAAATGAAGTGGAAGCAGACAGAACACTGACCTATAAAAGTCAGTGATGGAAGAAGAGTAGAAAGGAAACAAAGCAGGTAATTCACTCCATTAGGAAGACGTTTAGAGCAGAAATGCATGTAATAAATTGATATAAGATAGCCTAAAACTATTTCCATAAACGTATTTTATGACAAAAAAGCTACCTCAGTATCAGATAACATCTCAAAGTGAAACTGTTAAAACAAGCTGTGTGCACCTGCAAAGCAAACCAAAACTGAACGTTCTGTGAACAAGTGTGAATATACGAAAATTATTAAAAAGTACTGCTACCAACTCAGACTGCTGGGTCCGAGAGGGGAAAGATGGTATTCAGGCAGGAAGAACCTCAAAAATCTTACAGAAGTTTTGTCATTTTTAGTACCGGTTCAATAAAAACAGAATAAAAAGTAGCAGTTCAAAAAGCCAAGCCCCAAGCAAGTTCTATCTTGTTTTCCTGTCGGTTGGTTCTTGACAAATCATCTGGGGAGCAGTTACCATTCTAATGGCACTGTTTTACAGGAACTTCTTTTAAAACTTGTTTATATCCTGGGTTTAACGAGGAGGGAGGATGGGTTGTCACCACTAAGTACAGCCCAATAACGTCCACAACGAGAATAAAGAGCTGTTCAGGTAATCATCAATTAAGAGAAACACTGGTTCTTACCAACAGGAAGGGAAAAATCCCATACAAGGCTGTAATCTAAATTTTTTGTAGAACTTAGTAGTTTTCAGTATAACTATGAAAGACATGAGAACAGAATTCAGAACTTTGGCACTGGTCACTTTGAGGCTTTAACACGCACAAAGCAACTGAACACCTTGACCAATACGTACCAGTGTTGCCCTGTCCTTGTATCGCAGTGGTGATAGGTACTATGTGCGTTCCGTTCTGCGTTACAGTTTTTATTGGTAGCTGGTGTTGACCTAGAGGTGCCTGTTGCACTATAGTAACTGTCTGTAAGGGTGTGGTCTGAGATGTCTGAATGATACGGCTAGCAGCTCCTAGTGTAGCATGACTAATAGCAGGTATAGGCTCCACTTTAACTGAAAAACAGAAGATAAAACATCATTAAAAACAAGAAAGTTTTAAGGAACCATTTGTTTTTACTCAATCTACCCTCAGTAAAAAAGTATAGCTTTATTAATAGCTCAAACATCTCTGAGAAATTATGATGCAAAATGTTCAGTTTTAGCTGAACATTTCAAGCATTCATCCGGAATTAAGTTTCAAACAATAATCCTTCTGCATAAAGAGCCAGCAAAACAACTAACCCCACAGGTTCTCACCTTTTACTTCCTTGTGGTCTCCATTCTCTTGAGGTTCTACCTTGGGCTGGGTTACCATCGCGGCTTGCGTGACTACTGCCTGTCCAGCTACAGTGTAAGTGTTTGCTGGTGCTAATCCAGTCACATTGGTGACAGACACAGCTGGTATCTGGTGGACAACATGCACTGTCTGAACCACAGGCTGCTGGGATGTTGATGTTGTCACAGGAGTTGCAACAGTGTAGGTGACGGGTTTAATAGTTTGTGGTAGCTGCCGTTGTACAGTAATTAAAACTGGTTGGCTAGATAGAGGTGATCCTACCAAGAAAGAGATAAAAATTAGGCTGCCAAGTTTAATTATTTCTTTTAAGCCATTCTTTTAAACTTAACACTAAAGCCTCAGAGGATTAACGACCTCCTTCGCTAATGTGTAAATGATCCAAAAGATAATAACGGACAATGAATATTATGACACATGGCTGTTCCAAGCCACACATTCAAGGTAAGTGCTGTATTCGGGAAGACCCACACACCATTTGGGCAAAAGCCCCCCCCCACCTCCTCCCAAATGCAGCTATGCTGCCAAAGCTGTTTAGTACCCATTTAGTAAAACTCCCTTCCATAGACAGGAACATGTATGTGCTTCAGGTGGTGTGTGGAGCACATCTGCCTTGGCAAAACTCTCAGCTTCCTTGGGAAAGCCTGGTGCCTCTGCCTAGGACCATGTTTGCCTTTGCCACAGAACGGTCACCAGCACTTCTGTAGTCACAGAGTATCACCAAGAAAATGGATAGCAAAAGTATATGAGCTAAGGTAATTAAACAAATACATCTTTATCCCATCATGCCTTACGTGCTTGCTTTTTTTTTTTTAACAGGAAAATTCTTATCACACAAAATTAATTCTTTCTCTCTTTAATCCTTTCAATTCTTTTTATCCCCACCTTTGAAAGGATGACATGACCACAGACACATGCAAGACACTTGCTTATTTCTGTAACCCATGCAACCTGAAGTTTTGGGGTTTTTTCCTAAGCCAGAAAGATAAGTTTTGAAAGGCAGTGACAACTGTTACAAGACAGTACAGTCCTATGCAGGACAGAAGCACAATCTCTGCTTAGCAACAAAGCGATCAAGGGTGCTAGAGCAGCACACAGATAACAGTCAGTCTGTATGTATGCAACAGAATTTACCTGGCATATTTTACATGTTTATCAAAGACTTGCTCTAAATGTGAAGAGGTTAAATATTTACTGGGGTTTCTGGTGTACATATGAAGTCTTGGTAATACTTACATATTAGCCCTCTCCCACCTCCAACCCCCAAACGTTTATTTCAGGATTCCTCACCTGGGGCACTCTGTGCAAATCGCGCTTCTTGTATTACCGCTAGTTTTGGCTGGATAGCACTAGGCTCAGGTTCCATTGGGACTGGAGATCCTTCCCTGGACAGACTCTCGGGGGTCTGGACTCCACTGGAGTGCGCAGACAACACTCCAGAGTGATTAGGAGAAGCTGGGGCACTTCTGTATTTAAAAACGAAAGCAGCAGCTGATGTGTTTTAACTTCTGAACTGTGAAAGACAGTGACCTTCCTCTAAAGAGACCGTAACGCACACTGCCCACAGGAGGGCACCTCTGCCTTCTGGCAAGTACAGTTACAACCCAAAGCAGTTCTGATCATCTTTTATAAAACTTCTTTTAAACGGGGACAGAATTTAAAAGCAAACCTCAGGTATAGTTAATGGCGAAGAAGTGGCTGGATGCCTTCTTAGGGAGACTCTCTAAACAATCTGTGAAACATGAACATTTCTTCTGGTGGAGAAGAATGATGAGCAAATGTCAGTCTACAGGGCAAGTAATAAAAGATCTGCACCAGCAGAAAGGCTATAACTTTACAGAGGGAATAATTTAAACCTGTGTATTCCCCCATCATGAATTCTGCTTGGACATTATCAAACTGAATACATAATTATCATTCCTAAATTCAATAAAACGGTAGCCGGTATTTGATAATTTTCTTTGCAAACAGTATTAAAATGCAGTAGATGGCAGTTAGAAATGAAAATTGTAATTCTGTAAAAAAAAAAAAAAACAAAACCAAAACAACCCACACCAAAGGTACAGCAAGGCTTGCTTACATTAACAATCTGATAGTTATGCAAACTGAGTCAGTTCTTTAACACTATAACAAGCAATAAAAACAAGCCTAGTATATGGGGCAGCCTCCTAGTAAATGATACAGAATTCAAATACTGAGTCTGGATGAAATTAAATTACTAAACTCGTGACTGTATCCAAAACTACCAAGTCCGTATCAGCCTGAAGATTAAACAACAGCCATAGTCTTTTTGTTCATCTGTTTTTCCTTACCTAGAAGAGAGTGGTCCCAGAGGGGTTCTAAAGCAAGGTACTCCCCTAGGCCGCCTTTTCCTAAAAGCCTGCTCTATTAATTTGCTTTCAGAGGCAGGGTCTATCCTCCAGAATGAGCCTTTGCCTGGTTCTTCCTGGGAACGTGGTACTTTGATGAAATAACGATTCAGAGAGAGATTGTGACGTATTGAATTCTATGGAACATAAAAAAATATGTAGAATTCATATAACTTTTCCAAGTCAGAATGTGGCCTACTGCAGCAGTTCGTACTATAGGAGACTCGGGGTTCAGCTCTTTAATTCCTTAATTCAACAGAACTCAGAGCACTACAAAGGCAGTGCCATAAACCTGAAAGGACTCTTGCATTTTTCAAATCTTTCCCAACAATTAAAAAAACAGTATGCTAATGCGGCAGTAACAGGAATCCCATTTAATTCTCTAATGAAAAACACGGTGATGGCAACAAACTGTTAGAACACTACAAACACTTGAGTATAATGCAGTGTGGAAAAAAAAAAAAAAAACACCACTAAAAAGAAAAATTATCAGTCTTCATATACCACCCTTCCCCAGGTGTCAAAGAAAATGTCAGTTCATTCTGGGAGGGCCAGTAAAATACAGCATATACTGATTCTGATCTTATATGGTAATCCTGTTACTGTTCCACAATACGGAAAGAAAAAGTTAAATTACACAAGTTCCAAATGTAGATTGTTGGGAGTTCACCCACAGTCCAGTCTATCTCGACAAAGGAGCCAAGGATTTAGTGTGTCTAGCAAAACAACAAATGGCAGTAGGTCCTAAAACAGCTCTTCAGCGAGCTCTTCGTTACTGCACTCCAGTTTGCACATTCCTCTATCCCTCACTTTGCTGTAACACACACAACTCTTCAATCAGAGAGATGTAGAAAACTGCTAACACCCTGAAGTGGCTGTATCTATGCTTGGCTTTGCACACTTTTTTTTTTTTAAAGGTATATAAACCCCAAATCCCTCTAAAATATTATGACTGAACAAGAAGGAAATGAAGATAAGCATATATACTGAAATACTTGTGGGGAAACAGGAAAAATGGAGAAAAAGCTTTACGTTAACAAAAGCTCTTCAAAAATTTGCAAAATCAAATGCAAATCCTGCTCAGACGTCTGAGTTCATGACCCTGATGGCAAGTTTGGAAAACTTAAAGCAATTATAACCATGTATGGTTTCTTAAATGCAAACTGACAAAACCAGAAATGGTTTTCCCTGCCAAAAATTGAAACAGAACTAAAAGATGCCAAGAACATGTTTATGAAATGTATTTATTTCTCCATATGCTAGAATAAAAGAGTAAATCCAAAAGTACCTGCTAAAATAAGTTCATGAAGAGGAATCTTTAAGTCCTCAACAAAATGAGACCTTTACATAATAAAGGATATAAATACCTCAATACTACTTATTAAGGTACAGGATTTGGATAGTATACCCATCTATGTACTCTCTTTTGAATAATACGTGCATATGTAGCCTCAAATTTAAAGCATCTATCATGTAAGTCACAGTAACTGCAACCTAAAAGCTAACAGAGCTGTTCATACGAGGTACAGCTGTTAGTGTTATAGCAGTGCTTTATACAACTACTGACTGAACAGCATCTAATTTTCAGCTTTTCCAGTTGTTTTTATGAATAGGTGCTAACTAATTATTCCAGAACACACTATGTCTGCTGTGTCTATCACCTTGGGTTTGTGAAGTATTATACATCTAAACACATACACTGTTCTAAGGCAGAATTCTTTAACCATGCACTACAATGTATGCACGTTTGATTCCACGATGCTTACATAAAGAAGCATTACGCACACAGATATTCAAGGTATTTCAGAATAGGAAGCAAAAAAGCACACCAACAATTTCTAAACAGAATTTTGTTGCTCAAACAGATCTGTTAGTATGACTGCAGCCAGGATTCTGCATTGCTTATGTGTGAAAGGGAAACAAAATTCTTAGAGACTTCCCAGCCACAACAGCAGCTAAGTCCTTCACTAGCCAAAATCTAGGAATAGTTAAACTCCTCAGTAACCTTGGAATTCCTCCAAGAGTGACTGAACTTTCATATAGGCCCTATGACAAATAAGTATGTGATTAGTACTTAAAAATTTATTCCTCTACTGCGAAGGCATGTATTCTTTAGTCTTCTACTTGTACAGCGAGTAGCGTTTCCTCACTTTTCCCCTCCCCCAGTCTCTCCAAATTTTACTTCCCTGAAAATAACTTCAGAGCATGCCTCTGCTGCAGATCATGACTGTACTAAGCAGCAACACAGTGAAACTGATACTGCACGATCGACAGTGCAGTCTGAATGTTACATGGGCAAACTGGCCAGTCCTAATGGTGCTCTTCTGTCCTTTGCTGAAACTAAAAACAGCAGCAAAGGCATTGAACCTTTATGCGTATCTGGAAAGACTATGCCAGACTGATTCATACACTGTTAGTCATCCTGGCAAATGCTGAGGCTGGTCTCTTTAAAAATGAAAAGAAAGCAGAAATTAAGTCTACAGAATTGAAGGGTTTGGTCTAACTCGGTACAGAAATGATTAAGTTCACAAATAGACTATGTTGCACAAATAAAAAGAGGGCGCATAATAGTGCAAGATAATGACAGATTAACACACACTTGTCCTTCACTGTATTGCATGGTCAAGATCACTGTTTTCAAATAAAATCGAACTTGTAACATTTAATATCTTAATTTTATCTCAAGATAACAATACGGATGTTTACACAACTGTAAGGTACAGAACACAACTACATTCCTAGATAGCATACGTATATTCAAATCCACAGTGCCAATCATACTTTTCTTCCCTAAAAGTCTGTATGTATCCCTCCTACAGATTTAGAGAATACCATTCCACGAATAAAGCACTGTTTCAAATACAGAATAATGTAAATTGCCTACTTTGATGAAGAACTTACAATCAGGAAAAAGACGAACACGCTCATTTGAAAAATTCTATTTATGAAGGGCTGTTAGGCTCACCAATTGACTTCTTATGACCATTTATAGCTGCCAGTATTACTCACAACTGAAAAAAAACATTCCAGAAATCAAATTTACCTGCCAGCCCTTGTCTGCTGTCCTGTAGTATGGATAATTTTTAGTTATGTGCGTATAAATTCCATTTAGTGTAAGCTGCTTATCAGGTGCCATTGTAATTGCTTGTACTATTAACTGTGCATAGGAGTAAGGTGGCTTAGAGTCGTCCTGTACAAGAAAAAGAAAAGTCTGCATCAATAAACTTTAAAGATACACATGCCCCTTTCTAAATTAAAAATTGCAAAATGCAATTAACTTGATTTAAGGCACTTTTGGATGACCAAAATCTTAAGGCAGAAAAGAAACTAAGACAAATTTGCTCTTCTGATTAGCAGACTTTAAGATAACATTAAAATTTTGGAGAAACACATAACAGTAAAGAATTTTCAATAGCCTATAAACAGATATATGATTGAACATACATACAGACCCCTCCCCCAAAGGAGAGGTCAAAATACATCTCACGTCTAATCACAAAAACCTACAAATTGTTTTTTAAATATGTTAAATTATGACTTAGCACATATACTTTGGCAAACAACATTTCAGAAGTCTTACATTCACTTACAATGTAATTTATGGGTTTGATTTCAAACACTGTTTACCTTTGGGCTATCTCCACCCGATGCTTCCTTGTCATTTTCTGACTGTGAATTGTCAGCCATTAAATGTAGGTCAGATGGTATTACACGACTCATTTTGTACCCTGAAGAACCTGCACCACGGGGGCTAGATGGGCAGGAATTTGCAGCACTGTAGAGCATAAAAAGAAGATCCTACTATTTTGTTATACAGTATATCACCACATTATGTCTAATCAAAAAGCTCTTCTAGCAGAAAAGCCCACTACCAGAGCTTCTAGACTACAGTTAAGGGTCTGTCAGTATTTCCATTATAAACCCCATCTTCCAAGCCTTTCTAACTCATCCACGGGAATTAAAATCACTGCAGGAAGAAACCTGTCAAACGAAGGGCAGGCTTTCCTCCTCAAAGGAAAAAGGATTAACTGATTTATTAGCTTGCATTGTATTTGTGTAAGATTCGCCAACAGAAAAGTCCACTTAAACTATACAAGAAACCACAAATTTTTAAGATACTCATTTGAAACAAGAAACACATCTTGCATGAAATTTCTGCCATATGCTCGTATTCAGTCTGCTCAAAAAAGATCATCTCTCCTGTACAGTATTTTTGCACATTCGAGAAAATACAGCGAGCAGTGAGGAAAAAACAACTTTTGAGTCTCATTTAAATCTAAACCAACATTATTTTATGTGTTTACAGGTACGTACACATACACACACATATATATGTGCACAAAAATAATGAACTTAACTATAAATGGGATGCATCAGCACAGACGCATCTAATTGAACGCATTATTAGGCCAACAGAGCAGATCCACTGCTACAAAGCAAAAGATAGTGCCAAACAAATGAAAGAAGTGGCTCTTGGTATCTTGGCTCTTGATATATACACATTTTGCTATCCATCACAGAAAAACAAAGATAAAATTACATATAATTTCACTGTAACATCTTTCTAACGGTTATCCCCCTTGCCTTGCACAGTCCACAGGAACCACAGCTGCACAAAGCCGGTTTTCTTCTACAGTTTCCATTTAGCCAACAGGAAAGAGCCAGTCAGCGGGTGATGCCTGGCCCCTTCCCCCTAAAAAAATTTTGGTAATTCTCTACAAGGACGCATACTGCTCAGCAATTCATACTGTAAGGGACTTCACCACAGTCCTTAAAAATTCAAAAAAAGGTTAACTAAAAATCAGAATGGCAAAGCATGCTGTGCCCCCAGAGCCAGCCTCATCTCCAAAGATAATCTTTAACCTAACTTGATCTATGGTTCAAATCATCCAAGTAACAAATAAAGCTAGAGAATGTTATTCAGATGTATACAATAATGCTTTAACAAATTTACATCTGTCAAGTTTTGTTTGTCTGTCTGGCCTCTCAAGTTTTTTGCTACCTCCCTTTTTATGTACAGAAACAAGGCAGGCACTGTAGATTGGGCAAAATATATATATACACACACACATAAAAAACATTCTTCAAGTTTCACATCACAAGAAAGCCACCAACAATTTGCTACTAGAGATATACTATAGAAGGGAGACTGGATTTTTTAAGTGTTGCATGGAAGAATCCTTGATTAGAGCCAAAACATGTAACCAATTTATTTTTTTAAATATAGGTCACTGCTGTTCTATGTTTTCACATATCAACTGACAACATCCCTCTACTGTGCTCGCTTTAGCATATATTGACAAAGCGACACATATGGTATAATCAAAGCAAGTTTACAAGTCTTCTACAAAACAGGATGATTTGAAGAGAAACTGTCAAGCTTTGCTCTCAAAATAGACTCAAAACTGTCGTTTTTTTTTTTTTTTTTTTTTTTTTAAAAAATAACTATACTCCACAGGTGCATGAAAGCCCTGAAGAGAATTACAAAATTCATAGTGAGGCAAAGACTATGGTGATATATGTGATATTATCTGAAATATTTATGAGCTGTTCTGTCATTTCTTGGGCAAGATATGTTTTCCCTGAATTTTAATAAGAAAGCAAACCTGTTATACAGTCAAGTCTAGATCTCTTTTCTCTCTGCTTCCACCATTTCTATAGATCTCATTGAACACTACAATATTGAGATCAAGATCTTGGCAAGCATGAAAGAAGTCAATTATCCTTACATTCAAATTTCATTAACAAGATCTGCATTTTTAAAAATCAAGCATTAACAGTCCTTTGCTCAAGTGAAGATACAAGAAGTGCGAGGGGAAGAAAAAAAAAAAACTTTCAAAAGCACGTATGTAACTTTGAAACACAACTTTCAGTGCCTTTAAATAAAATTTTTCCTCCTGAACTTTCTATGAATTTTAAAAATTGTACCTAAATTACTTGTACCAGTTTGTGAGGACAGCTCACTTAAGTTTAATTGAGTTTGGTCCCAAATAAGAAGTTGGACGATGGCTACAATTACCAAATTAGGCAGCACTGCAAGTAAAAAACCCAATTACTGTCCCCTGCAGAAGACTTCCCTATACCAAACTGCGCATCTTACATTGTATTTTAAGTAAAACATCTGTTTACTTCCAGCAAAGAATAATCAATAACAAATCTTCTGGAGTAAGATACCAGTCTGTTTTCCATATAACCAAAAAAACGTTTTTTCTGATGATAAACTTCAGGGAGACACTGACTATCAGAATGTTTTAAAATGGTATAATTTAGGCTTATCTTATTTAAAGTGTTTCTATAAGCATGCAAGAGTAAAAAGCAACCTAAATCATCTAGAATGCAATAAAAAGATCTGCTGTTTTGCTGTGTTAAGAATGCGTGGCTCCTGAGCAAACTGTTACATGTTTAACATTTCAAATTTGAATATTAAAGGCTGTTCATGCAACCATCGGATTAGTTAGCAGAATGGTGGTTTTCTCCAAGGCAGGTAATGCTGAGCTGCAACTAAACTTTTACCACAAAAGCAAAATACTTGAAATACATTAGAAAGTTGTCTGAGGTCTGTAACCATTCATTGCCCTATAGCCAATCTGCAGGGTTTAAATACCTGATAGTTCCTGTGGGAGAAGGGAGAGGGCTGATCAGGTGAGCCATGTTGTCTGGAATGTTTATTGTTAAGGGAGAGATCTGGGGTTGCACAGGCTTCACTGGGGACTCCGGGGCCTCCTGTTTTTCTCTCTTTTCATTGGACAGAGCTGTGAATGTTATCTTGATGTTTGTGCTGGGAAACCTGAAAGTACAGCTGAAAAGTAAAAAACAAATATATAAGCCAGTTGTTTACACAGTGTAAGATTTTCTGCATAACTTGCACATATCACCTAACCTTATTTAAAAATAAAAACGTATGGTATCTTATGTAATTGCCTGTAACCATCTTTATCTTACAGATCATACAGAGAGACCAATGAGACCAAAAAAAGATCCTCAAATAAGCAACTTTCAAATTTGGAAAGAAATACAAGCAAATGCAATACTTTGTAATAAGGGCAGTTTATGTGTTGTCTCTAAGCTTCTTGAGGCTTATCCTGATCTTGCAAGTATCCCTAAAAGAAGTACTATTTTGAAGACAAATGGCTATTATTTTATGATGCCAAAGAATGGCTTCAGCAAATGAACAAGTAAGCCCATGATATCAAAATTAATCAGGAGCATTGGCCAATTTGAGGTCTACTCAGTTTCATAGACTGGTCTAACTAAAAGATTTAGTTTATTTTCTCTTAAAATACTTATTAAATACACATCAGTCCTAATTCTGATCATTTTCAGAGTATATTGCTGTTGTAGGACTACATTCAAATACCTTTTTTCAGAGTTGAATTTAAGAGCCAATTTCAATAAATTGCCCATTTTCGTAAATTACCAAAGATTGAATGCCCAGATTTAAAGACTAATGTTAATTTAGCAATGTGCAATTGTTTTAAAATTTGGAAAATAAAATACAATGAATGGACCTTTGAGCATTTTCCTTTCTATATCTCTGTATATAGCATTTAGAAGTTAACCCAATTAAACACAACAGACTATTTATAACTCCTCAGTAAATAAACAGATTGAGTAAACAAGAAACTTAATTTTCTCTCAACAAAAGCATCTATAAAAACACAGTTCAAATAACTTTACTATCTCTTCTTTCTTAGGCTGCTAGACTACACTCAGCACTAAATCCACAATTATATTTACACACGTCTTCCACATGATGAAAAGGACTTTCCAATGACACAACACCCAGAAACAAACCTTAGAATTTATTTTTTTTTTTTTAAGTGATCCTAGGTAGATCTAGTTATAAAGAAAGGAAACAACAGCATGCTGGAACAGGCCTAAGAAACGTAGCTATGAATGCAAGACAGAGACTGTAAACAAAAGGGATCATTTTCTGGAAAGATATATCAAACATAAAAGTGATGTAAGAACTGGAAGGAATGCTCAGCTGTGGAGTAGCCTTACAAACACTAACTCTCATGTGTTTTGGTTTTTGTATCTTAAAATTATTCTAAGGATATTTATAGAACAAAGATGGCATTTGATTTTCACTATGTTTCTTGCCACATGCACCACAGTGATTCTTTTTTCCTACAATACACACCCAGGGATCAGGAAAAAGAGAAAGACTCGACAATGACCTTCCTTTTCTCTCGGTCTTAATTCTCAGTATGGACCATGTCCGAATTTAACAGACGACCTATTTCTGAAACATGCTCAATGTACTAAATTAGGAACAGAATCTATGCCAAAAAACTGCACATGCATTTCAGCAAGAAAGTTAAATGGACCGATTTCTAGGTTGGGGTTGTTTGTTTTTTGGTTGGGTTTTTTTTTTTAGTATCTTCAGTAACAACTCATTTCTTTGCTTTTTCCAGTAGAAAGTATTTTTTGCTTATATTGTTTTAGTGACAAGTGAAAGAGATCTCAGTTGTTTTGCTAATAAAAATGTTTTCTAAACATGTAATCAGCAATAATGACAACACTACACCTCAAGCATATGCAAAGAGGGTAGCCAAAGGCAACCTTTTTGCTAAAGATTAAAAATCCCTGTGAGAAAGTGAACAATATGTTTGTCATAGAGACAGGTTTAAATTTTAGTCACCTGCTCTACGTATTTTATGAGGCTATTCCATACCTGCCAATTTAACTTAATGCTCTTCAGACCAAACTTACTTCAAATTAAGAAAAATGTGGGAACTAATGGACATAGCTTCAGATGCTCAGTCTCTGGTTAGATTTCTTATTGCCTAGTAAAAAAACCCAGTACATAATAATAAGCAACCAGAGCCCAAAAGTGTTGGGGGGAGGGTGGGTGTGAGGATGGGGAGGAGGTAGGTCTTCACAACTTACATACAAGTACCAGAAATACAGAAATACATAAAATGTATCCTTGACAATTCCTCCAATATTCCATGCAAGTATGCATATTGAAACATCTCCCTTCTTACATTACTGCACTACCTCAAGGCATTATCTGCCCTGTGGGCATCTTTTGCAAAAAAGGTAAGGGCAGCTTACTCAGATAAGACTAAAGCACAGATTTCAAAGTATAGCAGAGAAACGGTGCTCTCAAATGTTGCTCGGTTTTCGGGGAAGGAAGAAAAAACCCCACCCCCAAAACCAGGAGCTTTGACTAATCAAAGGTACTGTACAGGTTATAAATGTACCAAACAAACTTGGAACTTACAGTCAGGAGCCATATTAAACCTAAAGGTGCTACTGTTACAGTTTACATTTCACATGCTGAGCTTGGAAGGATGGCATTATTAAGGAAGACACAATATACTTACAAATCACTATCTGGTTAGAACATGCAAACACCTGAATATTATCAAAGGACCACATCTGTCAATTGATTCTTATTTGTAAGCAGAGGGTTTTTTTAATAGAAGCATATTTTTTATAGCTGAAATTCAGCCAAAAAACGGACTACAGAGTGTATATTAACCAATGGGTTTTCTGACTAAACTGCATCAACAGAAACTTGTTACATTTGCTTCCAAAATCAAAGGAACATGTTCTAATTTGATCAGAATCAAGTTGGTTTTGGCATATTCTTTAGTTATAGAATGAACCAAACAAAAACCACAGCACACCCAGAGGGAGAGACCTGATCAAACATTTAGTCTACAGCAAGCTGGATTTGATTTTACTCACTGTTTATAAAGTGTTTACAATAGTTTCATGGTGTGCTACCACAGGATGGTTGCTATAGAAGAAACTCATCTATACAACCCGCTTCAAAAAAAAAAAAAAAAAAAGAAAAAAAGAGTAGTTTTGCAAGTTGTCACTCTATACCTCATCTACTCAACTACCATTCTTCCTTTATAGGGTGATGCCATTCGGTGTAGGAAATCAAACAGAGCCACCAAGATTGATCCAACAGATTCCTAAACCAAATGTTTACAAAACATTCATGTTTAAACAGTTATATTATGAAAAGTGTGTTAGGTATCTAAGTGATGAAAACAGCACTATTGAGCTGACATGCTGGCATTCTATTTTATGTATTTCAAACAACTATTCACAGCATCCACACTTCAATAATTTTGTATGTTCATTGATTATGATGAATACTTGCATTGTGCTTTCTACAGAGCATCACATGGGAGGACAGTGTGCGATCTAGGAAACTGCAGCACACGTGTCACAACCAAAATGCGACTCATGAACCTAATTATTCTTTTTTTTTAAAAAAAAAGTTCATTCTTGGGTTGACTACTGGAAAACAAACAAGAAGCATCAAATAATTTCAAACTATTCCCTAGAAAACTCTTACTATCTCTGCAGCTCCCAGCAAAACAGAGACATGCTGACCTAGGCACTACCCCTAAGGAGTTTAGTAACTTTGCAGGGTGCCAGATAAGTGTCTTGTTGGAAAGTGTACAAGGTCTAGTTTTGCCACATTGTATTTCTAATATTTTCTCACTTCCCCTCAGTGGTTCTGTCTGTACTGCAGGGAAAAGCTAATGACACACTTGTAATTCTTCCTATATAGAAATACCATCTGATTGAAAATGAGGAATTCCATCCTGTCTCCATCTGGGGAGCCGAGCCATAGAGGTAGGAATCCAGTTTCTTCCCTGTTTGTAAATCCTGCTATGACACTCGGTGCCACAGTATCCTTTGAATTACTCTATTTTAATAGTCTTTCAAGAACCAGGACAGAAATTGGACAGAAACTGCCATCCTACTGTTCTTTTATCAGCACCTCCAAATTTTACATTCAAAAATATTA
>NW_009259586.1:1972754-1973849 GCF_000687185.1 Egretta garzetta
GGTAGTTACAATTGTATAGTTCAATCTTTTTACACTGACACTGAACACCAGTTAACTTAAGGGTCCCCTTGTATTTTAAACAGATCTAAAATAACAATGTGAGAGTTTTCAAACTCTTGTTGATTAACTGAGAGCCAAGGAGAGCTTCAACTTTTTACATTAAAAACATTAAGACCCACAAAAAAGAACCCAGTCAGCATCTGGGAGATTGCTTTCATCGATTTTTGACTTCAAATGCTTTAAACGCAAGCATGAGCAATAGCGTAACTCACCTCAAAGAGAAACAGAGGTAATTAACAATACCTGGACTACTAAAACAGACCTTTTGCAACTTCGGTTTTCTCTGACAGTACAGCAGGCTAAGATGATGCTATTTGTACTTCCTTCCCCTCCCCTATTTTGATCAGTGAACTAACAAAAAAAGATGGAAATCACCATACTTCTACATATGTCCGCCCTTCCATGGGAGGGAAATTTAAAATTAATCTTTTTTCTAATTCCTCTTACCTACCTACTTACGGTCTTTCCTCAACACTCCAGTAAAAATGATCCTCACGGCCAATTAATTTATTTATATTTCTGGTGGAAGATATGCACACTTTGAAGCTTAAGTCACGAATTTGATACTACAGTGCACATTTCCAGGCCCACTTTTGATTCAATTGTATTTTAAAAGTCAAGCAAATTTTTTTTTTTTTTTACATCATACAGATAGAACCACAGAGAAACTGAGTTTGGAAGGGACCTCTCAAGGTCTCTAGCCCAATCTCCTGCTCAAAGTGGGGCTAACTTCCAAGTTAGACCAGGTTGCTCAGGGCCTTGTCTAATCAAATCTTGAAGCCTTCCAAGGATAGAGTTGGGCAATTCATTCCCATAATTAGCCACTTCACAGTGAAGGGGTTTTCTCATTTATCCAGGTATAACTCCTTAGTTGCAACTTGCTACAGCTGCTCAGTCCTAAAACTGTGAGCCTCTCAGCACAGCCTGACTCCATCTTTTCTATAACCACCCTTTCGGCAGGGGAAGACTGCAATTAGATCTGCCATTGAGCTTCTCCAGGGGAAAAAAAAAAAAAAAAAAACCAAAAACCAACCA
>NW_009259586.1:1975218-2003021 GCF_000687185.1 Egretta garzetta
AAGGGGGAAAAAAAAAAAAAAAAAACCAACCCAACCATCCAACAAAACAAAATCCACAACAAAACACCCAAGGTCCTTTAGCCTCATGTGCCAAATGTGCCGGTTCTCTAAGCATCTCAGCAGCCCTCCCTTCCCCTCTCCAGTTTGTCATCAGTTTTGTTTGTATGGGGAGCCCAAAACCAGAGACATCCTTCCTGCCCAGTACGATGCCAGCCTCCATCATCACAAGGGTGCGCTGCTAAAACACATACAACCTTCTCTCCCCCAGGCCCCCCCATCTTCCTCTGCAGAGGTGCTCCTCAGTCAGTCATTCCCAGCCTTTACCCACACCAGATGGAGGACTTGACATTTGTCTTTGCTGAACTTCACGAGGTTCCCGTCAGCCTGTTCCTCCAGTCTGTTGGCCTTCCGCTGGATGACAGCCCTGCCCTCCAGCATATTCACCATTCCCCACCCCCAAATCACATTATCCACAACCTGCAGCCGGTGCTCTCTGTCCCATATCCCAGGTCACTCATGAACAACAGCACTGACCCCAATTCTACAAGGTTAGAAAGCCAAACAAGGGTACCACTTCCTCTGCACCATTCTATGGAACATCTGTAAATGAAATCCAAGATGAGCATGTCAAAACTGGGAAGCATTCAAGTGTCCATAGGAACACAGTACTTGGAAATGACAATTTGTATTACTTCCTGCTAATGGGTAAATTTCAATATGAAAGAACAAGGACCACAATTTCATCTTTTCTCCATTTGCTGCTTCAGTTATTATTAATCTCATCACAATGGATTATCAGGACATTAATTATAATTAACCTACATGTAGCTATTGCTTTTTAACCAATTTTTAAATAAGCAAGGCTTAAAAGATGAGTCTTTACAAAAACAACCAGAAATACTGTGAAGGTAAAAAAAGCTCAAAAACTTGGAATTACAATTACATGTAATTTCAGCCTTTGTAAAGTCTGTGTGTTGTGCCTTCTTGTCCTCAGAAAAAGGTGTATCTCTAAAGAAAGAGCTGAGCTTGGTTCCCCTCACATATCAAACTGACACACACAAAACACTAGGAAACCTGTAAGAAGATGCAACTCCATGTCTTGGAGATACCTGGAACAAGTAACTTCTGTTAACTTGGAGAAAAGCAACAATTCCCATACCAAGGAGAAAGTGGTTTCTTCACTCAGCCTACCCTTTTCCAAAAAAAAAATCCAACCCCATAATTACATTTCTAACTTCCTCTTCTGACCTTTATACCAAAAGGTTTCTGATTGTTCGACACCAAAAGCAGGCATACTAAGTTATTCACATCCAGAATTTATTTTTAAGACTTTTAATTGAACTGCAAGTCAATACTGCAGTCCATTTCCAGAATAGAATCATCATCTTTAGATCTAAACTGAATCAACAAAACCAAAACTAATTTAAAAAAGACAAATTGAACTGAGCTGCTTCAAAGCAGAGTCAAAATTCTAAGATAAACTTGAAGTACGCAACAGCTAAAAATCTGGGTTTCCAAACTAATAATGAGGGCAGATATACAAATCTACTCAAATAGTCACAACATTAAATAGCCACCTGAAAAATCCCAGCACTAAATTATTACTAATAAAGTACAGGTTATTAGAAAAAAAAAAAAATTGCACACATTTTTTGTAGCAAGCGTTTCCTTGACTCTTTAAACACAAGTAACTATTCAGAGATTTGTTTTACAGCCTTTTCTCAGATTACATAAAAAAGTGTTGCTATAAAACTTACTCGACATAAGACAAATGCTATGAGTATAGGAAATGCAGATACAATATACTGGATCACCCCTTTCCAGTGTAATACTAATCAGATTATAATTATTTTATTATTATCTGAAACAGAGAGAACTTCCTCAATGGGCAATTTTTTATATATCTTCTTGTTCATCTACATGAGGTACAACCTTATGCTCCCATCAGAAATTTTAGCTTTAACATTATGTTTGTAAAACTTCCTATATTGTTGGTAATAGAGAAAAGTGGATACTCCGATTGACTGTGGGGGTGTATACAAAAATTTACTTCCAAAACTTATATTACAGAAACATAAAGCCCAACATGTCCTCGAGCGCTTTTTAAAAAGGAAATTTTTAATGCTCTTCTGCTTGCAGTTGGCCACCCCCTGTGCAGTGATGTGAGAAACTACCCCAGCAGCATCACTTCCTACAAGTATGCATACACATACACGTTGGGTTAGGATGGATGCCTCCTCCTCCATGCCATCACAGTTTTAAACTAAGTCTTGATTTGGCTAGTTTACATTCAATGAAGTTTGGCCATTATTAGTCAGAAGAGTTCTAGAGGTTACCCAAAAAGCAACTGCCCTTTAAAAAGAGGCATCCTTTTCCTCTGGGGAGTGAATCATGGCCTCATGCGTGTTTCCCTTAATTCTCTGTATCCTTTGCAATTGATTTCTGTTGACCGAAGATCAATAGTTGCAAAGCATGTCCTACACAAACATAAAATGTGAGGGCTCTCTAGGAAGCTCAACCTCCAATACCGTAAGGGCCAAAACACCCTCAGATTTTTAAACCAGCAATCAGATTTTTTTTTCTGAGTACTGGGCACGCTTTTCACAAGTATTTGTGCCTTTTTTCAGGTGTGTCATCACTGTCTACACAGTGACATAAAGCAGTACGAAAAAATGCCTTAAAGATCACTGATCTATCTATACACCCAGATGTCTAAAGATTCAAAAGCAAAGATCTATGCATCATCAGAAGTGATGAAATATTGCTGTAGCCTCATGTTAATTCAAGCTGGCCAACAAAACACTTTTACCAAATTCTAAGCAAAAGCTGGAAATACGATCTAGTTGTAAATTAATGGCTCCCCCACAGGAAACCTAGGTTACATACTTCCCCCCACTCATGCTTTAGCAAGTGCATAAGAAGTATGTAAAGTTGTGGGTATTCATTACAGGAATGGTGCTAACTCACTGTCAGAAGGATCTGGAACAAGCCTGTCTGTGTCAAAAAATGATCCTATGACAACAGAATATTGATGACGACAACAGGAACATTCCTGAACCACTAGCAGCAAACACAAACTGAGTAATAAACACATGTTCTTGTTTGAAATGGCATTTAATCCTTCTTTCCCACTTACAAAGCTAACTTCATAAGAAACAATGCATTTTTCACAAGAATTTCTCTAAGGGCATTTAAGAGTCAAGACTAAAAAAGACGTGTCCTGAAGTTGTTAAACTACAGCAAATTTTGCTGCAAATGTAAATGATTCTATTAACAGCTTAAGGCTGATCTCACCCTCTCCCCCCCCACATTATTATGCTACAGAAACAAGCATTAACGTAAGTGCCGTTAAAAATTTTCAAAGGTTCTTGTTTTAGCAGTCAGACATTTCATTTTCTTTCTATACCAACCACACAAACATTGGTATCGATCAGCAGCAAAAACATGTAGGTTATCCTATAGTCATAGAAACGTGCTATGGTTAATTAAAAATACATATCTCAAAATCACAAATTCCCACTGCATTCTCCTCTTTTCTTAAAGGGTAAAATATTTAAACCATCAAGAAGGGGGGGGGGGGGGGGGGAAGAAAAAAAACAACCGCAAAAAAACCCCCCAAAACCTAAAGAAATTCAATACAGTAGCCCTGCACAGGCTGCAGGAACTGAGAAAGAAATTGGCCCACAGGCAAGAATGTAGGCAGCAGTTACTGTAGAAACCAAGCTCTTCGTTGCTTTTCTCTAAGCAAAAGAAAGACACAAAAGAGCTGGAAAACAGCGATCGATGGGAAGCAGCTTATAAAGCTGCTTGTCACATCTGCTGCAGGAAAACCAGACACTAATTCATTAAAACTGCTCATGTAATGCCTCTGGAATTTGAGGCTCCCCAGCCTGTGAATACAAAAGAAACTCCGCCTATGGAAACACTGCATTTTCAGGTATTTAGCATCTCTGTACACAAAAGCCGTATGCAGAGTCAGGTTGTGTGGTCTCTATCCCTAAATTTCCTTCTAAACTATAAAAACAAATTAAAATTTGCCCAAAAGATTGTGTGCCTATATCTTTGCCAAATTTCAAACAGCTATTTCGAGTCCCAACAGAGCATACATAACTCTATAATACAATAGTTTCCTGTTTAAAGAACAGAAACAAAACACTTGCATCAGGAAAGTAAAAATCAATCATAACTTCTCCTTCCTTCCAGATAATCGTGCATTTAACAATGGCTTCCTATTATCAAATATGCAAGCTCACACTTTCACCACAACAGTAAATACCATTCCAAAACTTTTCATAAAGCATACGATTTACAGTCACAGCTGAGCTGAAGTAGACAAACCGAACCCACTATATCCATTACTACCAAGTTAGCTGGTTACAGAGGTGCCTGGCATTTCACCCTCAGTTGTGGGGTACTCATCATCATACGGAAACACTGAAGTTATAATAATATTATTCAGTGCTAAATAAAAAGCTACTGGCAAACCAAACAAAGCTGCTTAGAGCCAAACATAAAGCACTTGGCATTTTACTATTCCTTACAATTAAAACAGTAGGGGGAAGTACAGTGAACGAGTGCTGTCATGATGTGTTTTGACGCAAGCATAATCATAAAAAAAGTACTTATGACTCATGCATTACTTCAGTAAAGAAAGACTTCATTTGTTACTTCATCAGAGACCTGCATTCTATTGCAAAATTATGCCAAAACTCCCTAATCATTACCAAAAGAACAGTTACCCACAGAGGCAATGCTACACAGAAAACAAAGATTATTCCTGAATCAAGGAAGCACAGTTTATTTCAGATGGGCTTTTCAAGACAGAACTCTGCTTCCAAGAGAACAGTCCTTTATTTCACACAGAAATCCATGACTAACTCAGGCCATTGAAGTGACAAAACCTGCTTCCTACCAACTCTAATTTTGAGTAGACAGCAGTGTTTAATTTCCCCCTTAAATCTGCCTGTCTGGTCAAAGAACAGACTTTTTTCAGACTCCTCTCAAAGCACTATGGGCATTAATTACATTTCACAATTACCTACCTAAAGATGTTTGATGTCCAAGGGCCATTCCATACGTGCTTCACTTTGGTGATACTGCTGGACATCTCAATGGAAAACAAGATTTTATATTATATTCTGAGATCAATTTTTAACCAACTGTACTTGCACGATGTTTGTTCAAACCATTTTTCAATTCTTCTTTTATTTGCAAATTCCTAAACCTTTTCTACTGAAGGTGCAGACCCTCTAGAAATTTTATATGCATGGACCGCTCCACAGCGTACACAAACTTACTTTCCTTAATCACTTGTGTGGGCACTCGAGAACCAATCAAGACTCCAAAGAGTCTGAAAGGCCACAAAGTAAAGCAACTATTTAATCTAAAACAAACATGTTGTTATTGGAAAATATTCCTCAAGAAGCACTCCTCCTGAACTATTCTTCTAAGACCGTGCCAAGTTCTCAAATCCTGGGCTGTTGTAAGGGGCAGCAGGAAAGTGCAGGATAAAAATGAATGAAAATAACAGGCATGATTTAACAAGTCAGATAGTCACGCAAGTGGAAATCTGTCCAGGAATTAAAAAAAAAACAAAACAGACTAAATAAAAGTCTTCATCAGAATATATGTTAACTATTGTCACTGTACTGATAAAGGAGCAACAGTACAGAGAAGGAAAAGCTACAGCACACAAACATGAAGCACAGGATTAACTTCTCCAAGCGTAAACCTGTACCTGTGTTAGACATCTATCTTTATAGTGAGTGAAAATGGACAGACATTGAACGGTGTACATCCCATAGAAGGGAAAAGCCTAAATTGGTTTGGAGCAATCAGGTCTAGGGATGCCTGTTTTTCACTGAATTTGACACACACATACATTCTCACTGACTCACCCCTCCCCAATAGTAAGCAAACTGAAACCCACGCCAAACAACATCTAGGTAAAGTAATGAAAAATATAAGCCAAGATTCCTGAAGCACCAACCAGGCTCCTAGCAGTAAAAGCTTGATCTTAGGGTGGTTTCATGGGATACAATGATGTAAGAGCTCAGCATTGCCAAATTGGGCAGGCTCTTCCCTGCCTCTTGCACCACTTCTGTTCCCAGCCACACAATTACTCCACTTACCTGCTACCAGGAGCCACTGGTATCTCCAGCTAATTTACTAACCCAGCAGAAAACTCCTGTAGCCAAAGTGTAGAAGTTTGCTGATGTTTTAGTAACTTTAAGTCATCTCACAGTCTAATCTCTCTTCAAAAAGCTGAAGTAAAACCATCACGACACCTTAATTTAAAAGCTGTATTGTACTTACTATATATACAAAGATGTTTTATTATGCAGCTATTCTAACCTTTCTCTTTGAAAGGTTGAAATTTGAACTAATAGAGGAAAATAAGCTTCCAGAAATTACTAGTCATAAAAGGAAGTGCAGGACTCTGTTTGTAAACAAGAGTGCATATTCAATGCTTTTCAACAGAATAAAGTTTGATTAATTTGGGACATTTTAGCTTGATCAAGTAAGTCAGTATTTTGACTGCAGATACTGTTAACAGAATGGATTATGACCACTTAAGCATTCCTCACAAAACTTCTATTGCTCTAAAGATCTACACGTACTAGAAACTACACTAGTAAGAAAACCTGACAGAGTAACAGCAATTATATATCATGTAATAACTAAGGCATTTATAGGTTCCCATATATACTACTTTAAAGGTCTCAACTATAACAGACTGAACATACTGCTCTGCATTTCTGTAACATCTTGCATTAGAAAACACTGCAGTATTAAACACACATCAGTGTAACACATTAGATCCAGCGTTCTCTGCACTCCTAGGCACACCAGAGATTAGGGACAGTAGCATCCACACAGGAACAGTGTACATAAGAAAGCCTGGAGCACTGGCAAAACCAGAACCACTAATCCTCAAAAAAAGGGAAAGGGGAGGCAAGTCGGAAAGGGAGAGAACTAGGGTGCTTGCACTGCAGACAAAGTAAGCCACTTCAAAACCCAAGGAATTAATTTTAAAAGGCAAGGCATAGCTCTTGATAAAAAGTGCTTGAAAAGAGCACAGAAATTTCATCATCCCCCCTGCCTCCGCCCATGAAGTATTATCCCCATTTTTAAAAACAGATTAAACAGATTTGTGACTTGGCCAAGTCATTTTGGCAAGCATGCAACAGAGCTGGGAACAGAACATGTTTTTCCCCAACACCCAATCTTTGTTTAAACCACTGGATCAACCCTTAAGTCTTCCTTCTCCTACAACCACTTTCAAAGACAGAAGACCAGGTGAAACACACATCTTCAACAAAAGGGAGATTATTTCATTAAGTTTTCAACCAGAGTTTGTTGCACAGAAGTAGCTGTTTAAGGAGCAAAAAAGTAGCAGCTGTGAAGCCTACATGGCAAAAAGTAAAACATACACATGTATCTTAAGCAACGCATCACGTCCTCCCAAACAGACCTAGAGGAATTTTCATTTCACCAGTCCTTTACTATTACACCATGAAACCTGCACATTAAATGCATACATTCAAATTGAAATCTTTACAGTTATATACTGAAGAATTTGAAGATGTTAAGCTACACAAACCTCACTTCCTATGTATCTATGAGAATCAGGATTTTTTCCCCATTACCAAATAAAAAAACCCCACAGTATTTCAAGTAATTTAAAAAACAAAAAAAAAAAAAAAAAAAAAGCAGAAAAAGCAAAAATTTACATCCTAAATGTTGAAAAAAATATCTGGGGAAAAAGGACTCCTCATTTGCTTTCCCTTAGTAATAAACAAGAGTTCCTCATTCAAGATGATGAATCGTTGTCAAGCTACTAAAACTGTTACTCATTCACATCTGTAACTTGTACCAGCGTAGAACCTGCAAGTGTCCCAGCAATGCACAGCTGGAGGTGCTGAAAAGTAAGAGTAAGTCCTACTCACTTGCAGTATTGAAGGACTTAAATTTTACCTATGTCATATCGGCTATTTTTCATTAATCATACTCCTACATTGCCCCATACCAATCTAATGAAATTGCAAAAACTTTCACTGGCCAAAAAAAAAAAAAGCCAGATTACTGATTTTTTTTTTTTTTTGCAATAACCATACTGTTTTGGAGAGGCAAGTACTATCTTCACTTTTCTTTTTATTTCTTGTCCTATTTAAAGAAAGAGCACTGCTGTACACTATTCAATTTGGGTTTACTTTAACTGCATTCCTACAGACAGGTGGCAGAACTCACAATAACTGGATCCATCCCACACAATAAAGAATACTCTATGGGAGGGAACGACAAAAAGCATGTAGTTTGGTTGTGTAAACCAAACCCAATCCAAGGTTTTCTGATACTAAACCAACCATGTCTTCAGAGTGATTTCTTTTGGTTTAGGTTCAAATTCCAGACCTTTTTTTATTATTATTCTGTAATTTAGCTTTTCCAGACCATTGAATTTTCTAAAAACAGAACATCAGAAGGGAAAAAAATGGTCCTAGTACATAATGCACTATTTCGCTACACATCACTCTGCTTTAAACTCTGGTCCGTCTTTGAGATATGCCAGAGCCAAATCAACTTTGTAGGTAGTAACTGACAGAATATTAAAGTCTTCCAGAATAAAAATCAATAGAGAGTCCAGTCTTCTCTTCCTCTTGTGCAGCCAAATTGATATAGCTGAGTTTATAAAATGCTTTGAAATGCTGAAAAATAAAAGCTGCAATCAACTCCAAAGAGGTTCTTGCACAACTACACAGAACAACATTCTGCTGAACTGCTCAAACTTCCCTCGATGCGCAGAAATTTGCAAAGCTTTCCTAGAGAGAGAGAGAGAGATAAAAAGCAATGTGTCTGACTTTCACCCCCCTCGACAGGAAAGTGACATTTGTTCAAGTTGGGCTTCCCCAGCTTATCAACTGAGCATTATTCCTGCCTGAATGGGGCTGTCAAAACTCCCCACCTTCCCCTCCCCACACATCTATCTGCTGGACCCTTCCTACATCAGAAGGCTGCTTGCTGTTACTATTTCCTTTGTCATGCACAAATATTGATCGCTATAAAAATAATGAATTTCTGTAGTGAAATTGGAACGTAGGATTGCATATTTAAGAACAATTTCATCAGTCGTGTGATTTCTTCAAAATTCCACTGCAGAATCCACTTGTATAGCAAAGCTGAAAAGATGCAAATGAGTTCCATGCATACGCTCCTGCATAAAAAAAGAACTGCAAACACTAATTTTCACAGTACTTAAATTAACATGTTTCCATTTACACTTGAAAACCAACCAATATTTGAAAAATTCAGATTTTCAGAAAGATGTATTATGTTGAAATGAAATGTTAATCCCTAGCTACAGAAAGCACTTCCTAATTTCCATGTAAGGCATTATACCATACTTCCTTCAATAATGGCAAAAAAACTTTTATCCTTAGAATATATTCTTTCAAAATCCATACGTTAGTACAGAAAGCACCACAGAAAATGTGGCATTTACCATATATCCAATGTGGCCCCTAAGTTAAAGTTATCATAAATACAGAAGTAGCAACAAATACTGCTACATCTTTGAAGCCAATTTCCCTCAATTTTAACTCATACATCAAATTATTTTATGATCTTAAAAACACCCATCTGGAGAAGTAAAAGACTAATATTTCTGCTTTTAAATTCTATTAAAAAAATCAAAGCAAAAATGGAAAAAATAATGGAGAAATATTAAAATATGAAGATCTAAGAGACATTTTAACAATTCTGGAGGGCATGACCCATGGCCTGACCCTGTACTCTAACAACATGTACACTTTTCCAGTATACAGAGAAAAACATACAGGCTTTAAGTCAGAAAAGCTAAAAACTATGATAACAGACACCTTAGATGATTAAAAACAATCCTTATACAAACTATGATTTTCAATATCCTTCCCCCCCAAAAAACAGAATCAAGATTTTTTTTCCCCCATATATTACAAGCTTTTCATTAAATGTTAACTTTAATGACAAGTTAGTTTGTCATGATTTTTGAAAAGAGTCAAAAAGGTTCACTAGGTATTTTTAAACTACCATTCCTTTACTCATCATCAGGAATCACATCACGAAGACCTTAAGAGCACTAATTAGTTCAGTTATAAAATTATATCTTACAATCAGTTTTGCTCTCTCTCCTGGGAAAACAACAGTCAGTTATATGAAAGTGTCACAAAAATCAGTGACTTTTCCATAAGACCCGTAAAGGCAATGAGACAGGACACTATCATCTGACAAAGAAAGCTTGAAATGCGACATGAAACCCTTAAACTCTTCATTGCTGCTCAAAAACAAAAACACAAAGCTTAACAGAGACTACCAGAAACTAGTTATCAAACATCTGTGTTTGAAGATATTTCTGTGGTGAAGTGAAAAATGAGGACTGTCACTCACACGAACATTTTGGAAACTACTAAAAACAGTACAAGCACAGTTTTGTTGCCAACTTCAAGGCCAACTTCATTGTCCACAGTGGTCACCTTTTACTTACTTTTCCTGCCCCCCCCCTTCTTCTGCGGTATGTGGATAGCATCTGCGACTAAGCACACAATCCTCGCAGAAGCAGTGTCCAGAAACATTATGTAGCTGGAGGCTACATTATAGAGGCCAGGGTCATCTCCGCTAAGTGTAGGGCTCGTTAGGCCCCTCAGTGAGCTGATTCAACTCACTAAGGCAGCACCAACTCACCCAGCAAAACAAAGTTTTTAAGAAGAGAATAGTATTCTCTGGGGCTAGTGAGAGAACCAGCTAACAAGGGACCCAGTGGTGCCAGAGCCTGTGTAAGGGGACAGCTGGACCCTGGAGCCAGGGTCAGGAATTAGAAAGAAGGACCAAAACCTTTCAAGAGCAGAGAACTTTTAGATCAGCTCAAATGCTCGTAAAACTGATACACAAGATACTATGAAGACACTTTATCAATCTTATTAATTTCTTCCCATCTGATAAGGGAAAAAAATGCACTTCTGACTGGCCAGAAAACTAATCCTGAGCCTGCCTCTCTCCTTCTCTTCCAAGGGATTAATTTTTCAGGGCTGCCAGTAAACTAATCTGACTTGAGCACACGATGTGAACACCAGAGCTAACACACGGGGCAGAACAGGATGGTTCTTTCAGCTCTAACTCCCGATTAGCTTGTTTTAACTAACCTTGAAACCAAAGGGTTAGTTACAGTTTACCTTCATGACCTGAATCTTATATACAGGTATGCTTAAAACAATGAGACGGAAGTGCTGTTCATATTGTAATAAAAATACACTACTATATAAATCTAATGCGAAGACTAAAAAAAAAAAAAAAAAAAAAAAAAATCCCTTTTACAAACAGGAACAATGAGAAAGATACTTTCAATTACTGCAAATGCTTGAAAATAGTTTACCAATATACTTAACATGAGAAGCAAAAGCATTCTGTAACAGTGTATCCTTTAACCCAATGCACTATCACAGGAAAAAAAATGAATTTAAGAGCATAATCTTTATCAACTATGCGATGTTAACCATTAACTACAGCGTATACAAATAATTAGAGGTGATGTGTTCTCAAAAGCTCACCAGGTCAAATTAATTCTGTGTCAAGCCTGACCCCATGACAGAGGTAATACTCCCTAAAATGTTATAAAACACACTGCAAAGATGCAATACATTTTTATGTTCATTACTGTTTTGTTTACTGTTGCTCCCCAGCCCTCCCCAGACTGTCAGTCTGGGTCAGCGCTCACTCACACATTTTGTACCGGAATCCACAGCAGCAGTTGCTGCAACTGAAGAGTCACAGGCGGCCTGTGAACTTGAGCCATGACGAGAAAAGGTTTTAAAGATCAGAATGGACCTGTGGAGCGTATGCTTAACACCATTTATCTAACTGAAGATGGTAAGGGGGGAAAAAACCTGCCATTTCACAGATGTTAAACATAATGGTAAGAAATTTACACAAAGAAGAGGTATCACAGCTAACTAATGAATATAGACCAAGTCCCAAAAGATTAAGTGTAAGGTAATTTTATCTCTCAATTTCAAGCTGAAAATAATCAGACTAGTCTCCACAGTTTCAGTGACACTACCACATGAGATACCAAGGATCGCAATCTGAAAGAACTAGCACAAAATAGGGGTGACAGTGGTGGTAAACACAGCAGAAAATTTTAGAAATACAGAATCAATAGCAACAGTAGAAAAGAAAGAGGGGGAAAAAAGAAACAAAAGCCTCAGTGCTTGACAGAGAGAGGGGAAAAAAACTCTCAAAAATAAACAGCTTGGAACACAAACTAAATAATTCATGGCCTATGCTGAAGAGGGGGCATGTGCTGGTCATATGTTCAGCGTATGTTATTGGCACCACTCACCAGCATGTTCCATGTTGTAATAGCTTAAACATTTAAATTTGAAATGCGCTGCCTTCAGGGACGACATGATCTGGGCAGCCCTGACGAAACACACACCACTCAAAATGAATACATGCTAATTTTGGCTTGCAGGTTATTTCTCCATACTCCAAACAATGCTTTGCTTGGCACTAACACATTTGAAGAGCTTATATTAAATATAACCAGTGGTAACGTGAAGCAACTTTTAAACCCAGTAGACGCAGTTTATCTAAGATTATATAAAATGACTGTTGTAGTATCTGTGATTCTTAGAGGCAACTTTCTGCTTGGATCCATGCTACGGATTGTATGTGCATGCATTTAAACTTCAGAACAGCAACACCCTTTGAAGTTGTGCACAACTCTACACATTCACAGCCTCAAACATAGCAATATATAACATGATGCAGCCCATTGCCCAGATAACAATTAAATGCAATAGTGCAGTTTTAAGACTCCAAAACATGGAGGAAAAAAACCCAAATTCAGTTGGTGTTCAAACATGCAACTTCAAATACCTGCTTTCTGTAACAGCCAGCTCTGCCTCCCCACTCTACAGTCATTTCCTTTTCTGTGAAAGTTATACCAAGAAAGTTGCTTCTAGTCCTGACACATAAAGTTATCATCTAAGAAAGGATCACCACCTCACTACTGTACGCTAATTTCTGAGCATATCAACCCTTTCTGCATTCAAACCAGTGGCTATGATTAGATCTATTTACTTCCTTTTAAATACCCATCCTGTAGTGTTTTAATTTTAAATCCCCTAGAGCGATTTCTCTTTCCTTTGTATTTTTTGTATTAAATCATTACCTGCACAAGTCAAATCCTGTCTCCATTTAGAACACCTTTAAGAGGGTTATTCTAATGGCTTAAAGATGGTGCGAACCATCGCAATACAAGTATCTAAGGACCTTTCGGATTTAAAAATAAAAGCCTCCTTCACTCAGTGAAGAACTTTATCAGCCCAACTTCTTGCCCTGTCTGTATCAGACACTCACTGTCAGTATGTTCTCAGTCAGCAATTTATTTACCACAAAACGTCCCTATAAAAACATAGGGCAGTGATACATATTCTCCTCTTTAAATCTCTTGGGGAAAGTTTGAACAAGCAGCTACCACAAAGACAAAATAGTCAAGAGTAGGACAAAATTGCATTGATGTAACACATCCAGTAACCAACACTTCCTTAATCAGAGCCCAGGGATCTCCAAGTTGAAATGCAGTGTCACAGCAGCAAGATAAGAAATTTAACTGGAAGAACAAGAAAACCACCTAACCCTACTAAATATCAAATGTTGTTGCAGAAGTAAAAAGTTGCAGACACAATAGTTTACCTTAGATATAAGGGATGTAAATACATTTCAGTGCAAGAATGGAATCAGTTAGCATAACAGTCACCAAAACCACATTGTGCCTTCTCAAGTCTCCCCAAACAAAAAATGAGACTCGGGCAACACATTTCTACATTGCCATCTCCCATGTTCACTTCCACAACTGCAGGGTTTTTTCTTTGATTTCAAAAGCTGTAGAAAAGCCCAATTTTTACAACCAACATTTACGATTAAACTACCAAATTCCATTCCTCAGAAACACCTTCCTCAGTCTCTTCTCCCTGTCCGCTATCCTGTTATTTCTCCAAGTAGCCAAAATCACACTCTCTCACTTTATGGTTATTTCATATTCCACATAACCATGCTTTTAAGCTTTTCAGATGAAGTTACATTATTTTATGGCACATTTCTCAGCTACATTCCAGCTAAACACAAAGAACACACATACACCAATATGAGTAATGTTTTCTTCAGCTACTGCTAAGCCAATATAACTTTGAAAAACTAACCTCGAACTTAGAACTTTTATAGTATTTTACTTTATCCTTCTGATCAAGAGCCAAATTGTTCACAGTCACATGCTGCCTTTTTTTTTTTTTTTGGCATGGTTCACATGCTTCTTTTCTTTAAAAGCTTAAAAACACCCATTTTGCCGATAACCTTAGATAATAGTGAATAACCTCACGTAAGAATCTTGGGTACTTACTAGCCCACAGCAGACCAAACTTATTTATAGCTAAGTAGCAAGCTCGGGTTAGTGATCTCTTCCAGGCTCAACAATCTTCCAACCTCAGAATAACCACACCATAAAACAAGCAGGGTTATTTCACTACTGACAGAAAAGTAAACATTTGTGTACTAGCGTGTGCTTGCAGATGATTGCGCTGGCTGCCCGTACTGCAGTAGACAGTAAAAGCTATTCACAACAGGCCAAAACTCAAGAAGGAAGTTTAAAATCCTGATCACAAATTGCTTTCAGAATTTAACTTGCATCTTTAAAAACACTGAGACAGGTGGAAGGATCTGAATTCTTCTCCCAACTGTGAATGAGGTTTCCCATTTCATCTCTGGACAAGTTTAACATTTAATTAGTGCCATTTTTTTTTCTATCTGAAACAGGCAATATTCCCTATATCCTACGCTACAGTTAAGCAAAAACTACTATATGACAAAACAGCACCTTAGCCCACAGAAAAAGCTTCAAAACAGAAAACAGCTAAGAAAAATAAATTTTTTACAGGTTCTAACAGAATTCTGGCAGAATCTCAGTTATAATGAAGAAAGTTTTGTTGCAGAAAGCCTGGACTTTCATAGAACTGGATATTCAAGCAAAGGATATAAGCAAAAATGAAATACTTCCAGAAAAGCCTGTTTTGTTGTCAGCTTGCTGCTCACTGTTCCCTCCATCTCCCCCCATTCCTCTGTTTAACCACTCACAAGAACTTGTATGGTTCAATCAGCTCATAAGAACTTTCTGAAGCCACTATGTGTATTCTGCTCAAATAACAGCACTCCTCAGAGACCTTCCGGAGGTAAGAAAAAAGCGAAGGGATGCAGCTAGTTGAGAACTAAGTAATGAAACAGGCAAGAGATGATACGGCTTTGTACCATTCATTCACTGCAGAAGGTTATTTTGTCTTGCCAGGGTTCACAAGGCATTTGAGCACTGTTAAACAGTTCTGGAATCTGCTGATAGTACAGACTAGTTGCATTTCTCAGCTTTATGGACAGACCAATACCAGGAAAAGGTTTTAAAAACAAAAGCTTGAATATCAATTCAAGAGGATAAACAACTGAAGTTCTACTGTGGTTTTTACCTATTGCATCTCTTTCCTGTGTTGCTAAATGTGCCTGTCATCTGAACATTGCAACTGACATACACACTGTGGTTTCCAGGTCCAAAATGTTTGTAGCGATTATCAATATCTAGAAAGCTGAATGAATAATACTACAATCAACCACAAACTGTGGAGCCCACCCCAAACTCAGAATTCAGTTCTGCATTCATTTCAGAACCCACACTCATAGCAGAGGGTAACCACCTTAAACTACTATAGTTATTCTCCAACTCAAGTGATGTAGCTACAAAAGTGCTGCCAGGAAAAAGGCTGTACTCTAACCCTTGATAGTATCGCTGGAAGTCAAACTGCATGAGGATTAATTTCATCATTCTATGAAAATCTTATTACCCAATGTAGTCATTTTAATAAAGTTACTTAAGAATAGATTGCACACTCTTCAAAGCAATGTTTTCGTATCATTTGAACAGCGTTAACAGTTCACCATTTGGCTTGCAGCCCCTAATGCAACTAAAAAGCAAATACACTTAGTAAGATGAAAGGACAGCAAGAACCAAAGCCACCAACCCCTCTACCTGATAAAAGAATATCCTGGGACAGATCTACACACACACACACGAAAGTGCTTCAGTTGGCTACCCCAAAACAAGTGTATCAACCAATGACCATATAAGACAGATCAGGCAGAATACCTACTAGAAATCTTATCTGAACCTAACCCAGCCACACCCAGAATATTCACACATGTAAGGAAAGGAAGTAACATGCTTCCTTTAACACATCTTTGCTCAGTATGTTATTTAATGCTTGTATCTGTGGAAGTTATAAATGGGACTTTGATAATAATTTATGTAATTCACTCCTACTAATTTTTGTCAGCATCTGAGGCCACTGAATACCGCACTGGAAATAAATGACACTTTTTGTTATAATCTGCTCCTCCTCTAAATGATTGTTTTTCTTAAATGCTTCACCTCATCTCCTCTGGTGGAAGTCTCCGAGTGACAGCGAGAATACAACTAAATCAGACGAAGAAGCAAATGCACAGCTACTTTCAAGCCTGCCACCTAAGTAGTTCTGGAAGGCTGGATCAACTAAACTTATTTCTTGACTACTAACACAGTTGCTTTAAATGGCGGTCTGGTTTTAGTATCCTGCATAAAGAAAGGAAAGAAAAGGCAATTTTTTTTTTTGGGGGGGGGGAGGGGGGGGGGATGTTTCTGCATCCTATCAAGCAGAGGCCCTCAAAAGATAGCGAACGAAATCCAAATCACATCTGATCTACCTGCATAGTCAACTTCAGCAGATTTACATTAATTGCTGAAAAGATACTATGGATATATGCAGCCCCTGCAACGAAGGACGTGTAAAAAACGGAAAGGTTTTTACAATTCAAAATATTTTTTTTCTTTCAGGCAGATGACAGAATGCTGCACAAACTTTAGTCAGTCACCTGTCTTACAGGTGGAAAATTCTCCTTTCTGAGATACAAGGCCTTTGCAAAGGGGGGACATGACTACAACCAAAAAACAACACATAAAATTTTAAGGGCCATTTACCTCCACTATATCCTTAATGTTCAATTTTCCTAGAGCTTGTGACTTCCCTAGTCTACAATATACTTCAACCACCAACCGGACTAATGACCTATGGAGTGAAGTCTACCTTTAAGCAGGACGTACGACGATTTAGTATATGGAATGAAGACCATACATTAATTCCGTCCTCTGCTATGAGATGGTCTACAGCCAAGGAATTTGTACCCCTTTTTCTCTAGCACTTTTCTCTATGTATCCACATTTTATGCAGAGATTAAAAAAGGCCAGAAAGCACATATTAACCAAAGGTATGACACAACTGAGTCATCTCAGCATCTAGTCTACAGTCTACTTAGATTCACTTTTTAAAATTTATTAACTTGAAACAAATACTTAGCATACTCCTTTATCGAAAAGCATGCAGTCTCAAGAACTTTTAGGATTTGAACATTTTTCTGTTACATTGCAAGTTTAATATCAATAAATATTAAAATATTTTTTAATACACCAAAATTATTTTTGGTCTTCTACTGTTTTGGATCTTTCTTTTCCTTTCCATTTTTATTTCATAGAGCGTAACGGCTTTTATAACTGCAATTCCTTAATGCATGACTCCACAAGACACAGCAAGCCGACTGTTGCCCAAAGTCTGTGCAGGCCCACCACACACTTGTGCCAGCTCCACTGCTTGCCAGACCTCTCTGTGAGCCACTTCAATGCAATAGAAAACCACCCAAAAATAGCAAAAAAAGCAGACATCAGCAGCTTATGGAACATCAGATGAGCTTCAAGGCCAGCACAACCTGCAGCCAGGAACACTGCAGAAAACAAGACCTTCCCCTCCCATGCTCCATTTCAGCAGCAGTGAAACACTTCGCTCAGATGCTCATGAAAGCACAGCCTAGGTTTCTAAAAAGTGAGACCCCAGTTTTTTCTAAATCACATTTCCCAAATTAAAGATCAAAGTCTGAGCCTCCTTGCATTCTGTAAGGATAACTATTATATTACTTCTCAGTCTCTGCTCTTAAACTTGAGGTGATCTTCAACTTTTTCCAGTCTTTTTACAAGCCTCCCAGCAAACACTTTCATCTCTCCTCACCTAAATACAAACCCCACTAATATCCTGTCCATGTCCTAAAGCAAAACACATTGGCCTATGTTCTCATCTTTCCCATGTAACTGAACTCTCCTCTTCCATTTTTCTCCTCTGTATGTGGCATGATGCTAAAATCATCCTCTCTACCATTGTTTTAACACTTTGTTGCTTGCTTAAATAATCAGCTTGTTCTGGTTCATATTTCAACATATCACACAGAACTCTGCAGGAGTACATTCACCCTTCTCTTTTCTAAGTCTTACTCTTTTTAGCCTCTGTCTCCCCTCATTGCTACACAGGCCTTCTTCACCTATCCAGAAAGGCCAGAAGATAGCAGCATCACCTAAGGAGGGAAATTCTTTTAAGAGTCAGCTTCCATCATTTATACTTTCCAACTACTTTCCTTGTGTGTTTACTGCACTGATACTGCAACCAGTAAGTCTGTCTACTACTAAAGAATATAAATCATGTGTATATGCCTTGTCTGCTCAAATTGTATTCTGCCTACAAGCCCCCAAATATGTCCACAGGACAATACAAAGTGATAAATGAAATTTTTCGTGTATTCTCAGTCTTAAAAAAGGGGGGGAAAAAATCAAAACAAAACCAAAACCAGATAATTATGTGTTTGCATCTTCATAAATGAATCAAGACTTCTACCTTACATGTAGTACAACAATTTATCTATTGTATGCTGTGCTATGACACTAACATTTCAGGTATACGTTTTTTGAGGAAATGGATGCTTCAATGAAAGTTAAACTATTTTTTCCCAGCTATGATAGGGAAAAAAGGAAGAAAAAAAAAAGGGAAGAAAGGTAAGCAAATTATCTGCTCCCGTACTGCAACATGTCAGTAAACATCAGAATTTAAAAGCAACTTGTAGCAACATGTTAGTTTGTCCATAGCATCTCTGAACCAAAACCACACAGTCATCTTCATTTCTTTATGTGATCTAGAAAACCTGAGTTTAATTTCAATACAAGGTGTAAACACTTTTTCTATTACATGCTAACCTGACTTCTTACCAACAAGACAACTAAGAGGCTTATACCTCATGACCTACATCTAAGACTTATTTGAAGAACAAGAATTTTCGAAGAACCACTATATATTATACAAAAATTATCTTTGGACTTTATGATGTACTCCAAAATGAAGATGATCATGAACAAAAGCATCAAAATTATTTGCATGCAAGAACATCGCTGGCAAGTGTAAATAAACAAATGCCCGACTAGATGTTTGATGCTTTAGAAGCAATTTAATTGAAAACCAAGCCAAGTACTGACTCCTTGTTAAAACACATAATAAAGTCTCTTGCTATAAGCCAATGGGAGATTATTTAAAAAGGACTTGCAGAGGAAGTAAAGGCTGAACAGCTAAGAAGCTTCACCTACTTGAACCTCTTCTAGCCCTAAGCCATGATATTTCATCCAACCATACCTATACGGCACCTGACTACAGCAAGGTTTCTTTTTTTGTTTAAAGCACCTTTTCCAAGAAGGCATCTATTTTTGATCAGCAGAAGATAGTGAAACGGAGATACCACCACTCTTCTTAGTAAGCTGTTCCAACACTGCTAAAAATATGTGCCCAGTTCAAACCTTGAGTTTACAGCTTCTGGGCTTTCATACCTGTGTGTGATCCATTAGCAAGCCTTTTAGTATTCTAATTCATCCCCATAAAAGCGTATATACACCAACCCACCTTGCACTCCTTTTTGATAAGACAAACATTCTGAACTCCTTAAATCCCTCACTATTTGGGATTTCCTCCAGCCTTCAATTCTTTTTGGCAATCACCCCCTTAAGGCCTTGCAGTTTTGCAAGATTCTTTAGCACAAATTTTGATTTCAGAACCACACGAAGTTCCAGCACCTCTCAGTACTCCCCGATTTCCACACAATCACCACATCACTCTGCTTTGACACATCATCTCAGTACAGGTGTTTCATCATTTCTCTAGTCATGACTTTCAAATGCACTCTACTACTACTTTTCAGAACAGTTTCCTACCCTGTAGATTTGGCCTGCATACCTACTGGGATGCTTTTTTTTTTTTTTTAATGGACTGACCAAGTCCATTTTTTTTTTCTTCTTTATTTGTGGGGACAATGTTTACCAACATTGGTATCATCTGTAAATATTTATCAGCAATCGCATTTACTTCAGATCACCAACAACAATATCAAGTAGCAATACCAAGTAGCGATCAAACTTTTTTTTTTTTCATGATTTAGAGCTAAGCTGCACATTATGCTAACCAGCCTGTGTATTCCCAAAATTCTGCTACTGGAAATACAGATTTTTTTTTTCAATATGAGATAGAAGTTATATGAAGCATTTTATAGTTAACACTTCACTCCTGGAGATACTCAGAATTCAAACAGACAAGGTGCTGAGCAGTCCAATCTAATGCTGAAGTAATTTCTGCTTTCAGCAGACGTTTGGCTGGAGGTCCCTTCCATAATTCTTAACATAAAACCTTAAATTAACATTGAATTAAAATTAATTCCAGTCAACTTTATACTAATTTTGTTACGCTTCATAAAGCTCTAATAATGACGTCTCTGGCTTTTTTTATTTTACAGCTCCCATTCTACAAATGCTCAATTCCATATGCATCTTTACCCACATGAGCTGTCTTGCTGAAGTCAACAGGAATGTTTACAGTTTAGCATGGACATAACTGTTTGTCAATCTGCTCATGTTTTTCATTTTATTTGGTGCACATGGACAAACAAAAAGGTGATGTGTTCATATAAATATTCATTAAGGCATTCTGAAATTTTGAATATTGAAAATTTTACTCCCACAAATACTCAACCATACAGCATACGTGAAGATGATGCTTTGTAAAAGTTTATGATTTGCAGTACTAATGAGGACAGAACTGCACAGAAGCACATGCAGTAGCTGCAGCAGAATCACACGAACAAATGCAAAGAAACAAAGACTCTCATCATGTATAGGCCTTCTTTAGCCCTATAAAAAAAATGATGTATTACAAAATTACAAAGATTTGCACTAGGCTCTGCAAGTAACCCACTAAAGCCTCAGCGCCCTTAAGTGATACAACAATAGTGATGAAATCTTAACTGAAGAATATAACATTTATTTTCTATGCCATCCAATGTGGAATAGCTGCAGAATAAATATGGTTCCTCCCCCCTGACTGCTTTATCTAGGTCAAAAAACTCCTTAAAGGCAGGAAGTCACAGGAAACAAATGTCACTACACATCAACTTTTTATCACGAAAACAAGCAAGACAGTAGATAAAACGACCACCTTCCCAATATTTCAGTATGAAGTTCCATGAAAGACATCAGTTTATCAGAAAACACAAGACTGCTGTGAAAACTCATCATAGGCTGCAAAAGAGATGGCCTCATACTACCAGATGACGAATTTGTAGTTTTCTTTGAAATTATATTTTTTTTCCCAGTGTTTTACATAATTTTACATAAGGTAATGGGACTTGAGAGGTCTTGAAGGCACTGCTGTATTTACTGAAAAATATGGTAAATCAGATGCAGTCATCTTATTGTGAATAGCTTAGGCATGACTACGTGAAAAAATCTTTTGCTTTGTACATGAGAATTACATGTGCTCCAAAAAAAAACCAAACCCAAAACCCCAAAACCAACAGCAGCAAAGTTCCTCCACAGCACAACTCTTCTCTAAAGCGCATTTACCTTCATGAAGGACTAATACTTACAAGTCAATGTAATTTCCTGGTTATAAGCAAATTAAACATACAACATATTTTGAAAAGCAAGGGTGAAAGATGAACTTGCTTTCTTTATTAACTTCTTTAACTTACACTTATCCAATAGCAGAAGTTGTCTCTTCCTACTCAAACACAGTGCATTTCACAACCAAAGATCAGTATTGTATTTTGATCTAATCAATGCAAATGATTTAATTTACATATCTCTTACCTCATTATTATAACTGAAGGTAAGAATCTCAAAACTCTCTTTCAACTACAGAGATTCTTGGAACAAACAGTTTTAATACTGACGTTTCACGTTTAAACCAAAACAACACTAACCTTGCTTCTGTCATAGATCTGGAACTTAACAGACAATAGTGAAACCATTCATTTTTAAGATGATTTCCCAGTTTATGGTATTTCATGTAACTATACAAAGAATGTACTTACTCCTATAGCTAACTACAGACGTATCAACCTTTGTAAGATCAGTAAAACTTAGAACTGGATAAAGAAGTTCCATATACATATCAATCATACCAATAGAAAAAACAAAGCAAGTGCTAATTAATCCAAATATAAAACTGTTTAAGCTTTACTTCAACTACCTGATTGGTATGTAACAATTTGCAATGCTGTTTCGGGGGGCTGGGGGGGGGGGGGGCAGAAAAGATGGGATGACAGTAACAACTGTAACACAAATTATGACTATAGAAACTTCACACTCATCTATTTTCATTTCAAAGAATACGCGCTCTGTCTTCTTCCTCCCACGTTCTTTTTCAATCAGATCTGCTTCTGTGAGAACACTACTGCTACTGAGCTTGACATTTGCAAATCCTACTTTAAAGAAGCCAAAAACACACCTATAAACATAGCCCAGTTAACCTGATTAGTCATTATGGCATGGGACACGGTGTCTGCTAAAGCAAGTAAGTAAAAGTTTCTGGAGTCTGATTCAAGTCTGATTCAACAGCCAAGTCCAATGTTTCTTAGGTTTATGCTTAAAGGTAATTTTTAAGTAATTCATAGTTTTAACACAACCAGTATGGAACTCCAAAATACTCCTCTGAACACAAATCAATCATAAGGTCTCAAAAACATTTCAGCTAGCTGTCTTCTATATGAGCAACTGCATCTATCAAAATTGTTGTCAAGAAAGGGAAAAAGCAGGTGCCAATTCTGCCTCAGGTAATTAGTCTGTACTTACAAATACATTCCTTGAAAAATTGTTTGATTTCTTAAAGTATCTAACACTTATAGTCCTAAAGAGAGCCTTTAAAACATAAACTGTAAGCCAAAAACCAAGCACAAAACATTCTTCCTAAGCTAGCAAGTAACGCTACCTAAGGAGATGTTACAATCCCTTCACCTCAACTATTAAGCCAAACCCGAGTTGTTTCCAGGGAGAAATTGTCATCAAGCACCCATGCAGCCACAACTCTAACTCATACAGCAATCACATCTTTGCATATATTTGAGTAACTGCAATAAGATGACAGAAAAAAGTGCACTGATACATTAGAGGCTTTCTGCAATCTCTTGTGCTATTTCCTGCTCAGGTAATGCTGAACGCAATAGACTTTTCCAAGGAATCTACTTAGTTAATAAATACACTTGATCCTTGTTCAGAATCTACTGGCTTTCACTGGCAGGAAAGCTTCTACTACTTAAAAGGCAGTAGTAACCCCACTTCATAGATCGAGACCACAAGACCAAACTAAAAATACTGATTCAGCCCTCTGTATACTAGAACACAAACAAATGTTTAGTTTGCAGCCATATAGGCTTGACATAGGATTAGTTAGTAGATGTTAAGCTAAAGTGAAATGTCCTCAACGTGGTTTACTCTAAGAGCTGCCATACTTAGTAATGTAAAGAAGTCTATACAATGAATGACAGAATGGGAGAGTTATTTACTGTCTCATATTATAAAAGAGCTAACTTAAGTTGCATCAAATGAAATGACCAGGTGTCAAGTTTAAAAAACTCAGTAGAGAGGTATTTTTCCCAATACGGGCTCCAATTACGTTGCGGAACTCACTGCCCAAGGATGTTGTGTACAGAACAGTTTTACAGGGATTCAAAAAAAAATTAAATTTAAAAAAAAAAAAAAAAAGAGACAAAAATGCAAACAGTAAATGGTTTTAACTCAGAAATCAACTCTAACTTTCAGATCAAAAAGAAACAAGAGAAACACAGCCATTTCCCTTTATCCCTTTCTACACTATTCCCTATGCATCTGCTAGTGACTACTCTTGGAGGCAGGTAATGGACTAGATGTAGCTTTGCTCTGACGTAAAAATGCTGTTCTTATGTTAATGGTATCTTGTTTATGATTCAAAAACCTGTACTTCCACAAAACCAAAAGTAATTACTAAAATACAGAACATATGGTTTTGTCAAAACATATAAGACTATCTCAGAATAGTCAAGCCCAAGATGTTAGGATCTTCATGAAGTCAAATGCTAATATACAAAGCACATCCAAGAAATCAAAAAATAAAAACAAAACAAAAATCCTTCTTCAGAGCTAAGCTGTACCCAGAAGCCAGTCTGCTGTTTCCAGCTGTATCAGTTACAACTGTCTGGAATCCTGCCTCTCCAAAAGCAGTATACAAGAGCTCTGTCAACAACTGCCACTGTGCCCAGCACAAAAGGTATTTCTGAAGCCAGGTGCCTCAAAAGTCAAATATTAATACTATCATTTACCTAACAATATATCCTAACAATGCTTTCACTGAAACCAGGGGAAATCTGGCAAGCATCAAATGAAACCAATTAAAAAACATGAACTTTATGAACTGGAGAGCGATAGTCCATACATCTTAAAGGTAGTTGTAAAAGACTAACTGAACTGCTTTGATTTGTGTATATTTTACAGGAGACTCTCAAACCTCTCTCATCCCACGCCTCTGTGTGTTGTGACGTTGACAGGAAAGCTACTTACTGGACACAAATAAAAAAAATTCCTGTTTCCCCCCCAGCCCCCATTTTATTCATCTAACAAGATGACAGCTGGTTTGTATATACACAAATACGTATGGGAGTCTGTCAAGAATTGGAAAAACAAAACCACACTTCCCACTGCTATTACCTCCTGCTTGAGATCTTAAACATTTGAATTGTGAGCGAGGCTTCCAGGGAAGCATTAAAGCTAGAGACCAGACCAGTTATCTTAATGCACAGTAGTTCCATGTTTCATGGCATTTATATCTGTAGAAAGAAAGATGCCTTTATTACAGGTAAAAGTATACTCTAACATTAATTTCCCCAGACGTTAAAAATGTGTGTTTCACAGGAGACTACAAAGTTGTATTTCTGTTTTTCCCTTCCAAAAACAGGAAGTTCAATAACATTATTAATACAATCGTATTTAAACACTGTACTGAAAAGGGCCAAGGACACTGGAACTATGGTTATTAATGACAATTAAGTAAGACATTTCAAGTCTGTAACAGTATTTTACTTGGAGTCATCTGTAAGGCACTATTAATTAGACTAGAGATGGGCCCTCCATTCTTGGTTTCCAAGATCACTTAAAAACAAACAGAAGGAATAGGCCACCCTGATTTTTTTAAACTTCACCTGCCATCAAAATTTCAAATCATTGTGTAGTCATAGGCAAAGCATATTACTGGCAACACAGTAGGATTAAACAACAACAACAAAAATAGATCTAGTGATTACTTGAGCTGGAGGTTAGCAATCATCAATCTGGAACTCAGGCCAAAATTACTTTCTTTCCAATCATGTTTCAATCATTAATTAATGTTTATGTTATTCTGAAGCAACTAAGTTTGATGCTTAAAATCCAGGAGATCATCTTCAGTGTGACCAGTTAAATCTACAATGAAACTCAAGAACACGGCTACAAACAGTATTAGTCATCAGTAATTCACAGTAATGACTTGCTATAAGCAGATAACGTCTGCTTTGAATTTGCCTGAAGAGTCCTGTGTTTGGGGGGGGGGAGGAAAGCTTTGCAAATAATGAAACTACTATTTTCCTATACAACTCCAGTAAGCCTTTCCTTTTATAAACAGAAGATTATTTTTTTTTAAAAAGCAATAAAGCAGCATTTGATCTTAATCACCAATCTAACTATGACCTGGTAGATTTTGCCTGCCCTTCAAGATAAAACTCATCCCTGTGCTTTTTGACTAAAGAAACCGTAGCTCACCCAGTGCACACGCTGCTCCATTGTTTCTAGCCAGGACTGAAGGTATGCCACCTTTTATTTACAAGACCTGACGGAAGATCACACCTACATTTTGTAACCAGGAGACAACTACTTCAGGCAGCTTACAGATCTTGAAACTGAAGGCTACTAGTGTGCAGTCTAAGAAATGGTGTAATCACTGAACACAGTTTCAAGCAAATGCTGGTTTCTGTAACACCACCCACATACACTCGTGAAGAAATTTTAACTGCACAGAAGTTTTCATTATTGTTCAATAAAAAAAATGACACACAAAAAAATCCTTCAGCATTTTCTTTCCCCTTGAAGTGCAACAATGAGAACTAAAATAAGTTACAAGTCAATAATTACACAGACAGCTTGAAGAAGCAGTACTTTCTTTTTTTTCCCTGAGATCTTAAGCATTTAGCAGAATGCTACCGACTAAATTACTCAAAGTAATTCTAGACTGTTTGCAATCAACATGTATAATGCACAATGACTTGCTTGCAGTCAGTGTATTATACCAAACTGTTTACAAAGGAAAAAAAAAGGTATTTGATCTATATTTCATAAATGTGTGAGATTAAAATATAGATTAACGACGTCAAATGATTATTAATATTAAAAAGCAGAAAGCAAAAATAGAAGTCACAGTTAAAGGTCAAAGAAGTCATCCAACTGTATTCATGATTATACAACTCTACACATACTGGCACTGTTAAACCCTTTCAGAATGAGCATTTCCTAGAAAGCAGAAAGGTAAGACAATTTGATTTTCACAGAGGAACCAGGTGGGGAAACTAACAGTAAGACGTCACAGTGGAAAATATACACCATCAACGTCCTAAAGACAGTTTAAAAACTTGTAAGGCATTAAGACTGTGTCACTAATGGCATGTGTCATATAAAGGTAAAACACTCATAACCTTTTAGGCATTTCTTAGCCAAGACAGCTAAAATATACTAAACCAAAACACTTTCACTTTTCCTACATGAGACTCCTCAAAACACAGGTTACTTATTTACAGTTCAACATATCCTTAAACGTAGTAGGTAGGCCTCACATTCTCCTCTAGAAAATTATTTTGCGAAGACAGTTAACGTTTGGTAATGGTAAAGGAATGTATTACCATTGAAAAACTCCTAATGCAGTTGTTGTCGCATAAGGAAACACATTTTAAAACGCTAAGGCTAACAGAAGTATTTCATGGGGATGATTCAGTTTACCCATAAAAATAAACGTTACAATTAGGCAGAGAGGCAGAAACTACCACAAAATCAGAAGGCAATCACACACACAAAACGAGCCCCTTACATTCTGCAAAAGCACCAGGGGTGTTACAAGATTTCCTCAGCATTGATCTTGAATTCAGAAATCCCAGATATGTGGATAACCACTTGACTGGTTTCCTTTGAAGCACGTAAACAATACTCAAGGGTGTATCCAATTCTATTTGCTAATTACAATACCTCCAAGCACTGCTGCAGACGGATTTGCTCCCAAACTCACAACAGATACTGCTACGTGCAAGACACAGTACGGCAGGAGGGTCACCATTTGTCAACCACCGGCCTCGGCGCAGCCGGGGTCGCACGCTTCCCACCTGTACCACCGGCTGCGGAGGGACTGGAGTGGGAGGTGGATGTGCCGACGGGGCGCGGGCCACCGGAGGAAGGACACATTCGAGGGCAGCAGGCGGAGGCGCCGGTGCCCGGGTGGTGCCGGGCGGCGGGGAAGGAGGCA